>NC_064283.1:30832225-30912362 GCF_019186545.1 Solanum stenotomum
GTAGAGACTTGTTCATGGGTGTGAAGTGCGCCACACTTATGAATGGGAGTCTACGAGATGCTTAGGAATTTTCGCTCTTTTGTTATTCCATAGTCATGCGTAAAAGTCTTAACTCTTTCTACTCCTTCTCTTCTAATCCTTTTCTTGTGCTTATAGGCAACGAATACAAGAAGGAACAATGCAACGAGGGCCGGTGAGGAGAATGTGAATGAGGCGGTTCCCCTCAAGCTCCTCAAAACCCTCAAGTTCCTATTGAAGAAGGGGCTATGTCTAATGTTGAGATAAGGTCGGCTATTTATAATTTGACTCAAGTGTTGGCCACTCAAGTTGCTAGGGATGCTAGGGTATAAGTGAACCCCAATGCTAGCACTACCGTTTCTAGGATAAGGGGTTTCAAAAGGATGATTCCCCCTACTTTATTTGGCTCCAAGGTGGAAGAAGATCCACAAGGATTCATTGACGAAGTGTTTAAGGTTCTAGAGGCTATGGGTGTGACTTCTCAAGAAAAGGCGGAGTTAGCCGCCTATGAACTCAAAGATGTGGCACAAGTGTGGTATGAACAATGGAAGGAGGAGAGACCTATTAATGAGGGTCTGATAAGATGGGCTACGTTCAAGATGGCATTTCTTGATAGGTTTTTCCCATTGGAACTAAGGGAGAGGAAAATGCAAGAATTCATCAACCTTCATCAAGGGGGTATGAGTGTGAAGGAGTACGGCCTCAAGTTCACTCAATTGTCCAAGCATGCTCCTACTTTGGTGTCGAACTCTAGAGCTACAACGAACAAATTTGTTATGAGAGTATCCAATCTTGTGGTAAATGAATGTAGGTCGGCTATGCTAATCCCAAGCATGGACATTTCACGTCTTATGTTCATGCCGAACAAATTGAGGAGCAAAAGCTTAAGAAAGTTGGTAGATAATTGAACAGGTCAAGGGCTGATGATCGAAATTCTTCTAAAGTTAGGTTTGATATCCAAGATAAACCAAAGTTCAAAAAGAGGTTTTCCAACCAAGATCCTCCTAACACTCCAAGGGTCAACAAAGGTAAAGTGTCTACCCCCAAGCCTCAAGAAACAAAAGGTGGTGGTCCTTATGTTGAGAAGCCTATTTGTACAAAGTGTGGCCGAAAACATGGAAGCAAGTGCCTAGCTGGCACGAGAAATTGCTATGGTTATGGTAAGAGCGGCCGCATGAGGAGGGACTGCCCTATGCTAAAGGCTCAAGGAGGGGAAAACGCTCAAGCACAAACGAGTGGCCCAAATCCCGATGCTCCTAAGAAGAATCACTTCTATGCTCTCCAATCCCGAGGTGACAAAGAGAGTTCTCCGGATGTTGTGACCGGTATGTTACAAGTATTTGCAATTAATGTTTATGCATTGTTGGATCCCGGTGCCACTTTGTCTTTTGTAACCTCTTTGGTGGCTATGAAGTTTGGTATGCTTCCTGATGTCTTAAATGAACCCTTTTTGGTTTCCAGCCCGGTGGGTGATTCCATAATTGCTAAAAGAGTGTATAGGGGTTGTCCCATATCATTGCCCTATAGAGTCACTTTGGTTGATTTGGTGGAACTTGATATGTTGGAATTTGATGTTTTATCGGGGATGGATTGGCTTCATGCTTTTTTTTTGCGTCCATTGATTGTAGAACCCGAATTGTGAAGTTTCAATTTCCTAATGAACCCATTTTAGAATGGAAGGGAGGAAATTTCGTCCCTAGGGGAAGGATAATTTCATGTCTAAAAGCTAATAAGTTGATTTCTAAGGGTTCTCTTTATCACATTGTGAGGGTCAAGGATCTTAAGTCTGAGATTCCTCATTTGGATTCGGTCCCCGTTGTGAAGGATTTTTCAGAAGCCTTTCCCGATGACTTACCCGGGATTCCTCCCGAATGGGAAATAGATTTCGGCATAGATTTATTGCCAGATACACAACCCATTTCAATCCCTCCTTACCGGATGGCCCCAGTGGAGTTGAAGGAATTAAAAACTCAACTCAAGGATTTGTTGGATAAAGGTTTCACCCAACCTAGTATATCTCCGTGGGGTGCACCGGTGTTATTTGAGAAGAAGAAGGATCGATCTCATTGTATGTGTATTGATTACCGATAATTAAATAAGGTGACCATTAAGAACAAGTATCCACTCCCTAGGATTGATGGTTTATTTGATAAACTTCAAGGAGCGAGTTACTTTTCAAAAAATGATTTGAGGTCGGGTTATCACCAACTTAGGGTGAGAGGTGTTGATGTTCCATAAATAGCCTTCTGAACAAGATACGGTCATTTTGAGTTCTTAGTGAAGTCCTTTGGTCTTACAAATGCCCCGGCGGCTTTCATGGACCTTATGAACCGTGTGTTTAGAAATTTTCTAGACTCATTTGTTATTGTCTTTATCGATGACATCTTGATATACTGAAAAAGTGAGGATGATCACATGAATCATTTGAGGATAGTACTGCAAGTCCTCATAGATCACCAACTCTATGCTAAGTTTGGCAAGTGCGAGTTTTGGCTAAGATCAGTTGCTTTCTTTGGTCACATTTTTTTTAGTGAGGGTATTGAAGTGGATCCAAAGAAAACCGAAGCGGTCAAAAGTTGGCCTAGACCTTTGAGTCCTTCCGACATCCTATGCTTTTTGGGTTTAGCCGGTTACTACCGGAGGTTTGTTGAAGGATTCTCATCTATTGCATCTCCATTAACGACCTTAACTCAAAAGAAGTCCAATTTCGAATGGTTGGAATCTTGTGAAAGAAGCTTCCAATTGTTAAAAGATAAGCTCACCTCCGCTTCTATTCTGACCTTACCGGAGGGCACCGAAGGGTTTGTAGTATATTGTGACCGTTCTCGAGTGGGTTTGGGTTGTGTCCTCATGCAACATGGTATGGTTATAGCTTATGCCTCGAGACAACTTAAGGCGCATGAGAAGAATTATCCAACTCATGACCTTGAGCTAGCATCCGTAGTCTTTGCCTTAAATATTTGGAGACTCTATCTCTATGGGGTATATGTGGATGTGTTTACCGACCACTAGAGCCTTCAATATGTTTTTACCCAAAAAGAATTAAATCTCCGACAAAGGAGGTGGTTGGAACTATTGGAAGATTACGATATAAGTGTCCTTTACCACCCCTAGAAAACAAATGTAGTTGCGGATGCTTTGAGTCGTGTATCTATGTGTAGTGTGTCTCATGTGGAAGAAGAGAAAAGGGAGTTAGCCCATGATGTACATAGGCTAGCCCGGTTGGGTGTCCAACTTGAAGATTTCCCAAAATGAGGTTTCATGGTCCGTCATAATTCGGAGTCATCGGTTGTTGTTGACATGAAGTCTAAGCAACATCTTGACCCTATTTTGATGGAACTAAAAGAGTTGGTACTCAACAAAGCAATATAAACTTTCTCTAAAGGAGAAGATGGGGTGCTTAGGAACCAAGAGAGGTTATGTGTGCCAAGTGTGGACGGCCTGAGAGAGACAATCTTAGAGGAGGCCCATGGGTCCCGATACTCCATCCATCCAGGAGCCAGCAAGATGTATCGCAACTTACGTGAGATTTATAGGTGCAACGGGATAAAAAGAGACATAGCAAAATATGTGGCTAGGGGGTCAAATTGCCAACAAGTCAAAGCCGAGCACCAAGGACCCGGAGGTCTAACTCAAGATATCGATATCCCCACTTGGAAGTGGGAAGAGGTCAATATGAACTTTGTGGTAGGTTTGCCTCGAACTCGTAGACAACATCACTCCATTTGGGTCATTGTGGATAGATTTACTAAATCAGCCCATTTTCTTCCCGTCAAGGTTTCTTATTCGGCAGAAGACTATTCTAAGTTGTACATTAAAGAGATTGTGAAGTTGCATGGGGCCCCATTGTCGATTATTTCGGACAGAGGTGCCCAATTTACTTCCCATTTTTGGAGGTCTTTTCAAAGTGGGCTTGGTAATCAAGTGAAGATTAGTACCGCATTTCACCCTCAAATGGATGGTCAAGCGGAACGCACCATCCAAACCCTAGAGGACATGTTGAGAACGTGTGTCATTGACTTCAAAGGTAATTGGGATTACAACCTACCTTTGATAGAATTTTCCTACAACAATAGCTACCACTCAAGTATTGCTATGGCACCCTTTAAAGCACTTTATGGTAGAAGGTGTCGATCTCCGGTTAGGTGGTTTGAAGTGGGTGAATTTGCTCTTCTTGGTCTCGAGGTAGTCTATGAGGCCACAGAAAAAGTTCGACTTATAAGAGATAGGTTGAAAATGGCTCATCGTTGGCAAAAGTCTTATGCTGACAATAGTAAGAGAGATCGTGAATTTGAAGTAGGTGATTGGGTCTACTTGAAGATCTCACCCATGAAAGGGGTGATGAGGTTTGGTAACAAGGGGAAACTTAGCCCCCGATATGTTAGGCCTGATGATATCTTGAAGCGTGTCGGAATGGTCGCTTATGAGTTGAAATTGCCCAACGAACTGTCCCTGATTCACCCGGTGTTCCATATTTCTATGTTGAAGAATTGTATAGGTGAACCGGTGCCTATCCTCCCTCTAGAAGGTTTAGGTGTGGATGAGAACCTTTCTTATGAAGAGGTTCTGGTCGAAATCTTAGAACGTCAAGTTAAGAAGTTGAGGAATAAAGATGTTGCCTCCGTAAAAGTCCTATGGAGAAATAACCTACTTGAAGGTGCAACATGGGAGGTCGAGGCCGACATGAAGTCCCGCTACCCTCATCTTTTTCCCTCCTACTCGTAGCCATAATTAAGGTTAGTCGTCTCTCTTAATTTGGTATAAATTGAAAAATCATGTGTGTTGATGATTATGACATGATTTCCTTGTATGTGCATAATTTTTGTGAAAATTCATGCTTAAGTTGTATGTTGAATTTTCATGAATTTTGTTTCTCATTATTGAAATTGCACCCATAGATGTTGTGTAATGTTGTCTTCATGAGAGTTGTAATGAGCATGCTTGATGTTGTCTTGTTAACTAAATGTCTTGTTGATTTCTGAAAATATATGTTGATGCTAATTGAATATGGATAAGGTAGTTCCTCCTATACTTATGTGAAGTAAAGAGTTTTGAGCATAGTGATGTTGTGGATTAAATTCCTATATGATATGATGATATGATGTTGTTGATGTGAATTGTTGTGGTGCTGCTAGTTTGAGTCATTGTCACCCTAGAAAGAAGTCCTAGTGCTATTCGGGGACGAATGTTCCTAAGGAGGAGATATTGTAACACCCCGGAAATTCTATGACTTAATTTAGAGCCTCACCTTATGAATAATGACATAAAAACATTTAAAATGATGTTTGTGGTACTGATAGTTTGAGTCATTGTCTCCCTAGAAAGAAGTCCTAGTGCTATTCGGGGACGAATGTTCCTAAGGAGTGGATATTGTAACACCCCAGAAATTCTATGACTTCAGTTAGAGCCTCACCTTATGAATAATGACTTAAAAAGATTTAAAATGACGTTTCTAAACCTAAATTAATGCAATTGACTTGGTTTGGAAGAATAAAACTCTAAACGTCAAGAAACGACCACGACGTCCGAAAACTAGAAAAGAATGTGTTATAGTGTGTCCTTAGGTTTTTGGACAGGTTTGGGAGTGTCGTATGACGGTATAATCTTGTAAAAAGGTTTAAATTAGGTAAGTATATGCTCATATGGTCAAAACTTCTGGGTACGACCCCCCAAGGACCCCCTTAGGGGTCCTTGAGAAGGACCCAAACATGGAACCAAAAGCTGTCAAAACTGCAACAAACGACGAGACCAAGACTCACGGCCCGTAGACTGGTCAACGGACCGTATGTCATCGCCGTGAGCCCATACATAGTCGTGGGAGACTAGAACCCCCCAAAAGGGAGCCTCAGTACCAAACGACGGATGACCAACACAGTTTGTAACTCCACCTATGGTCCGTAGGTGGAGGGTCGTAAGTCGTGGCAGTTTTAAAGTTTTTAGTTTTTATTTTAGAAGTCTTAGTTTTAGTTAGTTATTTAATTAAGGGTTAAGATGGGTGGTTAGTTAACTAATTACCATTCTAAACCTAACTATAAGACCCTAACCCTAAGACTTTAACTCACACAACTAAACTCACAAGTCAAACTCAAAAATTCTCAAAACTCTCTCAACTAAGAACCCCATTGAAGAAGAAGACCAAGGTTCATCTAGGCAGCAAGGTTTCGATTTTTCCGCATCAGTTCTCAAGGAATTAACTAAGGTATGGCTTCTTATCACTCTTGGGATTCCTTTCCTCAGAAGGCCCCTTCAAAATGAATTTCAAAATCTCCAATTTCTATGATTTCAATCCAAAAACGTGGGTCTTCTTTCTTAAGTGAAATTGATGTTATAAACTTACTTTGATTGATGTCTTATGAATGAATTTGTATTTTATTTGTGGTTTGTTGAAGAATTCCCCATGAGACCTATGTTTCTCCTTATTTTCCTAATTCTAACCCTAGTTTGTCTTGGATATTGATTAAAGGCTATGAATTGAAGTTGATGTTATATAATTCATGTTTGTATGATGATTCTACCCTAGGTTATGTATAATTTCTATGAAATTAGGGTTGAGTCTTTGAATGAAGCCTTGAAGGCTATGAACGGAATATGCCAATTGATTATATTGATGTTGATGATGTTATTACTTCATGAATTACCTTGTATTATGTACTGGTTATGAATTGTTGGTAATTGAAGTATGAATGCCCCAAAGAGGGCAAGAAGGTGTGACGGTTAGTTCTCCTTTGAACACAAGTTTGAAAGGTTAATTACTTAGATTATAATGATGCTATAACTAATTTGTTGTTGTGGTGTTGATGACATAGTTTCCTCATCCTTAACCCCTCTACACTTGAATAGGTATGAAGGTTAGTTCTCCTTTGAACTTAAGTTTGAAAGGTTAATTACTTATATTGTAATGATGCTATACCTAATGTGTTGTTGTGGTGTTGATGACATAGTTTCCTCGTTCTTAACCCCTCTACACTTGAATTAGCTATGAAGCATGTCTGTATGTGATGGTATGATTTCTATATGATTGAAAATTAGTTATCATGATTATAGTGTAATGTAAAATGAAAGGTTTACTGACTTGCTAGTGTTTCTAAGTGAAAGGATTGCTCTCACTTACGAACACCTATGAGCTATTATGATAAAATGTTTACAAAAGAGTCTAGTAAAGGCTAATGTGAACTTATGCGATGACTAAAGATGATTACAAAAGGGAATTAGATGGTTAGCACCGAAAGGGCATGTATATGAGATGGGGGTCTCACGTTTAGTAAGTTCGGCTCCCCATATGGGTTTCCTCACGTTTAGCAAGTCCAGATTACCCACGGTATGTGTTGTCTCATGAGATGGAAATCACCCACGTTTAGTGAGTTAGGATTTCTAGGAGCAATCTCCTTGACCCTTAACTATGTGCCCACATAGGACTTTTGCTTAGTGGATCCACCTAGATAGCTATATATGAATTGTTACACCTTAGGCAAGTGTTAACTCTCTCTTTTTCAGTGTGGGAGTAGAACACCGGATTCCATGTAGCTCTCATGGTCTATGTTGGTTATGGCAATATCTCCCTAATGTAAAACTAAATGAAGTTATGAAAGGTGTGAACTCTTGCTAGGGCTTTCTTAAGGGTTTCTTCATTGTGTAAGGGAGAGTATGGGACTTCTCTTGCACATTGTACTTGTGAGATCCTAAGAGATGGTTGTAGTAGTGTTCACTTATGATTATAATGATTATGACTTATATATATTGAAGCTATGTTATGTATGATCATTATGAATATGGTAAGTTATGATGAAGTATGATCTTATGTAGGTATGCATGAAGTAGGTTGCTTAATGTGATACTTGGTTTTGAATAGGGTTATGGGATTATATTCCTTGCATTTCACTAGTATTATTTGGGTTGTCTACGTGTTGGGATGATATTATGTTGCTTTGTACTATGATGCTTACTTTGTGTACATATTGGATTTACTTGGTAAAAAGCGTGTTTTGACCAAAATGACCCTTTATGCATGTTTTAGTGGTTTTTATGTATAGTAGCCATACTTAGTACGTGTGTTGTACTAACCCATTTTGTCTCCTTTTTCCCAAAACATTTAGGTTCGGGCCATTGATGATTCAAGCTTACTTCTCAAGACACTTGGAGTTGCTTCCCCAAGTTGGTGAGTCCTCGAGTCCCAGGATAAGACCCTATGATCTAGCTTCTATGTTTAGTTCTTTGCTTATGTTTAAAGACAATGTTATACTTTCCTATTTCAAGACTTCTTATTGATGTAAGGGCTAAGTCCCATTTTCGATACTTCTATGTCTAGATGGTACATTGTTACGAAGTTAGATTCTATTTTCATATATGAAGTAAAGTTGAACTTCCAAAGTAAAAGTTTTAAATTTTTCTATGTTTTTATTCTATGATGCATGCTATGATGAATGTTAAGGGCTTGTATAAGACCTCTTAGAGGTCAAATAAGCCGGTAAAGACTAGGGAGTGCTCTCGGGTCGTTACAGGTATGTTGCTCTAAATTGATATAATTTTGACATGTAAGAATCGTGAAGTTGGTTATTGTTCGTATGTGTTGATGATACTGTAGATGTTCGATATGTGCATGTGATTATATTGTTGTATTGACTAATGTATGTTACACTTATTGGGATACCCGCGTGATCCTACCAGTATATTGTGGTTGTGTACTGATACTACATTTGCTTGTTCTTTGTTGAGTACAGGGCATCTTCAGGAGGTTATTGATGGACCTCAGCTAGGTGACTATGGTGCGTGATCAGATTCAAGGGTGAGCCAGTTTTTTCAGGCTGCCATTGATCTTTATTGTTTAAGTCCACTGTGATGTTTAGTTTTGGGGTTGTACCCCTTGTTCTTAGACTTGTCGTTAGTAGATTTTTGGTATAATGACTTTTTGGGTTTAGGGGTTGGTTATTCCGAATTAGTTTGGTTAGTTGTTTGTTAAAACCTTGGATTTTATGGGGACTCCATTTTTATAGTCATTTAAACCTGCTTCCATATATTTAAATGCATTTGTTTTGATACAATTTGTTTATTTGGGTTGTAGTAATGGTTCTCCCATCGGAGGGTTTGTGTGGATGCCTATCACAAAGGTCTGGGTCGTGACAATGGTATCAGAGCCCTAGGTTCATTGATCTCATTGTACCAAAACGACTGTAGTAGAGTCTTACGGAACGGTACGATGACGTCCGTACTTTTCTTCAAGAGACTATATGACTTTAGGAAAAACTCACTTATTTATACTCCTTCCTGCTATGACTTGAATCCAATTGATATCTGGGTGATACAAATTAGTATCTTTCCTCCTTCACTCTATGACCCAAACTAGAGCAACAAAAGTGGTAACACTATCACTAGCAAGAGAGGATGAGTATAGACTACCGACAGTTGAATAGGGTCACCATTTAGAACAAGTATATATTACCTCGATAAATGATCTTTTTGACCAACTGCAAGGTGCATCAATTTTCTCTAAGATTGATTTAAGGTCTGGTTACCATCAGTTAGAGGTTGAGGTGGTTAAGAATTGGGTTCGACCAAGTTCTATGATTGAAATTAGCAGTTTTGTGGGGCTCGCTAGCTACTATTGTCGCTTGTGGTATGAGTTGAGTCCAATTGGTATCTCCTGATTCCAATTGGTATCTCAACGAAGTGAACTGGACGTCGTAGTCCCGGCTGAAGGGACCAAGCAAGTTAATTGGAATTAAGAAGGTTCCAACTAGTATATGGCCTTAGGGGCCGTGTAAGGCATAGATTATCAATAATGGTTGTCTATGGAATGAACTACTTACAGAAGTTGGACTTGTCTGCAAGTCGTAACTGCTTGAGTTTCGTGAAACTTATTATGAAAAGAAAGTCATCACGAGATTAGGTACAAGGGTCTAGATAAATTAAGATGTGGTTCGTAAGTGAGAAATTTAGACGTGCATTGCGACCAACTGATAATCGTGTCAGAGTCTGGATGTATCCTGGGGATATGTGTATGGTAGTGTTGATGTAACGTAAAGGGATTTTGGAGCGTGTATCTTTGCGTTTACTTGGGGTAAGAAACAATTATCCTTGCTAAGGGGATTGAGTACTCTAAAAATGCATGTGTTATGGCTGGGAACCTTTGGGGTAAATTGGAAAAGAAAAGAACCCCAAAAAAATTATTGGCAGGGATTCGATTTTTGTTATGGCCGTTGGGGCGGGATTTTTCCCGCCAAGGCGAGATCACCAGTGCGGGATTTCTCCTGCCAGAGCAGAACAGGGCGAGATCGAATCTCATCACTGTTTTCTCTGTTTTCCCCTAGTCACAATTATCGACCCCGAATAATACGTGAACTATCCCCCGGGATCTAATTCAGTGTTAAACAATCGAATATAAGTTATAAGGTGTGTTAAAATTATGGAGAACTTGGCATATGATGAGGAAATTAGTGAGGTCGTGGAGGCCTGCGAAATGGTAATGCAGGTAGAGGAGTAGTGCAGCCATGCGAGGAGGTTACCCGTCAAGAGGACATGGCTAAGTTTTATGATTTTTGTGTAAGACCGAGTTTGAGGGTGTGATGCAGTTGTCACATGAACTACTCTTGTTTGTGCCCAGATGGTTATTATTTTGTTTGACCCGGGTTCTACTTATTTGTATGTGTCAGTTGAATTGCCTTGAGATTTGATATGGTTTGTGATATACTTGATGCCCCCATCCATGTTTCTATCCAGTTGGAGAGTCAGTCATAGTCACCCATGTGTATCGTATTGTCCTATTGTGGTTATGGATTTTCAGATATGGGTTGATTTGGTTATGCTAGATATGAATGACTTGATATAATCTTAGGCATGACTTGATTGTCTCCCTAATATACCGGTCTTACTTGTAATACTAAGTAGGTAACTCTAGATATCCCCGGTAGGGAAATATTAGAGTGGGAAGGGGTGTACAAGCCTAAGCTAACTAGTATCATATCTTCCATTCGGGCTAGGAAATTGGTGGGGCAGGGTTGTTTGGCTTATTTGGCTCATGTTTGGGATGTTGAGGTTGAGTCTCCTTCTATTGTGTCAATTCCGGTGGTGTAAGATTTGAGAGATCTTGAAGCTCAAACCCAAGGGATTCTTGAGAACGGTTTCATCCATCCTAGTGCTTCCCCGTGGGGTCGTTCTGTCTTGTTTGTTAAGAAGAATGAGGGTAGTATGATGACTGACGATTTCATCGTAAGCCATAAAAGAGTGGATTGATACCGGCATGACAAGCATATGGATAAGGTAGGTCCCATTGAGTATGCTTGGGTGAAGGAAATTTAAGTATTTTAGTAAGAAAGTGCATATAAATTGAGTTAGGCCTTTGAATTTGATGAGTATACCTGAGTTTGAGGTATTGTGTTGATGAAAAGGTTGACTTCATAGTGATAGTCAAGGATGATGGAGCGTAATGGTAATAAGAGTCATGATGGATTGTGACAGGATTTAATTATATAATAAAATTATTGGTTAAGTGAATTGTGTACAGTAATTACGACTTGCGAGTACCTAAGGTTGTGGTTTTTTAATATTTAGTGAATAACGTGGTTGTATGAAAAGTTATAAGATATGGTAGGACACCACTCGAAAAGAATGTTAAAGAGCTAGAGTTATAATGAAGGAAAATATAGTAGAAAGTAGTACAGACTTTAGAGAGGGGCGAGAACAAGAATATTTTAATTGGGTTCAGAGAGGCATAATTTCATTCATTTTGTTATGGCTATGGTAATAGTGTCACAAGTCCGTCATATTGGTTAAAAACTATCGAAAAAGACTTGAGAAAGGAGTGTGCAGACATTGGTTTGAGTGTGATGACAAGTGCTTGGTTTTGTTTTTTAGTCTAGTAATAGTATGATTGAAATTTTAGCAAAATGTATGGTAAGATTGATGGAGATGCGAAAACGAGGATCCATGAATTCATAAAAATCTTCAAGGTACAAGCTAATGTTTATAGTGAAGAGATTGTGTTATATGGTGGAAATTACAATTCAGACTTTTCATTGTGAGTCTAAATTTGTGGTGATGTATTTTGTCAATGTAAGAATTGGCAAGGTGAGAGATGATCAATTGTATCCGGTATTGAGCATTTGAAAGGACTTACACCTGGGTTGAGTCTTAAGTTTACTACTTTTGATTGTTAAGTACCTAAGAACGGTTTCATTTTTAAAAGTGTTAGTTAATAATAAGGTAAATGGTCGGAGTGGGTATGATGATTGTTAGAATTGTAAGTATGATTCACTAGCTATGCTCTAGTGTGTTTCCACTTTTGTGGGTGGATCCCTAGTGGTAGATCAGGTGTACAAAACCCTGTGATGTTCTCTTGGTTGAGTGGGAAGATTGGGAAGATTTGGTTATTTCGAATGACATAATTGGTGTTGTCTTGGAGTTGTTAAAGTATTTTAGTGGATCTACATGTACCACCTTGCTAATGAAAATTTATAAAAGAGCTATTATGTGTATTTGTGGTTGTCCGACAATCTTAATATTCCTCCAGTCGTCGAGGTCATGTATCGATTATGTGTGGTTGAATGTGGGGATCATTGGGTCCAATTCTACAATTCTTCAGAGGTAATCTACAATTACTAAATCTAGCATTTCGATAGTGTTATTGGAGGGGATGTATGCTTGGACATATCCCTCGATGAGTATCTGATTTCTAAAGATCAAATTAGTTATGACTTATGCTCATGGGAATTTATGTTATGGGATGGAGATGTTGTGAAGAACTATGATTGTTGGGTAGTATGAGTGTGTGTTGCTTGGTTCAGGTTCACTTCTATTTGTAGCGAGTATTGACTTGGAATTTTATCATGCTTAAGTGCTAAAGGATTTGTCTGGATGATTGTGTCAAGGTCCATGATAACATGTTGCAGACATGTGTATGGTCAACTTTGGTGGTAATTGGGCATAGCTTTGTTGTTAGTTAAGTGTGCAGACAACAATAATTATAACTCGAGTATTGTGATGACTTCATTGAGGCATTATATTGGAGGATGTGTAAGTATTCAATTGGTTGGTTTGGGGACAAAGATATTCTCATATAGTGAGACATAGTTTTGTTAAACAAGACTTTCTATATGAGGAAGAACCGGTTGAAATTATTGATCACAATGTTTGGAAGCTAAGGACAGGCGAGCCAAGTATCCCCAGTAATTCGACGATTTAGATACTACTCTACCCTTACTTTAAATAGTCTTTCCTAGTTGATCACTCGTGGACGAGTGATGGGTAAATTGGTATCTATTGTAATGACCTGATTCCGTCGTTATAGAAAACCCAATGGGGAAAGAATTGGGGTCAGAAAACTTTTTGGTAGTAACTGGGGATTTCCAAACCTAATCCAGATTTGGACAAAATCAGAGTCTTTAAGGTGTAGGGAAATCTAGTAATGATTGGATGATTTATTTATGATTTTGATTACATGAGTGGTTAGGTAACTCGTTAAGGAACCCGTATGACTTTACAAAATTGAATTCGGGCTAGTAGAACTCTCGAAATTGATCTTAGCGTGAAGGGTATTTTCTGAGCGTCGTGGGTTCGAGGTGTGTTGTGAAATGGGGAATTTGGATTTCTTTAAATAGCTCTCTGTTTCGTGCAACCCACCTTGGAGGGGATTTTGGTCGCTCTGGTGGGGCCGTTGTGGTTGGCTTGACGCGACTTAAGGTTGTTAATAAACCCCTAAACGACCTTATTATGCACTTTTTGACTTTTATAGCTAAAGAGCGAACCCCAGGAAACTCCTACTCATTTTCCACCAATCTTAAGGCTAAAGGTATACTTTTCACTTCCCGAATCCATTTTTTGATCCGTAGAACGTAATAGAATAGGTGAATATTGATGGGGGAGGGTTTTGTTATAGATTCAATGATGGAAACAACCTTAATTTGGATAATTGTGATCATGTGTTTGATATAGGGTTCAGAGAATTGTTAGTAATTCGAATAATTAATGATTGTTTATTGATTCCCGTAATATATTGATTGTTTGTAGACCAAGAACAAGCGGAATGAATCCGGAAAGGGAAGGATCAAGTTTTTTAGGGTTTCAAGCTTGTTTCGAAGTAGGTGATGATTGTGATTTCATGTTGTTGTGATATGTCTTTGTAATTTCTTCATTATAATGCATGTATGTATGCGAAGGTTGCACTATTGATCACCCTAACGTAAATGAGGATAATTGAATAATTGTATGCCATGAATCACCTTTTGTTGTATGATTGTGAGAATATACATTGTGATTGTGATTGTGGTTTGTTGAATGGGGGGGAGGGTGTCACGATCCGACACACTAACTGGGATCGGTTTCCACGTTCCGGCATAAATACGGGATTGGTTGCCACGTTCCAGCATAAATATGGGATCGGTTGCCACATTTCAGCATAAACATTGTATCAGGTACCATGTTCCCGTATGCTAACAGTTTGGGTGTGGGTTCCATGAGAGGACTATTGAATTGGGTACCATTAGAGGACCATTGAATTGTGTTGTGTATCAACTTGTGATGAGTTCGTTCTTATCTAATGACGATTGATATTGGAAGATAGTATGTTGCTCTAAATTGATATAACTGTGATATGTGAGAATCGTGACGTTGTTCATTGTTCATATATGTTGATGATATTGTATATGTTCGATATGTGCATGTGATTATTTTGTTGTATTGACTAATATATGTAACACTTATTGGGATAGCCGCGTCATCCTACCAGTACACTGTGGTTGTGCACTGATACTGCACTAACTTGTTCTTTGTTGAGTACAGGGCATCTTCAGGCGGCTATTGATAGACCTCAGCTAGGTGACTATTGGGCATGATCGGATTCAAGGATGAGCTAGTTCTTTCAAGCTGTCATGGATCTTTCTTGTTTAAGTCCACTATGTTGTTTAGTTTTTGGGTTGTACCCCTTGTTCTTAGACTTGTCATTAGTAGAGTTTGGGTACAATGACTTTCAGGTTCTAGGGGTTGAATTTTATGCATTAGTTTGGTTAGTTGTTTGTTAAAACTTTGGAGTTTATGGGGACTCCATTTTTATATTCATTTAAACCTGCTTCCGTATATTTAAATGCCTTACTTTTCATAAAATTTGTTTGTTTGGGTTATAGTAATGATTCTCCCACTGGAGGGTTTGTGTTGGTGTCAATCACGACGGTCTGGGTCGTGACACATTCTTCTTCTTCTCTTCTTCTCTTATTCTTTTCTCTGTTTCTCTACTACGAGCTTACTTGCTACAATTGTTTTTTCAATCTGCAGTTTATATTTTTTCTGTCTTTTTTCTTCTCTTCTTCCTGCTGGAGTTGTTGTAAGTAGTTTCGGACTTGAGTTACATTCTAGGGACTAGAACTGAAAATAATATTTTGATATCAGAATATGTTTTGAGTGTCAAAATTCAATAAAAGATTCATTGGGTTGAGGAAAGGGAATTGGATTCAATTTGATCTTAAAATTTAGAAGATAGGTTTGTTGCTCAAGATTTTAAGAAAACTGTACATAAGAATTTAGCTAAACTTATATCCAGTAGCTATTAAACTGTTTTTGGTTTAATCTTGAGCGGTGTTGTTAAAAGTGGATGCTTCATCTCTTAAAGATAAAATCAAAGAGAAGCTATATCACTCTTTTGTAGGGAGGCAAGGCTATAGTGCAAGAGCAAGCGCTTCAGTTCTAGAAATGTGAAAAGGAGCTTTCCCAATAGAGACAGTAACTAAGTTTTCTTAAAAAAAAATTCAATATAAAAAGCATTACGACTTCTTTCCAAACATTTCCCTTTGTTTCACTTTTCTTCCTGCGACACTCTTTTAAGCAAGTGCAAGGTAATATTTTCAGATCTTTTTCTCTTGTATTCTTCGTCTTTTCTCTGTTTTTCTGTAGCGCAAGCTAGCTGCTACAATTTGGTTTTTCACCTTACTATCTGCAAGTTTCTCTATATTTTCATTCTCATCTACTTGATGGAATTGTTAGAAGGAATTTATGACTTGAGTTACATTCTTGCGAATAGAGCTTAAAATTATATTTTGAAGTGAGAATATGTTTTGAGTGTTAAAATTCAATAGAAAGTTCATTGGGATGAAGAAACTGATCGAGATTCAGTTTGAGCTAAGAAACATAGAATATAGCTACACTTCTATCCAAATGCTATTACTATTTTTGGCAAACTCTTGAGTAACGTTCTTAAAAGTGAGTGCTTTTGTCGCTTACAACGAGAAGGGAAATGAAGTTGTATCATACCTGTTTTGTCCATGTCTTTTGATGTCGTGACTCTATTTCACTGTTTTATTTTTGTACAGTGGTGTCACTGCTTGTAATATCATGAATATTGCAGCTTAACTAGAACTATTTCTAGCATTTTGTAAAGCCCAACTAACCTCAACAGATTAGCCCATATATATTCAACAAACCCTTAGGCATCTTAGAACTTGAGACCAAACAATAGCAGTAAATCAACACTTAATGAAAACGTGCTTAATATTATCAAGTTCCTTCTACATAACACACAATCATGTCACTTTGTACTCCCCATTTCAGCTGCCTACGGAAGCCTCAAGTGTATTGTAATTAGAAGCTTTGAATACTTGAACAGTCAGAAGCTTAAATCTGTAAGTAGGAGCTACAAAATCATATGTAGTGTCTGTAATTTCTCCTTGTATATGAATATCTTGAACAACCTTTCTTAGAATATTCTTAACTATGCAAGTTATACCTTAATGGTTTCTTTCTAACTATAAATGATAGATACAATCTGCTAGTAAGATAATTAACATTTCAACTTAACTATAACTGCTTAAAGAATTTTTTTTATAGCACAACTAACCTCAGCAGACCATCCCATAGACATTCGATATACCGTTAGGAATCATAGAAGTTGAGACCAAATGAAAGAAGTAAATTGGAACTTTCAGAAAAGGTTCTCGATTGTCTCAGGTTTCTACTACATAACATACAATCAGATCACAATTAGGTTAGTTTGTACACCCCACTTTAGCAATCTACGTAAGCCTTAAGTGTATTACAATCAGAGTCTTTTGAGTACTTAAACTATTAAATGCTTAAATCTGAAAGTAGGAGCTACTATAAAACTGCATGTAGGTTCTGCAACTTCTTCTCGAACATGAATATTTTGAGCAACCCTTCGTAGAATAGTCTTTACTTTACAAGCTTTAACTTGATTGTCCCTTTCTAACAATAAATGGTAGACACAATATGTTAGTAATATAAATATTTTTTCAGCTTATACAGAACTTCTTCTAGCATTTTGTAATTCCCAACTAACCTCATCCGGCCAGCCCATGACAATTGGGAAACCCTAAGGCATCTTAGAAAAGACAAGACCAAATGATACTATCTAAGAGGCACTTAAAGAAAAGGTGCTCAACTATCTCAAGTTCGTGATACATAACACATAATCTGGTCAGTTTGTGCGCCCCATTTGAGTCGTTTATTTAATCCTTAAGTGTATTGCTAACCTCAGCGTATAAGCCAGTTAGGACATCTAAGATTTTTATAGACAAGTTTTCTCCATGGAACCTTTGGAAATATTCCATATCATTCTCATGTAAACAGACCCGATAGAGAAGTTCTTAAAATGTATCACCTACTCATAAGTAAATGCACTAGCAGTGATGTAATCCTTAGCTTCTAGAATTGTAATAACAGTCCATTAAGCTTGTCTTGGGATGATATTCCATATATTCTTATCTTTGATGTTGCAAGCATGATTATATTGAATTTATAGCCTATCCTTCTTCAAACATAACTTCCATAAAAGTTTATTTACAATAGCTAAATGTTTTTAAAATTGTTCTTTGTTTAAACTATGATACATTTATGGGCACAATTTTATATTTTAGCGTGCCTTGGGAAGGAAATGTTTATTGAAAGACGTTTATCTTTTCCATGCATGTTGAACTAACTCATTATTTGGATATAATTAGTATAAATTTTCTGTTTGATAATTTAAAATTTTAAAATGACAACTTCTGAGTTACGCAATGGCATATTGATTACTTCCACCATTTTTTACTAACGTGTCTTTAGTTCTTACAGTAATTTTTGAACGAAAGAATATACAATTTTAGAAATACAAAGTAGATGTATTGTGACAGAGTTAGTAAAGAATACTTGAATAAAGTCAAGTATTTTATAAATCATGCTTTTTCTGAAAAACAAGATGGAGACAAAATTGCGTATCCTTGTACAAAATGTGTGCTTTTTCATCAAGTGAATCGGGATACACCATATGATCATCTTGTTTTAATGGTACTTTGCCATCATATGATACTTTATTTTGTCAAGAGAGTCTCTAAATAGATCAAATAATAATCAAGTAACTAATTGCAGTCAGTCAACTTTAAGAGGTGATGATATGAGAGGAATAATACATGATGCCTTTGGAGGTTGTACACAATCCATTGATATTGATGTCAATTAAAGGGTCAATATGGAGCCAAACCTATAGTAAAATGCTACTCATACGTTAGGAAATTAATCTCATCCAGAGATTGATAAATTTGAACGACTCATGAAAGAGGCAAATGAAAAACTATATCCCGAATGTAATAATTTTAGCAAATTGTTCGTTTTGCTACTTATCTATTGTACAAAATGCATGTACAAATGGTCAAACGAATTTTTTGATTCTTTGCTTGGACTATTGAAGGATGTGTTTCCAGAACGGGAAACATTACCTTCTTCTTTCTATGAGACCAAAAAGATAGTTGAAGGTTTGGGCATAAAGTATAAAAAGATTCATGCTTGTCTCAATGATTGTATGCTTTTCAGAAAAGAGTTTGCTAGTAAGGATATCAATGAATGCAAAATTTGTGAAGCTAAGGCTGCACTAAAAAATGCTCTTTTTCAAGAGAGAGGTTTAACACGCATTAATCACGCCTTGAAGGTCGGTAGTAATTCTCTCTCTATAAGTAAAGAAGAAGAAAAAGAGAAGGAAATACGGCAGATTTCCTTCATTGTTTCAATCTTAGTTAGGGATTGAATTAAGGTATGTTAGCTTAATCATCTATGAGTTCTTCTACCCATATCTCCCCCTAGGTTTTCCCCCAACTGTGAAGTCAAAATGCAACTCTAGCTAGGGTTTCTTCCTAGATTTTGGGTTGTGTTTAGGTATGATTCTGATCTAGTGGATAATACCTAATTATGAATAAATTAGCATTGAATTATGATATTATGCTGAATTTATGTGATTTTTATAATTAACCCTAGCCTAATTGAGGAATTTGATATTGTGTGGGTTTATGTCATGAAAGGTGAAATTGAAGGTTCATAGGTGATCTTCTAAAATCATTGTCATGTGTAGAAATTATTCAAGGTTAACAACATATAATCATGTATTGAACTAAACTTTATTGAATATGAAGGATTATAACTAATAAAGTTGAAATTAAACCTTTATGATCAATTATGACTAGAAACACCTATTAATGATAAATGTGATTAGAATACCTTGAAATCTAGGTATAATGAAGATACTTGAACCTTTAGAATAAAGCTTGTAGTCATAAATGTTAGGGCTTTGGGGGTAAAGCTAATATGAGGTGATCTTGTTGGGTATTGTTTCTCATTTACACACTTAGGTAGAAATATTCTAGGATATCCAAGGTTCTCGCACAAAGAATGATTTTAGGTTGGCTTAATAACCTAAAGTGAATCAAAGCTTGGTAGTCTAGAATAGCTTGAAGTTGTGACATATGTTCCCTTCATGTATAGATTGATTTGGTAAGACAAGACCAAGATCGATAGCTTAGGATTGAGGAATCTTACACTCCTAAGGATAGCTTAGGATTGAGGATCTACACTTTCTTAAGGGTAGCCTGACTTATCTTTGTAAGATGCATGTCAACGGTAGCTTGAGTTAAGGATAGTCATGGTAGCCTAGGATTGAGGATCTATACTCTTCTAAGGGTAGCTTGAACTAGCATTATTAGGATGCCTTCATGATAGCATGACCTGGTTTGGCCAAGACAATTTCATGGTAGCTTAGGATTGAGGACTTATACTCTCCTAAGGGTAGCTTAGGATTGAGGATCTACACTCTCCTAAGGGTATCTTGACTTAGCATTGTAAGATACATGCCAAGGGTAGCTTGAGTTAGGGATAATCATGGTAGCCTAGTATTAAGGATGTATACTCTCCTAAGTGTAGCTTGAACTAGCATTATTAGGATGCCTTCATGCTAGGATGCCTTTGTTTGGCAAAGACCATTTCATAGTATCTTAGGATTGAGGACTTATACTCTCCTAAGGGTAGCTTAGGATTGAAGATCTACACTCTCCTAAGGGTAGCTTGACTTAGCATTGTAAGATGCATTACAAGGGTAGCTTGAGTTAGGAGTAGCCATGGTAGGTTAGGATTGAGGACATATACTCTCCTAAAGGTAGCTTAGGATTAAGAATCATACTCTCCTAAGGGTAGATTATATTAGCATCATAGTGTTCCTGTAAGGGTAAATTGACTTAGTTGGTCTAAGACTATTTCATGGTAGCTAAGATGAAACATTTGTACCCTTCCTAGAATAGGTTGGACTTGCATGATAGTGTGCCTTCCAAGGTATTTAGTTTAGCTTAATATAGTTATGTTAGTAAGATGATAGCAGGGTCTAGCCTATTAGGGTCTTATTCCTTTGTAGCCTTGAATTGAGAAATAAAATTCATTCATGTGTTGTGACTTGCCTTTTACTAAAAAGAGAAATACCTTAAATGACTAATGGCAAATAGCAAAGAGAGACTAGTCCCCAACTAGTGAGTATGTATGACAGCCTAAAATGGTACTTAATGTGAATAGTAGTATGGGATGCTATTCATAAAGTTCATAAGTATGACTTGAAGCGACTTATGAAGTGTTCTCTTATATAGTATAGACTTAGCTTTGGTTGCAATAATTGCCTTCAATGATATGATTGACTAAAGGTGATAGTTCCCTTGTCTATATGAATTAAGCTAATAATGAGAGCAAAGGTGGGTAAGTATGACTAGGATGACTTCAAGGTTATGCTTAGTATTAATGGTAGTATAGGATGCCTTTCATGCATTGCACAAGTGTGCTTTGAGGTTACTTAGGAGTATGGAGCCCTTATGGTATAAAATCTTAAAGACTTGACCATGTATATAAACTGTGATTAAGATGACCAAAAAGGGATACTTGGCTTGGGTGGTATTATGGGATTTTATTCATGCATTGTACATGTATGCTTTTAGGTCACTTGAGAGTAGTTCTACTATTGTATAGATGACTAAAGAGTTGAATAATGCTTATATGATCCTTATGTTAGAGACTTTGCTTATTATTATGATATTGTCTCTTATGCTTGTAGTTTATGTTTCATGAAGTATTTCATATGATCATGGATTATGTCTTATATTGACTAACCCTTGTCTTATGCTATTATGATTATGCTATCTAACATATTTAGTACATTTTGTACCAACGCATACTTTTCCTACACTCTCATCAAATGTAGGCTTTGGAGATTGAGTTTTATTATCGGAGATAAGTTTCTAGAAGGAGCAAAGGAGTTGAAGATTTTGGTGAGTCCTCATAGCTTCGAGGACAAAATCCACTAGTTCCTTCATGTCTTTTATTTTCATGTTGAGATTATTGGATGGGCTATGTCCCAAAAGTTTTATTCTAACGTTGTATTAGATGGTTTGAGACAAAAGTGTAGTAATGACCTCCGCTTGCATTTTATAAAGATTTCGATTGTATGGATAAGGTTTTAAAAATTTCTGCACTTTTCTATTATCTTATGTTATGATATGCTAAGGGCTTCTATGAGACACCTTCGGGGTTAAGTATGCCATGTTACATCTAGGTTGTACCCCTGGGTCGTGAAAAACATGGTAATTAGAGAACAAGGTTTAGAATGGTTCTACTATTGTCTCAAACCATGTCTTGTAGAGTCTTGTTCATAAATGTGAAGCGCGCCACATTTATGAATAGGAGGCTATTGGATGCTTAGGAAATCTCACTTCTTCATTCTCTAAGTCGTGCCATAAAGATTAACTCTATAAGGTCTCTCTCGTACTCCTTTATCCGATGGTCTTTGGGATATGACTACTCGAAGGGCTTATACTATAAGGAGCGAGGGAGAAAAGGTTGATTGTGATACCAATTATGGCTATGTGACTTGATAGATTTGAGATGATAGATGGTGATGTTGTCTTTAGTATGAATGGGTTGCATTATTGTTATGTTTAGCTGATAGTAGAACTCTGCTTAGTCATGATGAGTTTTGAGGTATGTTGATAGATTTGATGAATAGGGTGTTATAGTAATGCCTAGATGGTTAAGTGAGTAGACTACTCTAAGAAGGTCAGAAGTTTAATAGACCATGGTTTAGAATCATCTTATGTGATGAATGTAAAAGCTTAGTGATTACTTATTCCGACCTGAGAGTTGAAAGGAAGGATGTTTAAAAGAGATTGTATAGGATTATTCCCAGGGAGAGATAATGTGCTTAGATAGCAAGGACGTTGCCTATCCTTGATATTCATGAGTTAGGTTTGCTTATAATTCTCACTTTGAGAGGTGTAGTGAGTATGAGAAGTTTAGTCCCAGCATGGTAGGCTCAAATGAGATCTTGAGTAGTGTTAGTAGGGTTGCTTGTGAGCTAGAGTTTCTAATGAGAACCTCTCTAAATTAGAAGTACCGGTAGAGATCTTGGACCGACAAGTTAAGAAATAGAAGAATAAGAAAGTTGTTCCATAAAATGTTAAGTAGTTAAGGGTTTAGTTTAGCATGCCACTTGGGAGGCCTAGGGCCAATGAGAAGTACCAATATCCTCATCCTTTTTCCTTGTAGTCCTTCTTTAGCATTTAAGATCTTGAGATGATAAGTTCCACTTGATTTGCTTTTATATGAAGCCATGGGTGATTTGTGTGTTGCCATGATTTCCTAATATGCATGTTCATGAAAATGCTTAGGGATTGTTAGAAATGACTTATGTGCATTGTTTTGCCTCATGTTGTAGTGCATTTGAGTAGAGTTTCATATAGAGTTCATGAGATGAGTTAATGAGCATACCTTAGTTTGGAGTTGAAAGAGTCCTCCTTGAATAAATGTTTTTTGAGAGTAATTTGCATTTAGGCTCCATGAGGGTGTGTTGAGCATGTTTTAGCTAGGAGGTTTTAGTTCCTCCTTGAAAATGAGTAGATATAGAATGTAATGCATTTTGGGTTGGTAGAAGTAGTCCCTACTCCTTTATGTTGCATTGAATGTGTTTGGCTTGGAATTGAAGTTTTCATCCTTAGTTGTGTGCATTTAGATGTAGTGCATGCATAATGGGAAGCTAGTTTAGATTTGTGACCTCAAGAAGTGTTTAGAACCGTCATTCAAGGATGAATGACCCCAAAGGGGTGATATTGTAATACCCCGAAAACTAGTGAACTAAACTAGAGAGTTCTAGAGCCTTATGTTAGGGTTTTAGAGTTTGGTATGAGGGTTAAAGTCATAAAAATGATTCCCGCACTTAGAATGGGGGTTTTAGCGTTAGGGAGTCAAGGTACGACCACCCAAGGGGTCCTTGAGGAGGACCTCAAAATAGCTCCAAAAGCTGTCAAAAAAGCAGTTACCTACGAAGCAATCTACGGCCAGTACATGAACCCACGCCCCATGGGTTGGGTTAATGGGTCAAGTCCTTCTCTTGCCAGTAACTTTTAGCTCTAGTACTCTACCCACGAAGGACCAGTACAGTCCGTAGACCCCCCACGGCCCGTGGGTTGGGGCAGATTTTTAGTAAAGTATTTTAAGTTAGGGGCTTAGGGGTTAATTTGTAATTATTTAGGGGTTAAGTGAGGTTGGTGATCTTCTAAAATCAATGTCATGTGTAGTTATTGTTCAAGGTTAGGAGCATATAATCATGAATTGAACTAGACTTTATTGAATATGAAGGACAATAACTAGTAAAGTTGAAATTGAACCTTTATGATCAATTATGACTTGAATCACCTACTAATGAAAAATGTGATTAGAATACCTTCAAATCTAGTTATAATGAAGGTAGTAAGAAATAAAGCTCGAGAATAAGGCTTGTAGTCATCAATGTTGTGGCTTTGGAGGAAAAGCTAATAAGAGGTGATCTAGCTGTGTATTGTTTCTCATTTACACACTTAGGCATAAATATGCTAGGAGATCCAAGGTTCCCTCACAAAGAATAATAATAGGTTGGCTTAATAACCTAAAGTGAATCAAAGCTTATTAGTCTAGAATAGCTTGAAATTGTGACATATGTTCCCTTCATGTATTACTTTACTTGGTAAGACAAGACCAAGATTGATAACTTAGGATTGAGTAATCTTACTCTCCTAAGGATAGCTTAGGATTGAGGATCTACACCATCCTAAGGGTAGCTTGACTTAGCATTGTACGATGCATGTCAAGGGTAGCTTGAGTTAGGGATAGTCATGGTAGCCTAGGATTGAGGATCTATACTCTCCTAAGGGTAGCTTGAACTAGAATATTTAAGATGCCTTCATGATAGCATTACTTTGTTTGGCCAAGACCATTTTATAGTAGCTTAGGATTGAAGACTTATACGCTCCTACAGATAGCTTAGGATTGAGGATCTACACTCTCCTAAGGGTAGCTTGACTTAGCATTGTAACATTCATTTCGAGGGTAGCTTGAGTTAGGAGTAGTCATGGTAGCTTAGGATTGAGGACATATACTCTCCTAAGGGTAGCTTAGGATTGAGAATCATACTATCCTAAGGGTAGCTTACATTAGCATCATAGTGTGCTTGTAATGGTAGCATGAGTTAGTTGGTCTAAGACTATTTAATTGTAGCTAGGATGGAACATTTGTACCCTTCCTAGAATAGCTTGGACTTGCATGACAATGTGCCTTCCAAGGTTGTTAGTTCAGCTTACTATAGTTATGTTAGCTAGATGATAGCGTGGTCTAGCCAATTAGGGTGCTATTCTGTGGTAGCATTGAATTGAGAAATAGAATTCATTCTTGTGTTATGACTTGCCTTGTACTAAATAGTGAAGTACCTTAAATGAATAATGGAAAATAGTATAGAGGAACTAGTCCCTAACTAGTGAGTATGTATGATAACCTAAAGTGTTATCTTATATAGTATAGACTTAGCTTGGGTTGTTGCTATAATTTTCTTCCATGATATGATTGACTAAAGGTGATAGTTCCCTTGTCTATATGAAGAAAGCTAATAATGAGACCAAAGGAGGGTAAGTATCACTAGGATGACTTCAAGGTTATGCTTAGTGTGAAGGGTAGTATGGGATGCCTTTCATGCATTGCACAAGTGTGCTTTGAGGTTACTTAGGAATATGGAGCCCTTATGGTAGAAAAGATTAAAGACTTGACAATATATATACACTATGCTTAAGATCACCAAAAAGGGATACTTGGCTTGGGTGGTATTATGCGATGTTATTCATGCATTGCACATATATGTTTTTAGGTTATTTGAGAGTAGTTCTATTATGCTGTAGATGACTAAAGAGTTGAATAATGCTTATATGATGCTTATGTTGGAGACTTTGCTTATTATTATGATATTGTCTGTTATGCTTGTAGTCTATGTTTATGAAGTATTTCATATGATTATGGATTATGTCTTATATTGACTAACATTTGTCTTATGCTCTTATGATTGTGCTTGGTAACATATGTAGTACATTTTGTACTAACACATACTTTGCCTACATTCTCATCAAATGTAGGGTTTGGAGATTATGTTCTATTCTCGGAGATAAGTTTCTGGAAGGAGCAAAGGAGTTGAAGATTTTGGTGAGTCCTCATAGCTTCGAGGACAAAATCCACTAGTTCCTTTATGTCTTATATTTTCATGTTGAAACTATTGTATGGGTTGTGTCCCAAAAGTTTTATTCTAAATTTGTATTAGATGGTTTGAGACAACAGTGTAGGACAGACTTCCGCTTGCAATTTATAAAGACTTAGTATGTATGGATAAAGTTTTAAAAATTTCTACACTTTTCTATTATCTTATGTTATGATATACTAAGGGCTTGTATGAGACCCCTTCGGAGTCAAGTACCCCATGTTACATCTATGGGGTACCTTTGGGTCGTGACAGTTGATTAAGTGTGTATTACTTCATTTGATAAGAAAATTGATATATATGAATCACATGAACAGAGAACATATTATTCAAATCAAGAGATGACATTGTAAGCACCCTTTGACACAACATTAACTTGATCGTATGCATTTTGATACATTTAGAGAGTGGTTCAAGGATAAAGTAAGTAGTATGACTAGATTATCTGTTACCTTATTTATTTTACTCATCCTTATATCCAAATTTATAGTTGTATCTTTATATTTGGTTAGGTAAAAGAGTTGGAGGTCACATCTGATTTCTTAAAGAATATTAAAGTTCTTGCAAAAAGGCCGAGTTACATTGCGAAAAGATTTAATAAGTATGATTTATATAATGGGTATCGGTTTGGAACAAAACAAAGTGAAGACTACCTAGAAACACAAAAATAGCGGTGTTATGGTCATTCCAAAAACCAAAAGTTAAGCATGTTCAAGAGACAATGCTCCAAAGTCTCTAAATATCTCATATTATGGTAGATTGATGACATTGTGGAGTTAAACAGTAACATCCCGTATCCGAAGATAGACCAGATTGCAGATTTCAGAAGTTATATGTGCCGCCGACGGGCACCACCTATGGACTGTAGGACCTACGGTTCGTGCTGGTGGTTCGTGGATGGTCACTGTAGCCCTCTCCAGAAATAGTCCCAAAAATTCCTCTAAGGGTCGACTCACGACCAGGACCAACAAACCATTGGTGGGACCACAGTTCGTGGACAATGTCCGTGGATCGAGGTCGCCAAAAAACTCTGACCCACAACTACGACCTACGAACCATAGGTGGGACCATAGTCCATGGACCAGGTCTGTGAATCGTGGTTCGCAGATCCGATTCTCTAAAACCAATCGACGAATAACCAGGACAGACCATAGGTGGGACCACGATCCATGGAGTAGGTCCGTCGGTTGGTCCCAACAATAGTTAAGGCAGGAGTCTTTCGATCTTTTCCTTATGCGTTGAACCCCTAAACTACGTAGTTTTGGTTAGTTTTAGCCTAGAAACATAATTACAACTTACCCAAGTCAGATCATTCACCAAAAAATAGGAATTTGGAGCATAGAGGAAAGAAAGAGGCGACAAAACACTAGTTCAATAACGTAGCAAGATTCCATCAATTCCAGCCCCAAAATCGAAAGATTTCTCTGTGAAATTTGTTACCACGTATGTGAGATTTCACTAGTGGGTTCCTTTCACCCATTAGGTCCCTAGTTTTCAGTCAGATTCTTGATTCCCTTATTATTCTTGAATGTTAGAATTGTTGGGTGTTTAGCTGTTAGAATGATCTAAATCATATTATATCGTTATAATAATGTTTTTCCCAGATTCATGAATAAACTCAGAACCCTAGCTATGTAGTTTCTTTAATTCATGAATTACACATGCTAGGTTAGTAAATTCAGTTATATATAAACATGCCACAGATTTTGAATGCATTATTATCAGTATATAAATGTTGCATTCTTAGTTTGCATGTCAGTTTTGAGTTATCCAGTATTACAGTCTGTCATTCATCAAGTGTTAATTACTTAATCATATGGTCAACTTAATACCGAGTGGACTAGGGTTAGTCAACCTCAAGTCCCAGAACTACGTGACTCGTAGGATGTAAGTCCCCTCTATGGGCATCATTTTAGTGATCACAACAACATGCCTCTATAAACCTGTGGCAGGGTGTATTGGGTCTTCTCGATGTGGCGTATACATCAGACTCCACATTTTTGGCATGTGGTTTTATATCGGTTATTAGTAGCTCCCTTACAGTTCAGTCAGATTCTAATGCATTGACCATGTTATTAGTATAGTTCAGAAATCAGTCTCAGCGTGTTATAAACTCGGTCATTGCATTCAGTATTCTCAGTTGTATCGTGCTTATCTCATGTCATTCTTCAAATATATGTTTGTTTTCAGTTATGTTATTATTCATCTTTACTCTATCCTACATGCTCAGTACCTTTGAAGTACTGACACATACTCTGTGCTGAATCTTCTCGTGATTTAGGTTCAAGTCCTTAATAGTCGATCACGCATAGAACAGTTCCTGATCTTCAGTTCAGCAGCATTAGTGGTGAGTCCTCATTCTTCGAGGATGAGTGACATGATTGTCTTTCTTTGCTTTCATTTTTTGCTAAATTTAGCTGGGGCATGTCCCGGCAGTTCTAGTCAGTTTAAAGACTTATTTCAGACATAGTTAGTTTCAACTTTAGTATTAGAGTTTGACTTTTCAGTTGTATTTCAAACTCTTAGTTATTTTTATTCAGATATAGTATATGGGTATTCCCCATCATTTTAGTTCATTATGATTTAGCTTCCGCACAGTTTTATTGCTCAATTTATCTTTCATATGCTCATGATTATGTCAGCAGGGTTAGCTTGGGGTCAGTCGTGATCCTAGGTCCCGTGTTGCATCTAGGGGTAGCCTCAGGGCGTGATAAACATGGTATCAAATCATTTGGTTTAAGTGTCTTAGGATGTATGAAAACCCGCACTTATTAGAGTCTTTTTCATGGGTGTGAAGTAAACCACATCTAATGAGAAGGAGGTTGCAAAGTATTTTAGGAAGAACTTCAATTTCCTTGTTACTCCTATTATGCGTAAGGTATGATTTAATTCCTCATAGAGCTTATGGAAGGGGTACGAATGCACGCCATGCTAACATAGCTTCTCCAGTCCCAGATCAGGAAGTTTTGAATGCTGAATTTCGAAATGCTATCCAGTTGTTGGCTTAGAGTGTGACCAACTAGAACAATCAACGGGTTCCAATTTTGGCAGATACTAATGTTCGGTCAGCTGCACTTAGAGTGCGAGATTATGTTAGGATGAATCCACCTGAGTTCTTAGGATCGCAGATTGGTGAGGATCCCTAAAACATCATAGATAAGGTCAACACGGTCTTTGAAGTGATGCAAATAACTGGAATGATTGGGTTGAGTTAGCATCTTACCAAATTAAGGATGTCGCTCATATCTAGTATACCCAGTGGAAAAAGAACAGGGGTACAGATGCACCTCCTATCACTTGGGATTGCTTTAGTGAAACTTTTCTGGACAGGTTCTTCCCAAGAGAGCTAAGGGAAGCAAAAGGTCAGGAGTTTAGGAACTTGAGGCAAGGTAACTTGATAGTCTAAAAGTATGGGTTCAAGTTCACCCTGCTCTCTAGGTATGCTCCTCATGTGGTTGCCAATTCCAGGGCCCAAATGAGCAAGTTTCTATATGAAGTGTCATACTTAGTGAAAACAAAGTGCAGGAATGCTATGTTGTTGGAAAATATGAACATCTCTTGGCTCATGACTCATGCTCTGCAGGTTGAGAGAGATAAGCTTAGGGAGCAGGATAAGGAGAACAAGAAGGCTAGGACTGGGAACTATGAGTATTCCCAATAGAAATCAGGTGGTGGAAATTTGTCGCAGTATCAATAAAATTTCTCGGCTCCAGCACCTTCATCAGTTAGTGTTCCATCCTCCAAGTTCAGACATGATCAGAAAGGTAGGGCATCAGGCCCTAAATCTCAGGGAAGTGTTTTCGACACCTGAACCTACCCAACTTGTCGTAAGTATGGTAAGAACTATCCGGGCGAGTGTCTTGCATGAAAGGAAGGATGTTTTGGGTGTGGTCAGTCTTGTCACAGGTTGAGAGATTGTCCTTCTAAACAATGTCAATGAGGCAATACTAATAGAGATCAGTCTACAACTTCAGCAGCACCAGCAAGTCACCCGACTCAGCGGGGTAACTCATCTGGTAGATGTGGTAGACAATGCCAAAACAGGTTGTATGCTCTTCAGGCTCACCAGGATAAGGATCATTCCCCTGATGTAGTCACTGGTACGTTACGAGTCTTTAATCCCGATGTTTATGGTTTGTTAGATCCAGGGGCTACTCTTTCCTTTGTAACTCCTTATATAGCAGTCAAATTCAGTTTTAGTACAGAAACTCTCTCAGAACCTTTCTTAGTCCCTACTCTAGTCGGTGACCCATTTATAGCTAGACAGGTATACAAAAATTACCCTATCATAATCTCTCAGAAAGTCACCTTAGCAGATCATGTAAAGTTAGAAATGGAAGACTTCGATGTCATTCTAGGCATGGATTTGTTACATTCATGTTATTCCTCATTCGATTGTAGAACTAGGATTGTTCGTTTTTAGTTTCCAGGTGAACCAATCTTAGAATGGAAGGGCAGTAGTCTAGCGCCTATGGGTCGATTCATTTCTTACCTTAAGGCCAGGAAGATGATCTCTAAGGGTTTTCTCTATTATCTAGTTCGGGGTAAGGATTCAAACTCCGAAACCCCAACTCTTGAGTCAGTTCCAGTAGTTAATGAGTTTCTAGAATTATTTCCAAAAGATCTTCCCAGAGTTCCTCCCAAAAGGAAAATCAACTTTCGAATTGATCTCCTACCAGATACCCAGCCTATTTTTATTCCTCCTTATAGAATGGCTCAAGCAAAGCTTAAGGAATTGTAAGAGAAGTTTAAAGACCTTCTAGATATGGGCTTCATCAAACCTAGTATTTTGCCATGGGGTGTGCCAATGTTGTTTGTGAAGAAGAAAGATGGTTCTGTCAGAATGTACATTGACTATACACAGTAGAACAAGGTCACAATCAAGAATAAGCATCCCATCCCTAAGATTGATGACTTGTTTGACCAATGTCAGGGTGCTAGTCATTTCTCAAAGATAGACCTCATATCGGGTTATCATCAACTCAAAGTCATAGATAGTGACATTCCGAAGATAGCCTTTACAACATGGGATGGTCATTATGAATTTGTTGGTATGTCATTTGGACTAACCAATTCTCCTGCAACTTTCATGGATTTGATGAACAGAGTATTCAAGCAGTATTTGGACTTGTTCGTTTTCGTCTTTATTGATGATATCCTCATTTACTCTAGGAATGAGGAAGAGCATGCAAATCATTAGAGGGTTGTTCTGCATAGTCTCAAAGATTGCCAGTTACTCACTAAGTTTAGCAAATGTGAGTTTTATTTGCAATATGTTGCTTTCCTTGGGCATATTGTGTCTAGTGAAGGGATCCGATTGGATTCTCAGAAGATAGAAGCAGTGAAACAATGGCCCAGACCTACCTCTCGTACATATATAAGAAGTTTCTTAGGTTTAGCGGGTTACTATAGAAGGTTCGCGGAAGGGTTTTCATCCATAGCCTCTCCATTGACTAAGTTAACTTAGAAGAAAGTCAAGTTTCAGTGGTCAGATGATTGTGAGAAAAGCTTTGCAGAATTGAAAACTAGGTTGACTATAGCTTTTGTTTTGACTCTACTAGAGGGGTTAGATGGTTATGTTATTTATTGTGATGCATCCAGAGTCAGCCTATGGTGTGTGTTGATGCAGCGAGGTAAGGTTATAGCTTATGCTTCTAGACAGCTTAAGGGGCATGAGAAGAACTATCCAACTCATGACCTCGAGCTTGTAGCAGTGGTGTTTGCGCTTATGATTTGGAGCCATTATTTGTATGGTGTTCACATAAATGTATTCACAGACCATAAGAGCCTTCAATATGTGTTCATCTAGAAAGAGTTAAATCTTTGCCAGAGGAGATGGCTTGAATTCCTCAAGGATTATGATATAAATGTGCATTACCATCCTGGTAAGGCTAATGTAGTAGCAAATGCTCTTAGTAGATTATCTATGGGTAGTGTAGCACATGTTGAGGAAGAAAGAAATGAGCTAGCAAAAGATGTTCACATGCTTGCTCGCTTAGGAGTTATTTTATGAGCATATCAGACGGTGGTGTAATAGTTCAGAATGGGTCAGAATCTTCGTTGGTAGTGGAGGTTAAGGAAAATCAAGATAGTGATCCGATATTGCTTCAACTTAAGGGTGCAGTCTATCAGCAGAGAGTTGAGGTTTTCTCCCAAGTGAGAAATGGTGTGCTTCGCTATCAGGGTCGATTATGTGTTCTAAGGTGGGTGAGTTGAAATAGCAGATTCTGGCAGAAGCCCATAAATCCATATATTCTATTAATCCAAGCGACACTAAGATGTACCATGATCTATGGAAAGTCTTGGTGGAATGGCATGGAAAGAAATATAGCAGATTTTGTGGTTAAGTGCCCCAATTTCCAGCAAGTCAAGGTAGAACATCAGAAACTACGAGGTATGACTCAAGAGATTGACATTCCTACTTGGAAGTGGGAAGTGATCAACATGGAATTCATCACAAGTTTACCTTGTACTCGCAGACAGCATGACTCCATTTAGGTGATAATTGATAGAGTTACGAAGTTTCATGCTTTTTGGTGGTCAAGACTACAGATTCAGCAAAGGACTACGCCAAGCTTTACATTGATGAGATAGTTAGGTTGCATGGGGTCCCTTTCTCTATCATCTCATATATAGGTCTTCATTTACGTCTCATTTCTGGAAGTTGTTTCAGAAAGGTCTTGGTACTCAAGTTAACCTTAGCACAACATTTCATCCGTAGACGGATGGTCAGACAGAGCGTACCATTCAAACCTTAGAGGATATATTAATATTTTGTGTGATCGATTTCAAGGGTAGTTTGTATAATCACCTTTTTGTTATAGAGTTCACCTACAATAATAGTTACCATTCCTGCATTCAGATGGCCCCTTATGAGGCGTTGTATGGGCGTAGATGTAGATCTCCAGTTAATTGGTTTAAAGTAAGCGAAAGAGCCTTGATAGGACCAGATTCAGTTCATGATGCTATGGAGAAAGTGCAACTCATCAAGGATAGATTTAAGAAAGCCCAGAGTCGCCCGAAGTCCTATGCATATGTAAGGAGAAGGGAACTAGATTTCCATGTTGATGATTGGGTTTTCCTGAAAGTGTCACCTATGAAAAGGGTGATGAGATTTGGCAAGAAAGGGAATCTAAGTCCTAGATATGTAGGCCCTTACAAGATCTTGAAAATGGTTGGTAAAATGGCTTATGAGCTAGTTGCCAACAGAACTAGCAGCAGTGCATCCGATTTTCCACATTTCAGTGTTGAAGTAGTGTGTGGGTGACCCAGCGTCTATTGTGCCTTGGGAAAGTGTGGATGTGAAGCATAGTCTCACTTATGAAGAGGTGCCAGTTGAAATCCTTGATCATTAGGTTCGAAGGTTGAAAAACAAAGAAGTCGCTTCAGTCGAGGTTTTGTGGAGTTGTTAGTCCGTAGACGGATCTACTTGGGAAGCAGAAGAAGCCATGAAGGCCAAGTATCTTCACCTCTTTCCTTCCGATTCCATTCTTGCTTGAGGTAATAGTTCCTCTTCAGTTTTTCATTCATTCATGAGTAGCCTCAATCTTAGTATTATCTTCCGTCAGTTTGTACTTGCATTTTCAGTGTATTTTCATGTTCTTGGAACTTAGTTCAATCAGAAATCAGTTTCCAGTGTTTAGTGGTAGGGTTGCAGCTATTTCCCTCCATCACCAGCTAGTTTAGTTTTCATTCGAGGATGAATGTTTCCAAGGGGGAGATAATGTAACATCGCGTATCCGAAAATAGACCAGATTAAAGATTTCAGAAGCTACACGTGCCACCGACGGGCACCACCTTTGGACCGTAGGGTGACCCACGGTCCTTGCTGGTGGTCCGTGGATGGTCACTATATCCCTCCCTAGAAACAGTCCCAAAAATTCTTCTAAGGGTTTATCCAGGACCAAGACCTACGAACCGTTGGTGGGACCATGGTTTGTGGACCAGGTTCGTGGATCGAGGTCCCCAAAAACCTAACCCACGGCCAGGACCTATGGACTGTAGTAGGACTACGGTCCAATGACTAGGTCCGTCAGTTGGTCCCGACAGTAGTTAAGTCAGGTGTCTTTTGGCCTTTTCCTTATGTGATGGACCCCTAAACTACGTAGTTTAGGTTAGTTTTAAACTGAAACATAATTAGAACTTACCTAAGTCCGATCATTCACCAAAACATAGGAATATAGAGTGTAGAAGGAAGAAAGAGGCGACCAAACCCTAGTTCAAGAATGCAGTAAGATTCCATCAGTTCCAGCCGCGAAACCAAATGAATTCTCCATGGAATTCCTCACCATATATGTGGGATTTCACTAGGGAGTTCCTTTCACCCATTAGGTCCCTAGTTTCAGTCAGATTCTCGATTCCCTTATTATTATCTAGACTTAGAATTTCTTTATTGTTAGAATTGTTGGGTTTTCAGCTGTTAGAATGATCTAAATCAGATTATATCGTTATAGTAATGTTTTGCCAAGATTCCTGCATAAACGCAGAACCATAGCTATGTAGTTCCTTTAGTTCATGAATTACACATGCTAGGTCAGTAAATTAAGTTATATATAAACATGCCTCAAATTTTGAATGCATTATTATCAGTATATAAATGTTGCATTCTTAGTTTTCATGTCAGTTTTGAGCTATCAAGTATTACAGTATTTCAGTCATAAAGTTTTAATTACTTAATCATATGGGAAACTTAATACCAAGTGGACTGGGGTCAGTCACCCTCAAGTCCTAGAACTACGTGCCCCGTAGGTTGTAACTCCCCTATGTGGGCATCATTTTAGTGATCACGTCAGCATGCCTCTATACCTGTGGCAGGGTGTATTGAGTCCTCTCGATGGGGCGTATACATTGGACACCATATTTAGCTCATGTGGTTTTATGTCGGTTATTAGTAGCTCCCTTACAGTTTAGTCAGATTTTATTGCATTGACCGTGTTATTAGTAAAGTTCAGAAATCAGTCCCAGCATGTTATAAACTTGGTCATTGCATTCAGTATTTCATGTTGAGTAATCTTAGTTGTATCATGCTTATATCATGTCATTCATCAGATATATGTTTGTTTTCAGTTATGCTATTATTCAGATTTACTATATCCTGCATGCTCAATACATTTCAAGTTCTAAAGCATACTCTACGCTATATCTTCTAGTGATGTAGGTTTATGTCCTCATCAATCAGATCACGAATAGATCGGTTCCCGATCTTTAGTTCAGCAGCATCAGTGGTGAGTCCTTATTCTTCGAGGATGAGTGACATGATTGTCTTTCTTTGCTCTCAGTTTTAGTTTCAGTCTTTGCTAGATTTAGCTGGGGCATGTCCGAGCACTTCTAGTCAGTTTAGAGGCTTATTTCAAACATAGTTAGTTTCAGGTTTAGTGTTAGAGTTTGACTTTTCAGTTGTATTTCGAACTATCATTTATCTTTATTCAAATTTAGTATATGGATATTCCCCATCATTTCAATTCATTATGATTTAGCTTCTACACAGTTCTATTGCTCAGTTTATCTTTAGTATGCTCATGGTTATGCCAGCATGGTTAGCTTGGGGTCACTCGTGATCCTAGGTCCCGTGTTTCGTTCGGGAGGTAGCCTCGAGGCGTGACATAAACTATTATGAAGAATTTAAGGTTGTATTATTTAAGTGTGATTGGGTTGATGTAACCAAAGGTAGAGGAGTTCTGGAAGATGACTTGGGCTTCACAATTGTGAATTTTTCACACTCGGCTATTATGGCTATCGAGACCGTCATGAACCCTTTATTTTTGTTGAACAAGCTCAACATGTACTATTTTTGCAAGATCCTCATGATCATGGATGGTTGTCCCTAGGTTAATTAGACCTTGAGATGTTTTTGATATGCAAGAGAAAAATAGTGTGCAACCGGAGTCATCAATGCAAAGTGATTCTACTTACTTGGTCATCTTAGGAAATTCCCATGTTTAAGAGTTTGATAATAATGACTGGGTAAGAGGTGGAGTTGATGAGATAGTAATTGTTATGGAAGTACATACTCAAGCTTCTCCAAATATTGGTGACGCTAATATTGAGGGAGGAAATGATATTTAAATTGAAAGTGATCCTAATGATAGGTGGTTATTGAAGATGAATGTGGGTTGGCTATAAATTTTGCATGTTTGTGTTGGTTTATTAGTTAATGTTTTGAGTGAACTTTCTGTTCTTGTATTTTCTTTTATTTTGTTGTTTTATCCCTGGGATTGTGAAGTGACAATGTGTTCTAATGAATTGGAGATTTTTTTATTTCTTGTGCATTAGTATGTGTTTTGAGAACTTAAGATGATAATGTTTTCTCTTGTATGGGATGTTATCCTGTAATATTTCTACTAGTACAACTTAATTCATCTACATAGTTACTTCATTTTAGATAAGAAAGTATGCAAACTAGAGTTCGCAACAGATTGGACTTTCAACAACAAAATGATGAACATCTACGACAATATGTCGAGTCATCGATGGATGAATGGAACATCAATCAATCTCTGCCTTATATTGAGCAACTGATAAATAGTGAGCATCACTCCCAAACCCAAGATCGCGATGATCAATCTATTAAGTTGACTAATTCTACTGGTTGGACTGATGAGTTAGGCAATACTTTCTAATATGTCTACTTCTTATTAGTTATACATGCTAGGAAAAACTTTGTTGATGGAATTGAAGAGTTTTTTTAATCCACATATTGTTGCTATTAAATATACTGGTTGTTAAATAGTTGATCCATCTTTGTTCAACAGTTCTTAAATTTTTGTTACTATGGTCCATTCTCTGTATATTTCAGTGTGAAAAGCTAAAAAATGTTAACATTTGTTGGAAACTTGACATTGTAATGTTGTAGTTTTCTGTCAAATAACGTCTTTGATTTTCTGCTTGTACAGATGCACAGGTAAAGCAAATTACCACATCTATATAGATTATAAATGATAACATAAGAACATGAGAGTCATGTATTAGATGAGTCACAAAGCTTCCTTCAGCCACATCTTCCAATTATGTCGGTCTAATTATGTTCAGAAAACTTGTTCAAAGAAAGTGTGAGTTGGATATCATTTCCATCCTGAGCCATCTTAGAAACAATTAGTGAGTCAAGTTCATGAATAATAGTTGTGTAACCTTTAAGATTTTTCTTGTGTAAATGTATAATTCAAGAATCTCTACACTCTGGTACTCCAGAATTTCAGCATACTGAACATCTAAGTAAGACATAATTTTAAAAACATACATCAGGTAGGCAACATGCATAATATATTGTTTTTGTTTTCTATTGTTTTGACGTGATACTATTATTTAACATATTGCTAAACATTTCTCAATTGTTTAACCATATAAGTTTTTATCATTTGATGTCCTTCAATTGTTTTTCCTTCTAGGTAATTTAGAGGCAAGAAAGGTATGTGGACCCACTTTACTAAAAGATATTTGGAATATTCTTCCGCGGAAAATAGTTGATGTGTCGTTTAATAGTTGTAATCAAGGTATTGGAAAAGAGGGTCGAAAGGTTTCTAGCTTTCTAGGAATTATTGCAAGAACTCCAGAATAACACCCTTACACGTAGATGACTGGAGAAATTTCAACAATATGGAAAAGAAGAAATTGCTGAATTTTGTGAGGGTATGGTGTAGTTATTATTATGAGGTGAGCAAGGTCTGTTATACATGATTCTATTTTCAAAATGTGGGCTTTATTTTTTAGAAAAAGTTCTTTATCCCAAAATGTGGAGAAGCCTTTGTCCTAAAGTCACTAGGATAAAAATGGAAAGATTACATGTGTAAGTTAAAAGGTAACCATATTCCAAAGTATAAGACTAAAGATGCTTTCCCATAAAATAGAATGTAAACCAAGCATTGAACACCAACGAAGGCTAAACCCACCGATGCAAACAGTTGTGAAGAAAGAAATCATCAAGTGGCTTGATCCTAGTGTGGTATACCCCATTGTGGATAGCAAATGAGTGAGTCCCGTGCAAGTACCAAAGAAAGGAGGTGTCACAGTAGTTCCAAATGAAAAAGGGAAACTTGTGCCTATGACACTGGTTATCGGGTAGTGTGTATGCATGGACTACCAAAAATTGAATGCATGGACTGAGAAAGACCATTTTCCTATGCCATTTATGGACCAAATGCTTGATACGCTAACGAGGCGTGGATGGTATTGCCTTTTAGATGGTTATTCTGGGTACAACCAGATTTCTATTACATCGAAAGATCAAGAGAAAACAACTTCTACATGTCCCTATGGATCATTTCCTTTCAAAATAATGCCTTTTGGGTTGTGTAACGCCCCAGCAACATTCCAATGATGTATGCTTTCTTTTTTCGCTGATATGGTTAAAGACTCAATGGGGGTCTTTATGGATGATTTTTTGGTTGTTGGCAATTCATTTGAAGCATATCTTGAACCCCTTGGGAAGGAACTACAAAGATGCGTTGAAACCAATCTTGATCTAAATTGGGAGAAGTGTCATTCCATGATCAAAGAGGGTATTTTTTTTGGGGCCTAAAATTTTAGGAGAAGGAATGCAAGTGGATCAAGCTAAAGTCAAAGTCATTGCAAAATTACACTTTCCTATTTAGATGAAAGGCATCCGGAGTTTTCTAGGTTATGAGGTTTTCTACAGGCAGTTTATAAAAGCTTTTCCAAAGTAGCTCATCCCCTTTGCAATTTACTAGAAAAAGAATCCACTTTCAACTACGATGAAGCTTGCTTAAAAGTCATTTTTGTGCTGAAAAGAAAAACTAGTGTAAGCTCCAATCATTGTTGCCCCCGATTAGAATATTTTGTTCGAACTTACGTGTTATACTAGTGGTGTTGGTTTGGGAGCTGTTCTTGGTCAACGAATAGGCAAGCTATTTCACTCGGTTTATCATTTCTAGCGGTGGTGTATGCTTATGAGAAATTTAGAGTGTATTTGTTGAGTACTAAAGTGGTGGTGCACATGGATCATGCTGCAATTCGATATTTAATGGCTAAGAAAGATGCAAAGCCAAGATTGATTCGGTGGGTGTTGTTGTTGCAAAAGTTTAATTTCGAGGTAAATGATCGAAAAGGGTGTTAGAAACAAGTGGTGAATCACTTGTCTCAGCTGGAAACCAATATTATTGATCCCGGTGAGAGGGACATTGAGGAAGCATTTTTCGACGAAGCAGTGATGAGTGTAACCCATGGTAAATCACCCTGGTATGCTAAATTTGAAAACAATGTAATGTGTGGGATTATGCCCGACGGGGTGAATTTTTATCAACAAAAAAGTTCTTGTTCGATGTAAAGAGATACTTCTGAATGAACCATACCTATTTAGGCAATGCGCAGACCACATAATTAGAAGGTACATACCGGAAGTTGAAGTAAATGCAATTCTTGATGCTTGCCATGCATCACCATTTGGTGGATATCATAGCAGGGTGCGCAAAGCCGCAAAAGTTCTTCAAAGTGGCATCATTATACCAAGATGCTTATTCTTTAGTTAAGAAATGTATTCAATGCAAAAATTAAGGAGGAGTATCAAGAAAGCATGAGTTGCCTCTTTATCTTATTCTAGAGGTAGAGTTGCTTCATGTTTGGCGAATCGGCATCATGGGACCGTTTGTGAGCTCTTTTAGAAATAAGTATATCTTGGTGGCGGTTGATTATGTTTCTAAATAAGTAGAAGCTGTAACTTTTCCCAACAATGCAGGGAAGACTGTTGTGCTATTCTTGAAGCGATACATTTTCACTAGGTTTGGTACTCCGAGTGCAATTATTAGTGATAGAGGGTCTCATTTTTGCAACTGGTTGTTTACTTCATTATTTAGCAAATATGGAGTTAAACATAAAGTTGCAATCCCCTATCATCCGCAGACAAGTGGCGAAGTTGAAGTATCAAATCGAGAAATCAAGGGAATTATAGCAAAAATAGTCAATGCAAATTAGACTAACTAGTCTCGGAAGATGGATGATGCTCTCTGGGTGTACTGCACCTCTTTCAAAACTCCAATTGGCATGTCACCATACCAATTGGTATTTGGCTAATCTTGTCACCAACCAATCAAGCTTGAACACAAGGCATTATGGGCATTAAAGGCGTTAAACTTGAATTGCGGGGACACTTGAAAAGGTAGTGTCATGCCCTGAGGCTACCCCACGGGAGCTAGGATCACGAGTGACCCCAAGCTAACCCTGAAGTAGAAAATCATAAGAATACTCAAAAATTTAGTAAGAATATAAATATTGTGCGGAAGCTTAACCATGATAGAAAATGAAATGATGGAGAATACCCATTCTAAGTCTGAATATATAAAATATCGAGAGTTCAATAACAACTGAAAGATCAAACTCAAATCTAAAACTGAATCTAACGATGTCTGAATAACTGCCTCTAACTAACTAGAGATGTTGGGGCATCTCCCCCAGCTAACCCTAGCAAAACTGAAACTAAAAGGACTGAAAATGAAAGAAAACATGTCACTCGTCCTCGAAGAATGAGAACTCACCACAGATACTGCTGAAGTGGAGAACGGGAACCGATCTATGCGTGATCTGAATGCTGAGGACCTGAACCTACATCACGAGAACAGGTAGTGCAGAGTATGCGTCAGTACTTGAAAGGTACTGAGCATGCAAGACAGAATAAAACTGAACAACAATACATAACCGAAATAAAGCATGCTGAGCAATGACATAAGTTGAACACAATGAGTATACTCAACATACTAAACATGAACTGAACTGAGTGCAACGACCAAGTAGATAACATGTTGAAACTGAATACTAAGATATAACTAGTAACCTCGTCAATGCACTAGAATATGACTATGGGAGCTGCTAATAACCGATATAAAACCACGTGAGCTAAAAGTGGAGTTCGATGTATCACCCAATCGAGAGGACCCAATATACCTTGCCAGGGGTATAAAGGAGTGATAGCGTGATCAATAAGTATGGTTCCCACACACTTAACCTATGGGGGCACGTAGTTCTGGGACTATGAGGGTGACTGACCCTAGTACACTCGGTATTAAACCTACTCCCAATTAGAATGTATAGCATACAACATAACTGTAATAAAGTGGACAGCTCTAAATTCTGATATGCTAACTGAAAATGCAACATGAAGTACTGATAATGAAACATTTGTAAACGGATGCATGTATATCTATATAAATAGACCTAGCAAGTGTAATTCATGAACTAAACGAATTTACACAACTAGGGTTCTGAATTTCATTCAAGAACTAAGAACAATGGCTACGAAAACGTAATATCCTAATTTGGATTAGTCTAACAGTTAAATCACAGCAATAATTTGAAGTTCTAGAAACTCTAAGTCTAAACATAATGAAGAAAATCAAGAATGTGACTTAATTCTAGGGACCCAATGGGTGAAAGTAAACCACTAGTGAAATCCGACATACCTGGTGATGAATTTCACGGAAAAATCTTTCCATTTTGGGGTTGGAACTGGAGGAAACCTTGTTGTGTTCTCGAAGAGGGTTGGTAGACTATTTTATCATTTTTGCTATAAGTTTTATGAGTTTTTGGTAAATGAGACGTTTAGGGTAAAGTCTAATTAAGTTACTAGGATAAAATTGATCAAAGAGATGTTGTTTAGGGGTTAAACGACGTAGTTTAGGGGTCTAATGCATAGGGAAAAGACCAAACCGACCCTGATTTAAAAGCTGTCGGGGCCAACCGACGGACCTGACCAACGGGACCGTCTATGGACCTACGGTCCGTCCTGATCAACCATCATTTTTCTTCAAAAATTGGTTCCCAAGGGTCTGAACCAAAGACCTGGAACGTGGTCCCACATACGGTCTATAGGTCCTGGAGTGGGTCGACCCTTGGCTGAGATTTTTTGGGTTTGTGGGAGGGGCTGTAGGTGGCCAACCACAGACCCCACTTACGGTCCGTGGGTGGTGCTTGTTGGTGGCACCTGCAACTTTTGATTTTCTACAATTTGGTTTTTCTAGCATACAAGGTGTTACATTTTCTCCCCTTTGGGAACATTCGTCCTCGAATGAAGACTAAACTAGCTGAATATGGAGGGAAAAAGCTAGAAACCCGACCACTAACTACTGGAAACTGAATTCTGACTGAACTAAGTTCCAAGAACATGTGAATATGCTGAAAATGCAAGTATAACTAAAGTAAAATATGATACTAAGACTGAATCAACACATGAGTAACTGAAAGACTGGAGAGGAACTATTTATCTCAAGTCGGAATGGAATCGGAAGGAAAGAGATGAGGATACTTGGCCTTCATGACTGCTTCTAATTCCCAAGTAGCTCCCTCTATAAACTGATTCCTCCACAAAACCTTCATTGTAGCGACTTCTTTGTTTCTGAACCTGACGATCAAGAATCTCAACTGGCATATCCTCATAAGTGAGACTATCCTTCATAGCCACACTTTCCAATGGTACTATGGATGCTGGATCACCCACACACTTCTTTAGCAATGAAATGTGAAAGACTAGATGCACCACTGCTAGTTCTACTAGCAACTCTAACTCATAAGCCACTTTACCAACTCTTTTAAAAATCCTATAAGGGCCTACATATCTAGGACTGAGCTTCCGTTTCTCGCCAAATCTCATCACACCTTCATAGGTTAAACTTTCAAGAAAAACCATTCATCAATTTGGAATTCCAAGTCCCTTCTCCTTAAATCTGCATAGGACCTCTAGCGACTCTGGGTTGTCTTAAGTCTATCTCTAATGAGATGAACTTTCTTCATAACATCATGAACCAAATCTGGCCCTATCAAGGCTACTTCACCTACTTCAAACCAACCAACTGGAAATCTACATCTACGCCCATACAATACCTCATAAGGGACCATCTAAATGCTTGAACGATAACTATTATTGTAGGAGAACTCTATAAGGGGAAAGTGATCATCCCAACTACCCTTGAATTCCATTACGCATGCTCTCAACATGTCCTCTAAGGTCTGAGTGGTACGCTCTTCTTGACCATCCATCTGCGGATGAAATGATGTGCTGAGATTAACCTGAGTACCAAGACCTTTCTGAAATGACTTCCAGAAATGAGAGGTAAATTGAGGACCTCTATCTGAGATGATAGAAAAAGGAACCCCATGCAACCTAACTGTCGCATTAATTAAAAGCTTGGTGTAGTCCTCCGCCAAATCTATAGTCTTAACAACCAAAAAGTGAGCAGGCTTAGTGACTTTGTGTACTATCACCCAAATAGAGTCATGTTGTCTGCGAGTACCAGGTAAACTTGTAATGAAGTCCATGTTTATCACTTCCCACTTCCATGTAGGAATGTTAATCTCTTGAGTCATACCTTCTGGTTTCTGATGTTCTACCTTCATTTGCTGACAATTAGGGCACTTAGCCACAAAATCCGCTATATCCCTTTTCATGCCATTCCACCAAAAGACTTCCCGCATATCATAGTACATCTTAGTCTCACCTGGATGAATAGAATACCAGGAGTTATGGGCTTATGTAAGGATCTACTGTCTCAACTCACCCACCTTAGGAACAAATAAATGACCGTGATAGAGAAGCACACCATCTCCCCTTTGGGAGAAAACCTCAACTTTATGTTGATGAACTGCACCCTTAAGTTGAAGCAATATAGGATCACTGTCTTGTTTCTCGTTAACCTTCTCTGCCAATGAAGATTTTGACCCATTTTGGACTGTCACACCATCATCTGATATGATCATAAGGGAAACTCTCAAGCGAGTAAGCCGGTGAACATCTTTTGCTAGTTCATTCCTTTGTTCCTCAACATACGCTACACTACCCATAGATAGTCTTCTAAGAGAATCATCTACTGCATTTTCCTTACCATGATAGTAAAGCACATTGATATCATAGTCCTTGAGGAACTCAAGCCATTTCCTCTGGTGAAGATTCAACTCTTTCTGGGTGAACACATACAAAAAGCTCTTATGTTCTGTGAACACATCTACGTGAAAACCATACAAGTTATGTTTCCAATTCTTTAGGGTAAATAGTACTGCTGCAAGATCGAGATCATAAGTTGGATAGTTTTTCTCATGCACATTAAGTTGTCTAGAAGCATAGGCTATTACATTACATCGCTGCATCAACACACAACCCATGCCAACTCTGGATGCATCACAATAGATTCCATAACTCTATGAATCCTTTGGTAGAGTCAAAACAGGAGTTGTATTCAACCTAGTTTTTAGTTCTGATAAGATCTTCTCACACTCGTCTGACCACTGAAACTTAACCTTTTTCTGAGTCAACTTAGTCAATGGAGAAAATATGGATGAAAATCCTTCCAGAAACCTTCTTTAATAACCAACTAAACCCAAGAGACTTCTGATATTTGTGGGAGAGGTAGATCTAGACCATTGCTTCACCACCTCTATCTTCTGCGTATCTACTCGGATCCCTCCGCTAGACATTATATGCCCAAGGAAAGCAACATAATGCAACCAAAACTCACATTTGCTAAACTTAGCGAATAACTGGCGATCTTTAAGAGTTTGCAGGGCAACCCTCAAATAAGTTGCATGCTCTTCCTTATTCCTAGTGTAAACGAGGATATCATCAATAAAGAAACTAACGAACAAGTCCAAATACTGCTTGAACAACCTGTTCATCAAATCCATGAAAGTTGTAGAAACATTGGTTAGTCCAAATGACATAACTACAAATTCATAATAACTATAAATAGTTCTGAAGGCTGTTTTCGGGATGTCACTATCTTTGACTCTGAGTTGATGATAACAAGATCTAAGGTTTATCTTCGAGAAATGACTAGCACCCTGAAGTTGGTCGAACAAGTCATCAATCCTGGGGATAGAGTACTTATTCTTGATTGTGACTTTGTTCAACTTTCTATAATCAATGCACATCTTGAGAGAATCATCACTCTTTTTCACGAATAATACTGGTGCACCCCATGGGGAAACATTAGGTCTGATGAAGCCTTTATCTAGAAGATCTTTCAACTTCTCTTTCAATTCCTTAAGCTCAACTGGAACTATTTTATAAAGAGGAATAGAGATAGGCTAGGTATCTAAAAGGACATCAATTCCAAAGTCAATTTTTCTATCGGGAGGAACTCCGGGAAGATCTTCTTAAAACACTTCTGGGAACTCATTTACTACCGAAACTGACTCAAGAGTTGGGGTTTCCAAGTTTGAATTAATAAATTGAACTAGATGATACAGATTAACCCTTAGAGGTCATCTTTCTGGCCTTAAGGTAAGAAATGAATCAACCTATAGGCACCGAGCTACTACCCTTCCATTCTAAGATTGGCTCGTCTGGAAACTGAAAATGAACGATCTTATTTCTACAACCGAATGAGGCATAACAGGAATGCAACCAAACCATGCCTAGAATGATATCGAAGTCTACCACTTCTAACTCTACAAGATCTGCAGAGGTGACTTTCTGGGACACTGTCACAAGGCAATTTATGTATACCTGTCTAGCTATAACTGGGTCACAGACTGGAGTAGAGACTGAGAAGGGTTCTAAGCGATTTTATGTACTGATAACGAAGTTCATTGCTATATATATAGTTACAAAAGAAAGAGTAGATCCTAGATCTAACAAAGCATAAACATATAAGTGAAAGACTCACAACCTACCAGTAACCAATTCATGAGATTCTTCCTGATCTTTCCGAGCTTGTAGAGCATACAACCTATTCTGGCACTGACCACCACTTGTACCAGATGAAGTACCTTGCTGAGTTAGGCGACCAACTGGTGTTGCTGAAGTTGTAGACTGAGTCCTACTATTGTTACCTTTTTGTCCCTATTTAGAATAAGGGCAATCCCTCAATCTGTGACCAGTCTGACCACACCCAAAACATACATCCTTTCCTGCAAAACACTCGCCCGAATGGTTCTAACCACACTTTGGAGACGTAGGGTAGGTTCTAGTACCTGAAACACTTCCCTGAGACTTAGAGCTCGATGCCCTACCTTTCTAATCCTGTCAAAAACCTGGGGATGGAGCACTAGTTGATGAAGTTGTTTGGGCCAAAGGTTTTTGCTAAAACTGTGAGCTATTTCCATCACCCGATTTCTAGTGAGACACTACAAGAAAAATGTCCTTTAGCGAAAGGAAATCCCGTCGCTAAAAGTCCAAATCCGGTCATTAAAGGTCTATAACGACTAGAAAAAATTTGGTCATCACCGGTCGTTAAAAGCTCTGTCGTTAAAGGTTAACGACCGGATTACATATCCGGTTGTTAAATATAATTTAGCGACAATAATTTATCCAATCGTTACACTTACTTACAACAACCAAATTCCCCTTCGCTCATGGTTATTCTGTCGTTAAAACTTTCTTGTAAAACAACCAATTACGGTCATTATAAGTACTTTTAACAGCAAAAATTTCTTTCGTTGATTACAGTACTTTTTAACAATCAAATTTCATTTCACAAATTTTGATTGAAATTATTACATTTAATTTATAGTTTTTATTTTTTTTCCATAATTTCTAAAAAGAAACTAATAGCAGTTCATATTCTTTTGCAAATGCAATTGAAAATTTGATATAAAATTATATTGTTAATAAATAACATAAACATCACATTGATTTAAATACTAAAAACTTATATGTTCAACAAAATATCTAAAAAACATACATCCTGGACATAATAAAACATGTGTTCGATATCTATCAAATCCTAAAAATTAAGAAAATAAAATTGTAGCATTAGCACAGAAAATGTCGTCTCTGCACCAACAATAAAAATATATTATTCTTTCCAGCACGCTCCACAATTATCTTTCACATCTCGTTCTTTAATCTTCAATTTCTTCATCTGTCAAAACAACAATTTGAGGTAAATTAGTAACCGAATGCCAGAGTGAGAATTATAACTTTTATCATTAAATACTCTTCCTAAATAAGAATTGGCATATTTTCTCATGCTCAACAACCAATATACAAAAGAAGTTAAATTCAACAAATGAGTTGCAAGAAAAAATTTACAATACTCGAGTTTTTCGCCTTCAGATTCTTGAAATAAAGAAAAGGATGGAGCTTTACCATCAAAGTGCAAAAAAAAAAGATGATATGGACTATCACCAGAAATTAATATTTCTGTAGAAAGAGCATTGAAGCTCAAAAGCTTACAAATTTTTATAGATGAAAAAATAAAATTGTTGGTGTTGGGTTTTACTATCCAAAGAAATTCACAAATAAAGGCATGGTTGAGAATTGAAGAAAAAAGTGATAATACTAATGTATGACCAGCAAAACAAATCCAAATAAAATAATCAGATTACACATAAATAATAAATAGATTTCAGTCCTGCTTGCAGTGAAGAACCATAGAGGCGGTGGAAAAGCAAGGAGAAGAGATAGATGATCTACGGAGGGGAACATTATATTTAAACGGAGAAAAGTTAAACTTAGGGATAAGGAAAACAATGATGCACACTTTGCATATATTAAGGACTATTTCAATTAAGTAGTATTTATCAATGACCAAAATAAACCAACCCCCATATATGAAGGACCATTATGATTTTTTTTTCTCCTAAAGTGACATGGTGTAAACTAGTACTACTTGAAGGATAAATACCAAGAAATCAGTTCATACTATGGCTGTCTCTACAGAATAACATTTCAACAGTAGATTAAGTAAATAATTAAGGTACAATAGTATCAAAATACTCTCTATTCTATACTAACTAGGTTATAAAGGNCCATTTTGATTTTTTTTCTCCTAAAGTGACATGGTGTAAACTAGTACTACTTGAAGGATAAATACCAAGAAATCAGTTCATACTATGGATGTCTCTACAGAATAACATTTCAACAGTAGATTAAGTAAATAATTAAGGTACAATAGTATCAAAATACTCTCTATTGTATACTAACTAGGTTATAAAGGAGTCAAGCTAAGCATTATTGTGTAATAATAAAGCCAATTTACTCCATCTTACTTTGCAATGCTAAGCAACAAGCCTTCATAGTCCATAAAGGATACATTATAAAGAAGGGTTACCTGGCTATGATGCCACAATATAATAAAGTCACATGGAGTAAACTGGTACTAATTAAAGGGTGTATACCAAGGCAATAGTTCATACTATGGCTGGCTCTACATAGTAATCTCTTAATAGTGGATAGAGTGCAAAATTAAGTGTACTAATCAGGTAAAGGAGACACTAGAGCACATATTTTTTAAGTGCCACTAATATTTTTTTATATGTGCTTTTCCTTTGAAATAGTTGGGATCCCCATAAATTATATAAAACTTCTCATAATACATCCATGTTGATGAAATATAAAACTTCTCATAATGTTACCAATGGCAAGAGATAAGTAAGATAAGGAAAACCTATAATCGAATTCTAGGTAACTATCCAAAGATTTACTAAAAAGTCCTCATATGTCGCAACTCAGCAAGGCCTAAATCCATTTTCACATTATGATTACAAATCAAAAACAGGCTAGTCACGACAGCTAAGTTGTTGAAATGGAGAATGCAAGTGGATCCTAGATGTGTTTTGTGAAAACAACCAGATGAAACAAGAAGAGGAGAGATCTTGATTTTCTACCAACAACTATATATAGAACAACAACCATGCATACCTACTTTTACATTTGAAGATGTTATAGCAATGTCATTGGTATATACAGAAATGAACATAAAATCAATGTCTCCTTGACAAATAAGATCAATTTATCATTCCAAGCCTATAACACAGTAAAGGATTGAACACGCAACACTTAATTTCACACTTTATACTAAAATAATTGTTAGTATATTTTAATATCACTTATAATCTTTCTCTAGAATTCACTTTAGTTAGTATCCAAACCTAGATAGTTTTAGCTTTGCGGCAACACAAATACTACAAAATATATGTTTGCTCCAACACAAGTATGCCTTGATGCATAGTGAGGTTATTCAGAAGAACCTACATCATTTACAGAAGCATAATTTGTCCAAAAACAACTAATTCTATAAGCTTATAGGATCATTTGACATGAAAATTAATACAACTAAAGATTGTCTATCTAAATCAAATTACCATAGGAAAACAAATCACTCATAGCACAACTTCAATAACAGAGCCCTAATCAAAGAAGAGCATCTGGAAATAACATCACTAAATTCATTGAAACACATCACTAAAGTAGGTCAATAGTAAGTTGTATACATTATTTTTTTTTAAAGTAGGTTTTTAGAACTTCGCAGAAACTATAAAGTTGAGATAATAATAGAAGTAGAATAGTTCAGTCGTAAAGCAAGAAGAAACAGATGTACACACTTCATATTATTATAAAGCAACAAGCAAAATGAGTCGAGAAATGATGTCATGTGGAAATTCAAGTTTAAATTGCACAAAAAGAAAAACTAAACACCAAAGGATTCTAGACCTCTATTAGCAGCAACTATCAGTACCGACAAGCAAACAATTGTCAGTAACAACTAAGGCAACAACATATGCTAAAGCACCCAAGCAGTATATTGTATACTTTTATTTTTGAAAAAACATATGGTTCGATGAACTAAGAGCGGAAATTGGAAGTAAAGGTGTTTGTACTTAATGGGGATTGTAACTCTCAAAAGCTCAGGAGCAAGAACTCTTAAGAGACTATAGGGTACATAATTCTAAACATAAAACACCCTTCTAGAGAATTACTTAATAACAAACCATGTGGATGGGCAACATAAAATGAAATGTTTAATATAGGTTTTGCTTTGAATTGTGAGAAGGAGAGAGGAAAGCAGAATAAGTTGTGTTATGGGTTAAATGAGTACCTTTCAAAATTGAATTCTTCCTCTGAAGGGTTTGGTTGAAAAGAATTTCCCTAGACAATAACTCATAAAGAATGAGGATTACAATTATATCGAGATCCCACTGTTGCAGCAGCTATGAGGAGGAAACAATAAGCCATCGTTTTCTAACAGCCTTCACAGACAATAATAGGCTACTTGAGATTCTNCTTGATTTTCTACCAACAACTATATATAGAACAACAACCATGCATACCTACTTTTACATTTGAAGATGTTATAGCAATGTCATTGGTATAAAAAATGTGATCTTTTATATGCTTAGGAATTAAAGTTATATGATGGTAGAAGCTACGGAAATTCTTGAGCCTACACAATATTGCAAAGAGAAGGTGCTAACAAGGATCATTAATAAGAAAGACTCACAAGCATGCCAGCATCATAAAGGAGGTGTGGAAAGTCCCATGGGAACTTGTAGAAATAAAGGAGGCAATCAACTGTATAGGTCGGGGGATGAGGTTTATCTTTCATACATATCATACTTACAGGGAAGGAAACAACTTAGCAGACCCATTAGCTAATATAGGCTTTGAGCATAACAGTAAATAGTAGTGCAATGCATTTCACCAATTCTAAGTAAGAAGATTTTGAATATGGATAAGACTCAAATCCTTAACCCAAGAGTAAATACAAGAAAAATCAACCCACAATGAGACCAAATCAAAGCATCACATTCATTCATTACAAGAGCACAATCAATAAAATGAGCAATCCAACAAATAATTAGAAAGAAGCTATCAAGCTTAGCAACAATAGAAGTTACAATAGTCCAGTAGTAAGCAAAGAAAAAATAGACGTACACATTACTTTATAATAGTGCGCCAACTAAAAACCTAAGGGCCTTAGAACAACATTTCATCATTTGTTCGTAGCAACTAACATAACCAACAAAGCAACAGTTGTTGGCAACAACTGAGGCAAAACCACTCGAGATGCAATAATAATTTAATCATATGCTAAAGCAGGAAAACAGTAGGTTGTATATTTTAATTTTTGAAAAAACTACAGATTGTAAGCATTGATCATAAGCTATCAAGTTAAGGCAACACTAAAAGTTACAATGGTCCAGTAGTAATGCAAGATGAAACAGATGTACACACTTCATATATATTACAATAAAGTAGCACCTAAACACCTAAGGGACCTAGGCCAACATTTGATCATCTGTTTGCAGAAACTAACACAACCAACAAGGCATCAGTTGTTAGCAACAACTAAGGCAACAACAATCCATGTGCAATAATACTTTAATCATATGCTAAAGCATGCAAGTAGCAGTATGTATACTTTAATTGTTAAAAACTAGTAAGTTATACGCACTAAGTAGAATCTAAAAAAGTTAAGGAAATAATACATGTTATAATAGTCCAGCAGCTAAGAAAAGAAGAAACGGATGTACACACTATACAGTAGATAAGAAAAATAGTACACGATCTAATAAAAAGTGATGTGGTTGTCTTATCTTACCACTTACGAGAGTGAGTCTAGCTTTTATCCATTTTTTTTACATAATTAGGTTGCTAAAGGCTCGCAATCTTGATGAGCTAGAATATAAATTTCTACAACAACTTAGCTTCTATTAACTGCTTAGCTTGGGATGTGTGCTTAATAATTTTACATAAAAGAGTAAATTCATTATCTTCCCTTGTAGTTTATTTTCCTCTTAATTCAAGTCAAATAACAAACTTTTTTATTACATTTGAAGCTTATTATTACTAAGACTTTTCTAGATATACTGTTGCTTAAGAGTTTGGTAAGATTTACCAAGTAAATGATAGTTATTTCATATGAAGTATTCTTTCTTTTGACCTCCAGTTATAATATCCTTTCATATTTTCTAGTTTTGCATCAGTTAGCTCAACCTTGAAGGCCTCTTAATTCTCAAAACAAAATTGGATAGAACTTGATAAGGTGTTTTCGGAAAGATTCAATATGTGACGACCTAAATGGCTACAGATTTATAAACGATTAATGGGGCCAGAACTTGACTTTTCCCAACCAAGCAGTAACAAAAAACAACACTGGAGCAGTCTTCCTAGCATCTTCAGTCTCTCATCTATCTTTTGATCCTGGCCCCACAGAACTAGACTTTTTACACACCCTAAAATTGTCAAACTAATTCCTAACAAGATTAACATAAATGACCAAACTAACCAAATCTGGTTGATAAGTGCCTGCTTGTTTTATAAGAGCGTTCATAGAAGAAGCATCTTCTGTGTTAACACAATTTTTTAATGGACTACAGTATATAGAGTGATCACTTAAGCTAACTCATTGACTACTCTAATTATAAATGACAAGTCAAACTTTAATAAGATGGAAAAAGTAGAAGTTATTCTATCAAAAATCATAGACTAACTACAGAAATTTTAAATATACTAACTTTGTTTTATTCGAGTTTCTTTAGTCACCTACCATTAGCTTAACTAAACTATCAAACAATATGTTGGATTCATGTTAAACTGTTGGTTTCTTATGAGTGCGACATCTTAAGTTTCATCGTCTACTAAACCACATGAAAAAATAGAGAAAAGTAGGAACTAGCAAACGTTAAATAATGCAGTTCACACAAAATTATTTGTATCAAAAGGATTTTGCTCAGAATTATCAGATTAATAATTTATTCAATAATCATCCTCATAGAACTTCCTTTTATTTTCAAAAAGGGTCTAGAATAAGTGCTAAAAAAACATCAGATAAAATAAAAATAAAAACCTAGATAGAAGAAAACTTAGAATTGGACAAAATCAAGCATTCCACCAAGCAATTCGTAGTTATAATAACAAAATCTTACCTTGCAAAGTAGGAAACTCCAAGATAGCGTCTGAATTATGTCAATTGAAGCAATGTTGCAACTAGCAGTAAGAAGTGGAGTTTGATTTGCTTGTTCTGCAATCAAACCAAAGAGACCCAATCACCCAAATCACCTTTTTATAAGTAGAACAAAGAGACGTGTGCATCATATATGTTGATTCTCCTCTACTAAATCTGGCAGAGACACTACTCATTGTATATCTGCTAAGTTGATTTCACTCTAACATATGTAGGAGACGGGGATGCCCGCATAATTTCCCCCATCCCTGGTTCAATTTGCTATAACCGTTGCTCAATTCACTCAAAGTGCAGAGAAAGTTGTTGCTGAGTTCAGATCTCAAGAAGATGAAGCATAGAAAGATGAGACGAAATGACGCACTGGTCATTTTGTTTAATTACGGAGGAGTGGGAAGTGTGGACAATCGTGTGAGGTGAGAAAATAAAGGGAAAAAGTTAAAATTTAGCCTCATTTTTATTATTATATAAATAAACAACTAGACATAATATTTTTAACATCCGGAATATAACATTTTTGCTAATATTGAATTAAAAATTGACTTTTAATGACGGAAAAAAAAATGTGTCGCTAAAAATACATTTTTAACGACCGAATTCATATCCCTTCGTTAAGAATTGGTCATTAAAAGTGGAGTTTCTTGTAGTGGATCGATCCCAACCTACAAGTTGGGTTCTTTACTTGATAACGATCGCTTATGCTTCTGTAAAGAAGTGTCTGTCACAATGTAGCCACTCCTTATCATCCACAGACTAGCGGTCAAGTTGAAGTGTCCAACAGAGAAATAAAGCAGATATTGGCGAAGACTATGAACGCCAATCGAACGGATTGGTCAAGGAAGCTTGATGATGCTCTATGGGCATATCGTACTGCATACAAGACCCCCATAGGTATGTCGCCTTACCAACTTGTATATGGGAAGTCTTGTCATTTACCAGTAGAGCTACAGCACAAGGCTATGTGGGCAATGAAGAAGTTCAATTTGGATTAGGTCATTGCATCTAATCAAATGATGAATGACTTGAACGTGCTTGATGAGTTTCACCTAAAAGCTTATGAAAGTTCATCCTTATACAAAGAGAATATGAAGAGGTATCATGATCAAAGAATTGAAAAGCGAGAATTTGTGGTTGGTGATCGTGTGCTGCTATTCAACTCTAAGTTGCGCCTATTTCCAGGCAAACTCAAGTCCAAGTGGACCGGGCCATTTTTGCTCACAAAAGTGCTCTCGCATGGAGCGGTTGAGCTTGAAAATAAGGATGGAACAAGGCTTGTGGTGAACGGGCAAAGGATCAAGATCTATCTGGGAAATGCTGAAATTGTGCAAGAAGTGATTGAGGCCTGCAATCTTGATGAAGTCTGAGTAATCAAGATACCTGCGTCGTGCCGCGACGTTAAATTAAGCGTTGCTTGGGAGGCAATCCAAGATGTACAATCTAGCCAACGATAGGGTTCTATTTTCCATTACGTAGTTTAGCTTTCTTTGATTACTTGCGTCTTTGTATCAATATAGGTAGGGGTTTCAGTATTTTAGTTCTTAGTGGTGGCTAGAAGTAATATAGGGTCCGTGTCTAAAAAGTGTCCAGAAAATGTAAAAAAATAGCCTATTGGTTGCTACATGTGCAGGTACACCACGCAAGAAATCTGCAGAAAATGGTCTGGTGCGGAGGTCTACGGACCCCATCGACGGTCCGTTGATTGATCCACGGACCATCAATGGTGTCCGTAGATCCCAGGTAAGTCCCTAAATTTGTCCTAGTATAATTGTGAACTACGGTCCCGATCTACGGACCGTAGATCGACTCACGAACCGTAGACGGGGTCTCGTGAGTCCAAACCCTAAAGTTGACCCGACCCGGACCCCCATTTCTTAAAAGCCCCAATGTTTCAAATCATTTTCGTTCCCTCTATTACTCCCAAAACCATTTTACCCACCCTTTAACTCCCCAAATCACTCCATAACAACCTCATAATATCCTTCCTTCCATAAATTCCCAAAATCCCTTCCATACCAAACTCAACCCATTCCATAATCTACCAAAAAGGGTTCGGTGTTTGGTCAATAATGAAGAGGTGACTCCTTGGTCTTGCTAAGCATAGTATCATCACGCAATCACCTTGTTGCTTGTAAGGTAATAGACTTTCCCTTCACTTTGAATTTTGATTCATAGATCGAATATAGAGAGTCGGGAGTTGGGTCTTGACCTTGACTAATTGTTAGATGAAATTGCATGATAAACTTGAATATTATAATGCCCTTGGAACGATAGATAGTGATTGCATAGCATTAGTGTATGTGATCGTAAATACTAGATGCTTGTTTCGACTTAGGGTTCCACATCTAAGTCTAAATTGTAAGGTATAATAATTGGTTGGAATCCTAGGAATGACGAACTAGCATATTTTGAGTTTGTAAATGCATGATGAGGTTGTGTTAATGTTGAAAACAAAAGCCAAAAATGTATGATACCTGGCACTGATGGATTACATGATACACCGTCTACGGACCGTAGATCCAGCTACGGACCGTAGATAGGGTTCGTCATTGGATGCACCTGCAAATTTTCACCAAGTGTAAAACCACAGAGGTGGACTACGGTCCGTAGATCCATCTACGGACCATTCTGCACTTTCGTGGCTTCCATCTGCGACCTATATTTCAGGCCCCCCGATCCACGGAAGATATCCACAGACCGTGGATCAGTCTACGGACCGTAGGTCTCCTCCGTGGATGACCACTGTAGCATCTGTAACAAAAATAAATTTTGGACTTAGTTTGGGTCGTTACCAATTCTAAAAAGTTTCTTTTGCTGCATATAGTTAGTTTTGGCACTAATATCGTTCCCGCAGGTACGATGGCACCTAAGAAGATAGTCACCTACTCAAAACGAGGCAAGTCCAAATCTGTTGCCCCTAGGTTCCGGTTGCTTGATGAGGACACCGAGAATGACTCTAACCCAGCATATGTGCCTCTCAACCCTAGAGCTTCTCGCGCTGCACCTAGAAGCACCCCCCGAAAGGTGCTCCCCGACGTAGTCACTGTCTCCCAATCTGATGAGGAGCACACACTGATCGGGTCACCAACTGGGGCTGCTTCCAGTTCAGCGGAACTTATGTCCGAGTCCGAGTCTGCCCATGCCTCCGGTTCCCAGTCTGCCCACTCTTCATAATCAGAGTCTGTCCAGGCTACAGGGTCAAATGCCAAATCATCCACAGGGTCTGGAGAGAATGACCAAGCAGCCTCGTCTGACGAGGCCACTAGCTGAGAGTCCATACCTGCACCAAGGAATGATGACCCCACTCCGGTAGCAGGCGAGCTGAATAGGTGGTGTGTCGAAGGGCAATGGTAAATCTATCGGGATGCTAAGATGGTCAATGACAAACAAAAGATGGCCCGACTAATTCAAGAGGAGCGCAGAGTCCTCACGGGGAGCTTGCATACTATTCCAGATATTCACCGGCTGTTCAAACTTCACAAGTGTGACTAGATGGCTCGAGACCCAGGGATGTATAGCAAGGATATTGTCCGGGAGTTCTATGCTTCCTATGTTGCTACTCTCCTCGGTTCCATTTCCAAGCGGTCCAAGTCACTAGCTCAGGCTCCGCTCACTTCCACCTTGGTTCGAGGGTGTCCGGTGGACATTTCACCCGCCACCATTAGCCATTTTCTATATGGTCCTACCACGGGCCACTCTTGGTCTCCTAACACGTCAGAGTTTGATTATCGCTGGGACATAGTGCGGAGTGGCGCTTTTCAGAGGAATGCTGAGCAGCGAGAGGCTGTTATACTATGGTTGGCCAGGTATATTGCTGCGGATGGCAAGCGGGCGGAATGGGTCGTTGCTCCACGGTTGGGTATCCGGAAGGCCACACTAAATTTTGTGGGCAAGTTCTTCTGGCTGTTGGTACACAACAGAGTGTCACCTACAAAAGCTGACAATCAGGTCACTTGGGACAGAGCGGTGATGGTTGCAGCATTGGTAGCGGGAGTAGAGATCGACTTTGCCGGCATACTGCTGGCAGAGATTTATGAGAGATCTTTCAGGACCTCCACTACGTACCCCTTCCCATGTCTGATTTTTCATTTGTGCAGGGACTCTGGCGTGCCGATCTGGCATTGTGACAGGCTAGTCCACCCTACAGGGGCATTGGACATCGGCCTTATTCGAGATGAGGAAAATATGGCTGCACCTCGCAGAGAGCCCCAGATTGAGGTACCCCCCTTGGGCTCCGATCTTACAGACACTGTGGGGCAGGCACAGGGTGTTGACCCCATTATCCCAGACCACACCGACACTGTCCCAGGCTCCTCTTCTCAGGCAGCTAGTGTTGCTCCTAGTTCTTCTCGGTCCACACCACAGTTAGGAGCGACGGTTGTCCCGATGGCCAGAGTACAAAAGTTAGAGGCGCAGATGACCATATTGCTGCATCACATCCAGCCGTGGATGCAAAAGTCATTGCCGAGTCCGAGGCTAGAATGGAGCGCATGATGGAGGGGATGATGGACCATAAGGTCCTGGTGGTTAATAAGCGGCTTGACGCCTTTGAGTTGTGAGTCCTCGAGTGATCAGCTCCGGCCACAGACTTAACTGCTTTGCAGGCTGACATAGCCAACCTCCGAACTGATGTTGATGCCGTTCTTGCTGCACCTTCAGTTGAGACTCAGGCTGCCCCTATTGCGCTGGCTGATGATACAGTGCTAGATGCTCTATTCAGTGGCATCGCCGATGAGGGGCCTGCACCGACATATGCCAAGGGCAAGCGGCACCGTTCTCATCGCACGGAGGAAGAGAAATCTCAGAAAAGACAGCGTCGGTAGGAGAAGGAGGCTAGGAGGGCTTCGATTGCAGACGAAGAGTTGCGCCAGTAGAGGGTGCATGAGAGAGCTGCAGGGGAAAACGTGAGGAAAGGATGTGACTTGGGAAAAAGCAAAAGGAACAATAAGGTAAAAGGAAAATGAGCTACAAAGTCTAAAGTCACATCCGTGGTTGAAGAAAATCAAGGGAAGAAGGTAATGCAATAATATGACAAAAATAGGGCAAAAAGAGGTTAAAAGCCTAGTGTAATGACAAGGAGGGCAGAAAGTCATTAAGCAGTACCCAAATGTACCACACTTGACCCTGAGCCTACATTACAAGCCAATAAAGTCCTATAGTGATCCTAGAGTCTAGTTTGGAGAGTCTAAGCAGTGAAAATAAGGGCAAGCTTATGGCAGTAAGCACTAACCGTATTTGAAATTACTTCTGAGCATGAGTGTTGAATAAATCCTTGCACCATGAATGAAATTAAATTTGTTGCGAAAAGAGGATTTCGTTTGAAGTAAGGGCACTAGTTACATCGTTGGAAAGTTGGTACCTGGGTGACAGTGAGAAGGTGTGTTGTGTGTCAGTTGGTTGGTCTGTGTCATGATGTAATCCACATGAGTTGGCTTGTCGTGTCTAAGAAAACGAATGTGCACGCGAACAATGAGGAGGTAGAGAGCCATGTGATTGCTTGAGTTTAGAAATGCTTGCTTCTATACAAGTGTCGTTTAAAGTTGTAGTGCGTCGCTTGAGGACAAACAATGAATTTAAGTTGAGGGTGTTGATATACCGTGAGTGTACGGTATTTCTAATACATTTCACTTACAAATTGTGTGTGTCTAGGGCCTTTTTATATTGGTTTTTGTGTGTTTTATCATGTTTTGCAGGAAAGGTGTTCAGGCACAGAAGTTTAGAGACAGCTGAAGGAAATGCAGAAAAAGGCATCCACGGAGGTGATCTACGGACCGTAGGTCCATTCACGGTCCGTAGGTTATGACCGTAGATCAACAGGCATGGTATTGAGGACAAATCAGGGAAGTCTGACCAAGTGTGGAACCACGGTGCTCATTCACGGTCCGTAGATTGATCTACGGACCATGCTGTTGATCCGTAGAGTGAGACTGCGAGGGTTCCAGTACTTGATTTTTGAAGATTCTAAGTATGGAGCTACGGAGGGGATTGACGGACCGTAGGTCGATCTACGATCCGTACTGCTGGTCCGTCGTTTGCTTCAGACAAGCTGATTTTTGGTTGCTTAAATATTATCTATGTCCCGAGTGATGGAAGGGACTTACCGACCGTAGATCCATCGACGGTCCGTAAGTCGGTCTCGTGGATCGAAAACGCGTACCTGAACAAAACTTTCCTTAATTTGTTTCCTTTTTTATTTAGGATTTGTTTTCTATAAATAGGACATGTAAACCTCGTTTTTGGGGGTTAGACATTATTATTCTAGTTTTGCTTTGTAACTTTGGAGATTAATTTGCAACTCTAGCAATTATTGATTTCCCAAGTTCGTTTTGAAGATTTTGGCTTTGCAATTCAAGTAAAATTTCTGGGTTTATTATTCTCTCTACGTAAGTTCATGATTTCTTCATCTACAATTATGAATTGAGTTCTTGCCAATATGAGTAACTAAATCTACAACTGGGGTTGTGAGAACCATGATCGATTAACAAAGTATGAATAGTAAATAAGCAATTCTTGACTAGTATTTCGCATGCATTGATAATTCTTTCATTTAGAAGTCTTTTTAACGTGGCCAAGTTAGAATTCGCCTTGTTACTACTTGCCAGACCAAGGAGGTAATTAACAAGAAAAGAATTATCAACATAGATTTAGTGTGATACTATCTAATAGGCTAGTGTCAATTGGTGCGAAGTAATAACTAAGCCAAACATCGATTATGATGTCTACTATGAGGTAAAGGTAAGGGTTAGTAAATTATACACACGTAGCCGGACCAAGGTGCGGGGTGAAATTCTCTAGATGCCGGACCAAGGATTTAGAGATACCTAACTTATCACTTTGCATGTAATACACTAGAAAAGGATTGCTATTAGTAGGATTATGGCGTTATGAGATTGTGGGGAACACATATACCCTAGTTATTTCTCTTATCTTGATAACAACCAAAGTTGAGTTTGATTATAGATTACTTATTAAGTTCTTACTCTTTGTTTCTCATAAACACAACCCCCCTTTTATTACCTGTTTCTGGAAATAATTTGACTAATTGAATATAATTGTTATTTAAAGTAAAGTCTAAACCATTTTCCTCATGGGATCGATCCCAACCTACAAGTTGGGTTCTTTACTTGATAACGATCGCTTATGCTTCTGTAAGGAAGTGTAATTTTTATGATGATTTTTTAAAAGACACAGAAAAAATGAGTGAAATTTTTCCTGATACAAACTCTTATATCTACGCAATAATCACGTTAAATTATTTTTTAGAGGATTGATATCTTAAACCTCTTATAGATATAGGCCTTGAACACATACCTGTAATCAAAAGGAAATCAAGCATTTCACGATTTCATATGTAACGACATGTTCCCATCGTTACAGAAAAGCCAACGGGGGAAAATTTGGAGCCGGAAAACTTTTTCATAGTATTTAGATTTTCCCAACCTAGTCCAGATTTGGACGAAATCGGAGTCTTTAAGGTGCAGGGAAATCTGTTAACAATCGGGTGAATTATTTATGATTTTGATTACATGAGTAGTTAGATAACTCGTTAAGGAACCCGTACGACTTTACGGAATTGAATTCGGGCGAGTAGAACTTTCGAAATCGATCTTAGCGTAAAGGGAATTTTCTGAGCGCCGTTGGTTAAGGGTGTACTGTGAAATGGGGATTTGAAATTCTTTAAATATCTCTATGTTTCATGCAACCCGCCTTGGAGGGGATTTTGGTCTCTTTGGCGGGGCCGCTGTAGCGGGGTGGTGGCCGCTGTGGCTGGCCAGACGCAACTTAAAGTCGTAAATAAGCTCCTAAACAACCTTATTTGGCACTTTTCAATTTTTAGAGCTATGGAACGAACCCCAGGCGACTCCTACTCATTTTTCACCGTTCTTGAGGGTAAAGGTAAGTTTTTCACTCTCCGAATCCATTTTTTGATTCGTAGAACGTAATAGAATGGGTGAATATTGATGGGGGAGGGTTTTGTTATAGATTCTATGGTGGAAACAACCCTAATTTGGATAATTGGGATCATGGGTTTTATCTAGGGTTCATAGCATTATTAGTAATTAGGGTAATTAGTGGTTGTTTATTGATTACCGTATTATATTGATTATTTGTAGACCAAGAACAAGAGTATAGAATCCGGAAAGGGAAGGATCAAGTTTCTTAGGGATTCAAGCTTGTTTCGAGGTAGGTGATGGTTGTGATGCTATGATTGTGTGATGTATGTTTGTTCTTGCTTCATTATGTTACTTGCACGTATATGAATGTTGCATTATTGATCACACTTGTTGTAAATGAGATAGATGAATGATGATTACCATGAAATCATGACTTAATTGTATGATCTTGAGGATATACTTGTGATTGTGATTGTGATGTGTTGAATGGATCGGTTGCCATATTCCGGCATAACTTACTTGGATCGGTTGCCATTCCGACATAACTAACTTGGATCAGTTGCCACGTTCCGGCATAACTATGGAATCGGTTACCACGTTTTCGAATAATTATGGGATTGGGTACTACGTTCTGGTATGCTAACTGTTTGGGTTTGGGTTCCATGAGAGGACAATGATTTGATATAATTGCGTATCTTGAGAAATGTGAAGTTGTTCATTGTTCGTATATGTTGATAATATTGTATAAGTTCGTTATATGCATGTGATTATATTGTTGTGATGACTTATGTACGTTGCACTTAGTGGGATAGCTGCGTGATCCTACCAGTACATTGTGATTGTGTACTGATATTGCACCTGCTCTTATTTTTGTTGAGTACAAGGCATCTTCAAGTGGCTGCTAACAGACCTCTTTTAGGAGATCAGTGATCGTTGTTCGAATTCAAGGGTGAGCCAATTCTTCCAGGCTGCCATGGGTTCTCCTTCGTCTATGTCCACATTTCGAACATAGACTGTGTTCTAGTTAGTTGATTAGTTCATTAGATTGGTATTGCATCCCTTCTTTTTAGACTTGTTGAACTTTAGATGTTTTGGTACATCGACTTTCAGGTTCTAGGTTATTTTTTCGCATTGTTTAGTTCGTTGTTACACTTTTGTTGGAGTTTATGGGAACTCCCACTACAATATTTTAGGCCTACGACCACACTAATTCTGGACAATTCTTGTAAAGTGTTGCCAAAAATAATTTTGGGAACACTTTTAAAGCGTAGCCCAAGTTTTTAACTTTTAGCTTCGATAATATTGGCAACACTTCCAAAGTGTACTTTTTAATGGTATAAGCTACATTTTATAAGCGTTGTTAAAATATGATATAACAGACAACAACTATTTACATATATGGCCACACTTTTAAAGTGTCCTATTTTTATAATTTTAAAAACAAAACATTACTAGTGTGGCCTTAAAATTTTCACTAAAATATTATACTCCCTCCAACANCCCCCCCCCCCCCCATTTTATTGGGCAAAAATAATAATTTATAAAATATTAAAACTTTGTTTTCCCCAAATCAGAAAAGTATGTTTTTCTCTGATGAACTGAAGAACACACGTTTCTCTGATGAACTAAGAGCTGAAGCTATGTTTTAAGTGTTACTCGTCTTGTATTCCTAAGATACTTAAAACAAAACTTTGAAGAACTTGGTAAGACACAATAATGTTTAAGAACATTTTCACAACTAGAAAATTAAAACTAGTAGAGAAACTAGAATCAGAAACAGATTAGAAAAAAACATACGAAATATTTTCCCTTAAAAAAGAATTGTTGTCAATCTGTGTTTAAAGAATCTTACTAATTCCAACAAACTTTGCAGAAACACGAAGTTACCAAAGTTTAACGAACAAGTGAAGAACAGAAGAACATAAATTAATTCACAAATTTAAAATCTGTAACACATACCAGAATCTGAAAAAACAGAAAGAAGATCAATCCCACTGAATGCACAATGTCCCCTTAAGAAAATTATTCCCCTCTAGTATCCGAGGTTTGATTTGGAATATGTCCTCCCAGAATAGAATGATCTCAATCACCAGGGTATTGATATCCAAAACGCTGGTGTCAGTGAGCCACTCAATAGCAGTAAAGTACACTTAGAATACTAGATTTAGTAGTAGAAGAAGTCCAGAAAAATTCTATATTTAAAATGAAAGGAAATTCCTCAATTTATAGAAAACAAAGGATAGTGTGAAAAGGTTCTTATTGTGCCTTACCGGAAAGTTCACAAACCTTTGGAAAAGTCACAATCTTTCGAAAAGGTCACCACCTTTTATAAAAGTCACAACTTTTCATAAAAGTCGCAACTTTTCATAAAAGTCTTAACTCTTCATAAAAGTCGCAACTTTTCATCAAAGTCACAACTCTTCATAAAACTCGCAACTCTTCATTTTTCATACACACCTTTTAAAACCCAACATGAAGAACTGGTCAAGATGAACTGAAGCTAAGTCTCTCCGTCAAAGATGAACTGAAGCTAAGTCTCTCCGTCACATTTTTCTCTCAGATTTACACGATTTCTCACAGATTTCTCACTGAAGAGCTTCTCGCTGAAGAACACGATTTCCGTCTTAGTTCTGACTGCAGAACATGATTTCGTTGGAATAGGGTTTATCAGGTTATAAATTCGATCTTTGAAAGTCTAAATTTTAGCTTTAGGGTTTTGATATTCTTGTGTTTTTTATACGATTTTTGGGAGTCTAGGTCGTATTTTAGCTTCATCAGTTTTAAAATAAAACTGAATAACTATAGGGTCGTGTTAATCGAATCATATCAATTTCACTCAAAAAAGTCATTAGTTTTTGAAAGCGAAGCAGAATCGTCATGCAAGCCATTGTCTTGTTTTATAACTTTGTGTCTGCAGGTTATAGTATAAATTTCACTTTGGCTTGGAATGATATTATGTTGAGTAGATAGGTCTGCATAATGTTAAGCTAATTAATATCTGATGAGATCTGTGTATGTATTATTCTATGGCAAATGGATCTGATAGCTAAGTTAAGCTATCCATATATCGTGGAGCACAAGGATGCTTGGGTCGAGAAGGTATTATGTTATTCAGTTTCTAGAACAGGATTTGGAACTGAAATAATTATCCTTTATTTGAGAAAAATTCTATATCGAGTTGCCTCGAAACATGATTGACTTTGTTTTTCTTTTAGGTGACCTGGATATGCATCGATACCAACTATTATGAAGGTGGAGATATGTGAGTGGTTATCCTAGCCTTGCTAGAATTTTCTGATTATTTTTCTTATCCAACTTCCTTTTGTTAACAATATTTATTTGTTGACAGGCCCTAACCACATGATGTTGGAGGTGTACTCACATTTGTGCTCTAAAATCAGGAATTTCTCAAACCCTGGTATGTTAGTTTTTCATCTTTTAATGTAATTTTTGTGCACAGATGTGGAATCCTCTTGGGATAATTGGTGTAATCACAAATTTCAACTTCTCATGTGCTGTACTTGGTAAGCCATTGAGATTTTTGACATGAGATATCTCTCCTATTGACAGTAATAACTAGTAACATACCAATGGATCATCATGGACTTTCCTCTAAGGTACTTTTCTGTTTCTTATGTTGGTGATTATTATCTGTTGCTTTCCATTTTTTGGTTTCTTTATTTTTTGAAGTTGCTGCTATATATGTGCATATGATCTTTTTTTCTCTTGTTTTTTATGTTGGGTGATTAAGTTCTTGGAAAAAATATTTTTTTTTATGTGTTTTATAGGATATTCTTGGACTGTTTGTTGAGTTTCTTTTATGTCTCGGAATATGTTGTTTTTGTTTTTGGGGTTTCGGATCTTGGTTGAGAACTAGGTTTTGACTTGGATTGATTTGATCAATTGAGTTGCTTTTTAGTGGAGGCATTGGACTTTAAAGTATGTAAATTTGAGTATTTTGCTAGTTAAAATAAATCCCAATAGAAGTTTTTTTTAGTTTAGTTCTTCCTTGATCCTTTTTCCTTTTGGGTTTCAATTTGTTTATTTGGTTTGAACTTGACACAGAGTTTTGAGAAAGTAAAAAAGCATTTCAATCTTGTGATCCATTAATCTTGTGATCCATTAATCTTGTGTTTTAAGCATGATATGTGAAAATATGAAGTTAAAGAGTTGCCAAACAAAGAAAGTAACACTCTTTTTTAGACGGACTAAAAGGGATAGTAAGACAAACAGCGGGAGTAGTATGATATGTAAAAGCATAAGCTTTGAGTTTATGCTGCAGGCATAAGAATATTAATGGTGTATGAGGTTCAACAAAATTTGTGCGACATGAAAATTGTTATATTGTTCTGTAATTGAATTCTTCATTAAAAAAAGATGGCAACTTTTTTTTTGTGTAAGTTGAATTGAATCACATGCATATAAAGTCTGTTTGTGTTTTCTTGACATATCTTTTTATTGTTTCATTGCAGGGTGCATCACAGATTTTGTTGTGCGTAATTTTCAAAATTTTCCTGTTTGTTGTGTTCAATTATCATTCTACCATTTCACAAATATGGATGTAAAGGGGGACTATAGTAAAGGAAAAATTAAAGGTCCTATTAGTATAACATCAGCTTTAACTTTAGCAATTCTTGAATGATTGCTCATGATATTTCTGTTTATTGACTGTCGGTTTGCCTACTTAGTCACGAAGTTTGCCCAGTATTGACAATTGCAAGTTCCATGTTTGCTTTGCTCGAGGCTTGATCATGTTCTTGGCAAGGAAAGAGCTGAATTTTACTGGGAATTAATTTGCCCCAATCATAAGTATAGGATATCTTCGTTAGTTCTATGCCATAATCACAATAACCTTGTTGATGTTCATGGGATGTGTGAGAGTTGCCTATTCTCGTTTGCCAAATTTAATGGTGAAACCTACAGATTGTTGGTTGGAAAATTGGAGGTAGAGCCTCACCTAACTGATGAGGATCCTTTACTCGAGAAGAAAACAAAGAGTTCATCACGAGTAAGAAAATGTTATTGTTATAAAGAGGAATTTGTTACCGGAGGATATTCTCAAAAATTATTCAAGATTACATCTTCGTGTGCTGAGACAATTGAACTTGATCCACCTTTGTCTGTGACTAATGGACAATAGAGGGATGACACCATGAAGTTTTGAAGATGTTCATGTGGGTCTTCATGAGCCAATCCACTGAAAAGTCCTTTTAGTTTCAAAAGTTGCAACATGGTGCTTGTTATGTGGATCACTGCATTTCCCTCTGCTGGAGGTAGACGGATGGCTCCGACACCTCCCATGGGATGTGGATCATTGATGTTGGGCTCTTGGACATCATTAAAGTTACCAATGTCGTCCTAATGGCCTACTTGGCTCCCGTTACTACCGTTAACACTCATGCTTTTTGAAATGTTTACACAATCAACAGAACAAAACTAATAATTAAATTAGTGAACTACAACTAAGAAGAACAAAAAATCTACTAATCTAAAAATTCTCAAATAACACCACTCCCCGGTAGCGGCGCCATTTTGATGCTTATCGTGACCAACGACACTAACCTACGGTATAAGTGTCTATGATCGTTACTAGTATAGTAACCCAACTAAAGGTTGGGGTCGTGTCCCAAGGGAGTGGTTTTGAGAATTGATAGAAAAATAGAATTTAGCTCTAACTAGTCGTAACTAAATACATTAACGAGTAAAAACATAGCAAATAAAAGGGGGTGACACAAAAGTGTGAAATAACGATTTGGGGGTTTTGTCACAATTAGTAAAAATAGCAAAAATTAACAAGAAAATCAAGTGTGGGGAAATGTTCTTAGGGTGTGACTGCAATACAAGTTGAAATAAATAGTTGGGTACATGCTTCTGATAAGAAATTTGTAAGATAATAGTAACTAGGCTAAGCTTTAAATGGAAATAAGTTCCCTCTCGAGCAACTTACCCCGTTTCAAATGTGTTCCTCTCAGACACCCATTTTCCGTATGAAGACCAGTCTACGCCTTACCCCACTCACTCTCTCGAGCTGAGTGTTAGGATATGGGACTAGGGCTCACCCTCTCGGGCTGAACCTCATGTCGACCCACTCCTTAGGCCATTAGTCTAGTGGTCTTGGTTTCGCGACCTCCCTTTCGGGCAAGCCGAAAACACATGTGTGACTTTGTATTTGCAACTACAAACCCTTTAGATTAAACCACAACCACTAGATTTAATCACCATTAAACTACATCTAACCTATCAGCAAGCAAGACCTAACAATAATATCAACACATATTTGCTAAATCACACCCCAAGAATGGGGGTTTTAAGCCACACATCAAGAAATAACAAAATACACCTAAAATGGTAGTCAAATCAAATGGGTATAAGAAATTAAACCTTAATTTATGCAAAGGAAGAAGAATAGAGAAGACCCACTTCCAACTTGGGGAAGATGAACTCCTTTCTTCAAGTTCCCAAAAACTCTCTCCAAACTTGAGAGAAAATATCTAAAAAGTACTATTCTGTTCTGGAAATTAAAAATAAAAGTTCGACTCTTAAAAATAATAATAAGTTCAGTATTTATAGACTTCAGAAAATAGCGTTGGCGGATCTTTCGGCGAAGTTGGTCGATGTCGCCGAATGACTTCGGCGACTCGCCCTTCGTTTGTCTCATAGCCTTTTCTTGCTTGCCTTTAGCACCTTCACATTCTGGACCATTGGGCGGTATAGTACTGCTTCGCAGAACTATTCGGTGAAGCGGCGACTGCTCCTTTCATCGCCACTTTTATCCTTCTCCTTTAGGGCTTCACGTACTGGAACAAATGGCGGAGTAAATCCCTTCGATGAATCGCCAAGTGTGCTTGGCGATGCTCGGGTTTAAGCCTTTTTGTTTCTTTTTGCGCCTAAGTGTCCATGCTTTCACTAAAACTTCAAATACCTGAAACTTAAGAGTTTTCATCAGATACTTAGACAGTATAATCATTTGAGGACACTATTCTTATCAAAATAAAGCCCTAAATGAGTCCAATTTGTGGACTCATTAACGACTATTTCCAATTATGAACTCCTTCCTAGATATTTCAATTTACCAGATGTTACATACAACCATGTGACGTAGCCACATGGTTGTCAGTGGACACCTTTCGTCGGAAAAAAAATGTCGTATATACAAGTAAAATGATACACGAAATGATTAAATAACAATTTCAGACACCCTTAACACAACAAGCTATTGTAGCCCAGTGGTTCCACCTCCTTGGAATGAGGTACTGCTCATGTATTCGAATCTCACTAATTCTACTTTTGGAAAAGAGTTTTTATTGTGCTATTTCTGGACATCCTTTGTGAAATTTCTGATATGTGTGAATCGTGATCCAATTTATTTTTACTCAATCTATTCAAATCTGATCGAATCCACCCTTTTGTCACCCCTAAGGAGAAGTTAACGGACAACATTTACAATTAAATGTCATTTAAATTACTCATTCAATGCAAATTAAGAGGTAATGATTCTTGGGCATTAAAACCCTAAGGATTCACCTCTAAAAAAGGAACCAGACCTTCATGATCGAAAGGACATGCGACATCATCTACTTAACAATTGTTCCATAAGTTATAAACCAAAGTTTCAATATATTTCAATTTTTTTTGTTTATTTTTGCATTGTTCATCAAGTTCTACACTACTCCGAAGCCTTTCTAATAAAGGATTCCTTTGGAATCAAGCTTCAAGGTAGTCAACTGTACAAGTGCGCCATCTTTAGTTAATCAAGTCTGTTCTAGTGGCAGCAATACACCAGGAAATAAGCGGTCTGCATGCAATAGAAAGTGGGATAATTGGTACTCACTTCTCATCTAATATTCAGAAATTCTCCAGAAAGTGGGATAACTAGTACTCATCTTCTCATAATGTTCAAAAATTCAATTGATATATAAAGAGTCAACAAACTAAATCTCAAGGAAGTGGGATAAATGGTCTAGTAAGGGCTTAAAATGCAATTTTTTGTTCCCAAATTTACAATTCAATTAGAAATATACTGTGGATATTATGCCTTCTTCAACTCTTATTAGGAGAAAATTTTACCGACAAAGATGATAGGGATCCCTCATTTTTTTACTCTTTGCTTTCTTTCCTTTACAAATGGTTCACTGACATGGCTCGTTATCTAGCCAATAGTAGTAACGATTAGAGAATCATAGTTCATGTATATATAGGGCTAAAGTGTTTAACAACACACAACTTTGTGGGAAAAACCAAGTAAAATAAGAATAATATCTTGAACCATATTTATGTGTTTTGAATTTTTTTTAAAAAAAGAACTATAACAGTTGATGAACTCCGAGATAAAGCAAAAAAAAAACTTGGAATGAAAAAATGATGGAGAATTCATAATATAGGAAAGAGGGGAACATGCGTGTTAGAGAATCATAAAATTATACTATTTTTATTGTATAATATATGAGCTGATTTTTAGGGATTTAGATATCTAGTTACCTCAATTAGTCTTTTCTATACATCAATTATAACCATTGTTTTCCTTCATATACATTGAAATTACTCCATACTTTTGTTGTAACATGATATCAAAGCCAGGGTTATAGCTTCAACTGAGTTAGCCCTACCTAGTTGGAGTTGAGTCATCTTCATAGCCAGGAGACACTGTTTCTTCGCTAGAAGTTAATAGTAATTTTTTTATGACTATTACATTAAAATTAACCTAGTGAGTTTCACATTACGGTGACTCCATTCTATTCACACTTTCTCTACGTGTGTGTGAAGGCAAGTGGTATATCTGTCTAGATCGACTTTGATTTATGTCGATCTTGTTTTTTTGTCATCTATTGTTATTTCCGAACATCATATGAGAAAGTCACTTGTTTCCGGCTAAGAGATCTAGTTATTGTCTCTGTCTTCTTTCTACCAACATCTGAGGAGTTTGGTAAATTAATTTTTGCTGTTTTCGATTGATATTTGGTTTTTCTGGGTTTCATCTTTAAAATGTAGTTTTTGTCTTCTTGAAGTTCCGGTTAGATATCGTGAAAGTACGAGGTTTTGTTTCATTGGTCAAAGATCTGCATTTGACCTTTATTACATCAAGGTTTTGTTTGCTCTCTTTTAAGAAATTGCATTACTTAATTGGTTTCTTTTGAAAAATATTTGCTGAGGATACGTAGTACTACTATTTCATTAATAGAATGATCAATAGGAGAATGAATTTATTACTACGGATAATTCATTTTTTGATAAAGTAATTTCAATTCCAACACATGAGGTTGCAAAATTATCTCAATATCAAGAATCATTAATAAATTCACTTCGGCTATTAAAATTGCTAAGTTAATTAGATGAAACATATCGTATCACCTCTTTAAATGAATGGGTGATAGATTTAGGTGCCACAAATCATATAACTGCTAATTTCAATATATTTTTCTAGCATTCAATAATACAAAGCTCCCTTTTTGGTCATTGTAGCTGATGGAACTATTTGTACAAGTGTTAGATTTTGAATTGTTAAGTCAACCTCCTCTATTGCGCTATCATATTTATTAATTATCCTATTAAAATTGATTTTTAATTTGATCTTTGTCAGTAAATACATATACCTTAATTGATATACTTCATTTTTTTCTCGATCATAGCCTATTTCGTGATCTTAAGACAAATCAGGTAATTATTGGTAAATGACATGTATCTGATGATATGTATATCCTTGATGAGTGGGAGTCTCAGTATGTTGTGTTCTCTAGTTTTGTGTCTCCATTTGCTGCACATTGTCGATTAAGACATCCCTCTCTACCTCAATTAAAGAAGTTGTATCCTTGGTTTTAGAATATTTCTTCATTGGAATGTGAGTCATATCGATTTACAAAATATCACAACTTGTAATTACACCATGTAATTACCAGGAATTCACAGCCCCTCTCTCAGAATTTGAAAGTGCAATTATCTCTTTCCAATTACTCTCAATGACCTGCTGACTAAGTAATTACATGGCCAACCAAGCATGTCAAATAGTGTAATTACACCCAATTACACATAATTCTGTTACTAGGTTGACTTTCCAAACAAGCCCTAAGAGTTTGGTTTATGGAGAGGTTTTCTATCTACAATTTTTATGCTTTTTATTAGTTTTCAAATATGTAGGCTAATTGGTGAAATCATATAATAATATTTTCATTTATAGTAAGTTTTTGTCATATAATTTACCGCCGATATTATTTGCAATTGTAAGCTTCCACATACTCTTTGATTCTTTCAAACCCAACAATATCTACTCTAGTTGGCGACTCTTTTATTTCCAAGTTGCTTTTTACCGATGTTGTATAGTAGAGATTGTTGGTCGTTAGACCCATATAGACTTGATAGAACTAGATATGCTATACTTTGATTTTATGATGGGCATGGATTGATTGATATATTTTTATGCCAAAATCGACTATCGCGGTGGTTGTTCCCACTTTGTTTCACCCCCTATTATAGATGATTAGAAATTTATATAACATGGGTCTAAATATTTTTTTCTTAAAAAAAAGAGATAAAGTATCAAAAACACACCTAAACTATATACATTCTTTTGAGTTTCTTACCTAAATAATTGGGAGTGTTTCATGCCTAAACTATCACTTATTAGTTTGAGAAACATACCCTAATGGTGTGTAATACACTCTCTTTTATTTGCAAAAACATTGACACATGACATTCCACATGGATAAATTATTTTACATTGACAAAAAATAAATAATAAACTATTAGTATTAATTAAAAATTAAAGATTAAAGTATTAATATCCAAAAGAAATATATTTTTTTTCAAAAAGTAAAATTTAAATTATTTTTCTTACCCCACTACACCACCTTCCCTCCCAACCTCCTGCGACATCCCCCGTCCTTTCATTTTTTAAAATTTCTTTTATAAAATATTTGTAAAAAAATTCATACTTCACCCCCTCCCTTCCCTTCCACCACCCCCCCAAAAAAAAAAAAATCACCCACTCATTCCAAAAAAACAAATTGATATTATTTTATTTATATTAAAAAAAATAATATCTAATTTGAGGGAGAGGGGGAGTTGAACTAAAAATAAATTAAATACTTTTATAAAAGAAATTTAAACCAAAAAGAACTAAAAATGGGGGGAGGGGGAGGGCAGTACGGTTACAGGAAGTGATGGAGTGGGGGTAAGAGAAATATTTACATTTTATTTTATAAATAAATATTATTATTTTGGGTTAATATTTTTTTAATCTTTAATTTTAACTAAGTTAATAATTTATTTTATTTTTGTCAAGGTGGAGTGTTTTGTCCATGTGGAGTGTTATGAGACAAATTTTAAAAAATAAAAGAGAGAGTGTGGTACACACACCATGAAGAGAATGTAATAAAAAGAGGGGTGTGTTTCTCAAACTAATAAGTGATAGTTTAGGTATAAAATTCACACTCTCAATTGTTTGAGTATGAAACTCAAAATAATGAGATAGTTTAGGTGATTTTTTTATACTTATTTAAATAAAAAAAAAGAAAAAANGGTTACAGGAAGTGATGGAGTGGGGGTAAGAGAAATATTTACATTTTATTTTATAAATAAATATTATTATTTTGGGTTAATAATTTTTTAATCTTTAATTTTAACTAAGCTAATAATTTATTTATTTTTTGTCAAGGTGGAATGTTTTGTCCATGTGGAGTGTTATGAGACAAATTTTTAAAAATAAAAGAGAGAGTGTGGTACACACACCATGAAGAGAATGTAATAAAAAGATTTCTCAAACTAATAAGTGATAGTTTAGGTATAAAATTCACACTCTCAATAGTTTGAGTATAAAACTCAAAATAATGAGATAGTTTAGGTGATATTTTTATACTTATTTAAATTTTAAAAAAAGGAAAGAAAAAATAGTTAAGAACAAGTCAAGATGAATTTCAAATCATTAATTATTAATCTAATATTTATGTCGATTTTGCTCAGTAAAAACAACTTAAGCAGACATAGCCTATTTCTCTAGCGTAAGAAAAGAAATTTGTGGGATGAATATGATGTGCTAGTCCCTAGTTATGGTCTTATGGATGAGTATCATCTTTAAACTTCCCTTTTTTTAAAACTATAAAGGTACTTTTAAATGAAACTATTAAGTAATGACATTTTTATTCAATTTTACATAATTAAGGACATTTTTTACCCTTTACCAAATCATAAATAATTTGAACAAATATACTTGGATGCTTGCACTGGATCAATTGCTAACTAATTAGTCACACGAATGAAATAAGTTGTAAAATTAATCCCTTGAAGGTTTATTTTTATTATATTGTTGTTGTCACTAGAATATCCTCAACAAAGCCATGACACACTACAAGAAAAGTGTTGATTACCTGAGGATTTTCATAGCGATAATACAGTAAAATCCTTAAGTAATTTGTTTACCTACGGATTTTTTGGCTAATTAAAATATGATGGAAAAACCTTTGTAGGTAATTATACTTGCGGATTTAAGAAATTTGTAGGTAATTTAGTTGCAAAATTGGTGGTGTTGGAAAGAAAATTCAAATACCTTTAATTTGATAGGTTGTGTCATGTAACTCTTTATATTCTAAGAGATATGGTCATTTGAAGTTGAACCAAAGAAAATCTTACATCAAAACTTAATCGATAAGGAAACTTTCAATTCAACTTTGTGCTAGGAGTTTCTAGTGACCTTAATTGATATCCAAAATCATTTCCACACTAAAGAATTTACCTTTAAACATATATGGACAATTTAAGAATAACCTGATATGACCCTACATGTAAATAAAAAATAGTTCGGGTCTTAACTTAGAAATTTTTGACGTGTTACACATACATCCTCGATTTTATTGTTTGTGTTGAGGTAGAATTGAATTTTATTTAGTTGCTTTTTTTTGAACCCGATTCGTTTATATTTGACCCGCCCCGATCCAATCATTTGTGAATACTACTAGTATACCTACTTATCTTTTTGAACCCCTTCTACATAAATCATGCCTCCATCTTGAAGTTTGCAATATTTGCAATATTGTAATCGTATAAGATTTTTATCCATGTTGGGATGATTTCCCCAGTAGATGTCTTCTTAACTCCAACATTGATCCATTTGGGAAATTTTTTCAATAAGTCGACTTCAACTTTTACCTTGACACAACTAGGTCTAGATTTTCTTATTGTAGCTATGTCAACATGTAACAGTTTCCCCACTGCTTTGGCCATTGTAAACAAGAATTCTTTAATGAAAAAAAGATTAGGTGATAGGAATGGAAAAGAGATCCACGCAAAGGCAGTAGAAGTTTCCGCCTCTGGGTTGAACTAGGGTTCCCACTTTAGAGTGCATTTGATAGTATACCCGTCTTTATCCTTCAAAAATATGTTGGTTTTTACATGACATATACGTAATCTTACATAGTGGTAAGGTGAATTAGGATGTGTCTATCACTCAAGAATTCTACCTTACACTCAGCCTTGAATCTCACACCGTAAAGGACTAATTTTACGAATCTCTTCTAGTTCTAACCAACAATAAGTAAATTTTCCAATTATGGCAAACTGTAAATCTTCTTTACACAGTCTCAAAAAATACATCTTCTCGTACTCATTTTAATATTATGTCTATGTATAAATAATTCATGGATTAGTTATACACCCTACATGGTATAGAATGTCTAACTAATACCTTACATTTGGTGATACACTACTAAAATACTGCTAAAACACGACGGACCGAAAAGCGACGCCATAAGCCACATTGTCCATCACTTTTTAATAGAAAAATATTTTAAAAAAGCGACGGACGGCATCTCTTAGTCCGTCGGTTTTTTTTTTGTGGTTTTTTGCGCCAAATATATATATAATTAATAATTAATTGATTAATTATTTTTAAAAGAAGCGACAGACAACATCTCAAAGTTCGTCACTTTTTGGTCAAAATTACTAGTCAAACATTTAAGAAAAGCAACGGACAACATCTCTTAGTCCTTCGCTTTTTTTATCAAAATTTTGGTGAACTATTTTAAAAAAATCGACGGATAAAGAGATGTTGTCCATCGCTTTTATTAAAATATCTTTGACCCAGATCGGGATTTTCTTATTTTGTTCTCTCTCTTCTCTCTTCTTCTCCCTTCACTCTTATTCTCTCCCTTCTTTCTATATCGATCTACCGCCTCCACCGCCGCCGCTGCCAGTCGCCGCCCCTACTCATTGCCAAGCGCCATCCGGTGCCGCCCTGCCAGTGTGTCGTCCGTTGCTGCCTCTCCTCTTTGTTAAGGTTAGTGTTTAATTTTAGGTTTTTTTTCAATTCTAGTAATTATAGTTGATTTTTAGTTAGTATATTATTATTTTAGTTTGTTGGGTTGTGTTTAATCAATTGTTAATTTGATTTGATTATTGTTAGTCAGGTATAGATAATTGAATATTTTTTAATTCAGGGTTTTTTTTAAATTAGGCATATTTTGAATTGGGCATTGTTAGTTAGTAAATGAATTAGGATTTTTATTAGGGTTTTGAATTGAAGATTTTTGAATTTAGTGTTTTTTTAAAATTTGATTGATTGTTAGTTAGTAAAGTGTTAATTTGAAGTTAGATTTAGTAATTGAAGTGTTTTGAGTATTATATGATGAATGTTTGAATGTTATGAATATATATTGATGAATGTTTGAATGTCATAAATAGGTTTTTTTTTTGGAACTAGAACTTGAATATCTATAATTAATTGTTGGATTAGAAGTGTATATATAACTAATTTTATAGATTAGATATGAACTTGAATTTAAAATTTGAACTTGAACTTGAACTTGGAACTTGAATATAACTATTGAATTTAATTAGAACTTGAACTAATTTGAACTTAGAACTTGAATATAACAAATTATTGGATTTAAACTTTATATATAACTAATCACCTTTTATATGGACTTGAATTTAGAACTTGAACTTGAACTTGAATATAACTAATTCTTGGTGACCTTAATTGATTAGAACTTAATAATTAAACTTAATTAGAACTTGGACTTAATTTGAAGTTAATTAATAAGAAACTTTGAACTTAATTTATAATAACTTTAACTTAATTAGAATTAATATAATTAATTATTTAAAATCTTAAACTTAATTAAAATTTATGAATTAATTAAGCTTGCACTTTGTAGATCTTGAAATGTAGTATTTATGAACTAATTAATATATATATATATATATATATATATTACTAAGTAATTATACATATATATTAACAATATAAATTAGTTTAATGTAGTAAAATTATTATTAAATTTAATTTATAATATAATTGAATATCTATATTTTTGTAGATGGATCATCGTTTGTGGATGTATAATATGTATTATGAAACTGGTGTTGGTTTGAAACCTGAGTTTATTGACGGTGTTAGAGATTTTATTGAACATACAATGACACTTGACATTTTCAAGAATAATGGATTGGTTAGGTGCCCGTGTAGTACATGTAGGTGCTTAACATTACATACTAATAAGTGTTCATTAACTAACAAAATATTTGAATGTAAAATGATTAGCTTGTTCGTAAACACATGGGTAATGAAGTCATCTATACATAATTTTCCATATGGTTAACAAACTATGTACGTGTGCAAGCTTACATTGAATCACTAAGTATTTAATAATATATTCATGTTATTCTAAATTATATTACTTTAAATAACAATCATGTAGGTTTACGATGAATACTCAAGTGTCAAAAATTTGCAATTAGTGCAAGAAGTAGCACTTGGACTTGAATCTCAAGTACTGACAATGAATAAGTATTGTGTCAATGGTTTTAAGTTTCAAACTGAAGAAGTTTCTAGGAACAAACAAACAAATAATAGTGGTGTCTACATACAAGGTGATGTTGATGGTACTGGCTAAACTATTGAACATTATGGTGTCATTCAATAGATTATTGAAGTGAGGTATTCAGTTTGGCCTAATAGGATGATTGTATTGTTTCGGTGTGCGTGGTTTGACCCATCACATAGAGGCACAAAGGTGGACCATCAACATAATATAATTGAAATTAAGCACACTAGGAAATACAAAAGTTATGATCCTTTTATTATTGCACAAAATGCTAAACATGTGTATTTAGCTCCATATCCATTGCGTAAAAAGCTGATTGGTGGGTTGTTATAAGAACTAAGTTTGTGGGAAGAATTGAAATTGACAATGCCTTAGATGTGGCGTATCAAAATGATGTTGCGATTGTTCATTAACAAGTTGATGTTGAATTGGAAACCACACTAGAACATCCTCAACACATATTAGAAGAAGTATATGATGATGAGATAGTGAATGTTGAGGAAGAAATATCCGGGAATGAGGAAAATGAATCATTTGATGACGAAGAATGGGGCGATAATGAAAATGAAACAATTAAGGAGGAACAATGGGAGAATGATGGAATTGAAACAAGATAGGAGGAATAGTAGTAGAATGAAAGCTAGCATATGTAAGTTAATTTATTTTGCTAATTTTATTTAATTTGTGATTTTTAAATATTATACATGTAAATTTGCATACAGATGTCATCAGGCGGTGACGGTGATAGATTCGCGAGCATCTTGGAGTTAGCCAGACTAATAGGGCTAAAAAGAAGAAGTCTAGGAGACCCATAGATCCTAAGGATATTCCAGGATCTATTTCTTCTGTGCCAGAGCGCATCAGCCATGATACTCATTTATTTGTTGTTCCGTTTCGTACGACGAATCCTCGGACATATTATACTAATTATCATCGACCAGTCGGTGCTTCCTCTACTTCACAGGCATTCCCTCCACGGCACTATGAAGACCTACATTTACAGGAAATTCGTCGAGCACGACACTTATCGACAGGTAGGATATCGTATGATACTCCATCTCCTCAGTTATCTGCCATGAGGATTGGAGATTCTAGTAGCGAGCAGTCAGATGTTATAACCGGTACACCTCCATTGACTCAACGTTCTGTGCATCCTCGTGTATTATTTTCATCTACAACTGCACCTAGTGCTACACCAGATGATGAGATGTCTGCTCTAGCTCCTGGCCAGAAGGACATACTTGGTAGAGTCATGATTAAGCCGGATAAATCATCGTAAGTTTATTTTGTTAGCTATTTGTTACTTTATTTTATTTATTTCTTATACTTTAATATATTATTCATGAACTAACATATTTATTATGTGTTTTGCAGGTGGAATTGTAACACCTCACTATTTGAAAGAACTAGAAAGAGCTAGAATTAGTCATTTTTGGAAAGAATGAAAAATCTGAAAAAGTGGATAAGTTATGTTAAGTTTGAGTTTTGGGTCAACTTCAAACGACTATAACTCCTAGATCATAATGCGTTAGGTGTGCTACCAGATACCGTATGAAATATCTTTGAATTATCTTTCCAACGCCGCCGAGTTTTCTCAATTCCGAGTTTATATGAGGGAGAGATGTCCATTTGAAGTTGGGTTGTCTAGATAAGGAAAGTGAAAACCGGATTTTAGAAGGGTATATTTGTCTTTTCCATACCCAATTAATTAATTTCATTTTTGGTAATTAAGTTGGGGTCTAAACTGATTGGATTCAGTTTACGCTTTTGAAATTGAGTTAGGGTTTTGAGAGAAGAGAAAAGAAAAGGAGAAAGAGGAGAAGAAACAAGGAATCATCAAGTTCTTGAAGCTAAGATCCTGGATTTCGTCAAGGGTTGATCCCTACGAGGTATGTGAGATCAGATAGCGTTGGGTTAGTTCACTCATGCGCCAATCATGATTTGATTAAGCGTAATTATGTTTTTGAAAGAAGAGTTTATGAGTTTTTGATGAATATTATTGAAAGTTTCGTTTGAATCTTGATTGTTGGTGTTGTTGAGGAGTTCTTGACTTAGATTCATGAAATTAGGTGTCGTTTTGAGTAGACTCTTGCATATTTTGATTATGTAGTCAAATCTAAGTGTTTGGCGAAAGACCCAATTGAGTTTAGAGGGTTTAGAATTGAAAAACGACAAAGAGAATTCATCAAAATCTGGAGAAAAGGGGTGGGACGCCGCGCCACTCAGAGCGCCCCACAAAGTTCTTTGAAGTTTGGCCTCTGAGGCGCCGTGCCAGCCAGAGCACCCCAAGCCAGTCTCTGAAATTTACCCTCTGGCTCCCCGCACCACTCAGCGCCAGGGACGCCAAGTCCTCTACCCTTTACCACTTCTTTCCGTTTGAGTTCCCTAGCAACGTACCAAAGTTTTCTAGTTGATTTCTACACTCTAAGGTACGTCTAAACATCATGAAATCATCCATCTTGAATCCATAATTCAATTCAAGGAAAGTTAAGAGTCAAGTCAAGAGAAGTTCATAGAGTCTTCCAAAAATCTTTTACAAATATTTTAACTTTGTTTTAAGGCTTGAGATTTGAGTTGAGTAGAGAGTAAGAGTAAATTTCATTTCTTCAAAAGATTATACGAGAACTAAGTATTCCCAAGAGTTGAAATGTTTTTACATTTAAACAAGAAAGGAAACACCGATTTCCAAGAGAGCCTTTGAGCTAGTTTTGAGTAATTATCTCAAACTACAGAAAGAGTTTTTGTTTTTAAAACATATGAGTTAAGTATATTTTGGGAGTAGTATTGAGCACAGATATGGGGACAAGTTCATAATAACTTAAGTCTCCATAAACCATGTAGCCATCGTGGGTAAGAAAGGTTCATATTTTTTTGATGATTCCCACGTGATTTTTAGCATAGACTAGTGGATCCGCTTAGTTGAGGCGTTCTATATCATGGCAAGGTATAAGATAGTTCTGGCAGCGTGGGCGAGATGATGTATGATCACTTTAGCTCATAGTGATGGTTGTCGGTTAGAGAAACTCCCACAGTATTATATTACTTTATATGTAAACTTAGTTGTTATTGTATCTCTTTAATACATTGAGTTATCATCTAGTGTTTTAAATGCTTTGTATAAACTGCACCTTTATTGTTGTTTTACTTTGAATTTGAGTTGAGTATCCATGAGTTGAGTAAAGCTAAGGTAAGTGTTCTTTCAGATTCCTTTCAAGCTTATGTCATGTTTAGTTTTTCCCTCGCATGCTCGTATATTCAATGTATTGATGCCATTTGGCCTGCATCATTTTATGATGCAGATAAAGGTAACCAAGATCAACATCCAGCGCTTCGTTGATCCACTTGAGCACTCAAAGTCAGTTGGTGAGCCTCCTTGCTTTCCGGAGGATTCCCTTTCTATTGCTTTGTTAGTCAGTTGTTAGGATGATTGGGGGTCTTGTCACGACATCCCTTTTAGTATTTAGAGGCTTCATAGACAATTAGATATGAGTTCTTTAGTTTTCTATTTCAACTGTTTTGCTAAAAGACTTGAGTTGCCACTTTGGCTAATTTGAATGTTTATCCTTAAACGTTTTAAGTTTATTTGAGACAGTTGTTTTAAAGTGCATTTGAATCCTTGTATTAATGCTTGAAGTCTTCCGCTATGAGTTAAGCTAGGCCAAGGTTCGCTTGGGGCATCAATGGTTCTCAAGTGCCAGTCCCGCCCACGGTGTAGGCTCGGGGTGTGACAAGAATCCTGCAAAGGATGTTACCCGGGTTTTAAAAGACTATGTTAGAAGACTTTTTACACAGGATAATCACTCTTGGAGCGAGATTCCGAATAGTATACGCCAGACGATGTTTAATGAATTTAAGGTATATATTTTTTAGTTAAGTTTAATAATTTTAGTATAATTTACTTTTTCTACTATCGATCTAATTAACGCTATTCAAATTCTTTTTCAGACTATGTGTACTTGGGAGCCGAGGTACATTATGGTCATT
>NC_064283.1:30912375-30977384 GCF_019186545.1 Solanum stenotomum
CACCAGGAAATAAGCGGTCTGCATGCAACATAAAGTGAGATAATTGGTACTCACCTTCTCATCTAATATTCAGAAATTCTCCAGAAAGTGGGATAACTAGTACTCATCTTCTCATAATGTTCAAAAATTCAACTGATATATAAAGAGTCAACAAACTAAATTTCAAGGAAGTGGGATAAATGGTCTAGTAAGGGCTTAAAATGCAATTTTTTGTTTCCAAATTTACAATTCAATTATAAATATATGGTGGATATTATGCCTTCTTCAACTCTTATTAGGAGAAAATTTTACCAACAAAGATGATAGAGATCCATCATTTTTTTACTTTTTGCTTTCTTTCCTTTACAAATGGTTCACTGACATGGCTTGTTATCTAGCCAATAGTAGTAACGATTAGAGAATCATTGTTCATGTATATATAGGGCTAAAGTGTTTAACACACACAACTTTGTGGAAAAAAACAAGTAAAATAAGAATAATATCTTGAACCATATTTATGTGTTTTGAATTTTTTTTTTTAAAAGAGCTATAACAGTTGATGAACTCCCAGATAAAGCAAAAAAAAAACTTGGAATGAAAAAATGAGGGAAAATTCATAATATAGGAAAGAGGGGAACATGCGTGTTAGAGAATCATAAAATTGTACTATTTTTATTATGTAATATACTAGCTGATTTTTAGGGATTTAGATATCTAGTTACCTCAATTAGTCTTTTCTATACATCAATTATAACCATTGTTTTCCTTCATATACATTTAAATTACTCCATACTTTTGTTGTAACATGATATCAGAGTCAAGGTTATAGCTTCAACTGAGTTAGCACTACCTAGTTGGAGTTGAGTCATCCTCATAGCTAGGAGACACTATTTCTTCGCTAGAAGTTAATAGTAATTTTTTTATGACTATTACATTAAAATTAACCTAGTGAGTCTCACATTACGGTGACTCCATTCTATTCACACTTTCTCTACGTTTGTGTGAAGGCAAGTGGTATATCTGTCTAGATCGACTTTGATTTATGTCGATCTTGTTTTTCTGTCATCTATTGTTATTTTCGACCATCATCTGAGAAAGTCACTTGTTTCCGGCTAAGAGATCTAGTTATTGTCTCCTTCTTCTTTCTACCAACATCTGAGGAGTTTGGTAAATTATTTTTTTTTGTTTTCGATTGATATTTGGTTTTTCTGGGTTTCATCTTTAATATGTAGTTTTTGTCTTCTTGAAGTTCCGGTTAGATATCGTGAAAGTACGAGATTTTATTTCATTGGTTAAAGATCTGCATTTGACCTTTATTACATCAAGGTTTTGTTTGCTCTGTTTTAAGAAATTGCATTACTTAATTGGTTTCTTTTGAAAAATATTTGCTGAGGATAAGTAGTACTACTATTTCATTAATAGAATGATCAATAGGAGAATGAATTTATTACTACGGATAATTCATTTTTTGATAAAATAGTTTCAATTCCAACACATGAGTTTGCAAAATTATCTCAATATCAAGAATCATTGAATAAATTCTCTTCGGCTATTAAAATTGCTAAGTTAATTAGATGAAACATATCATATCACCTCTTTAAATGAATGGGTGATTGATTTAGGTGCCACAAATCATATAAATGCTAATTTCAATATATTTTTCTAGCATTCAATAACACAAAGCTCCCTTTTTGGTCATTGTAGCTAATGGAACTATTTGTACAAGTGTTGGATTTTGAATTGTTAAGTCAACCTCCTCTATTGCGCTATCATATTTATTAATTAGCCTATTAAAATTGATTTTAAATTTGATCTTTGTCAGTAAATACATATACCTTAATTGACATACTTCATTTTTTTCACGATCATTGCCTATTTCGTGATCTTAAGACAAATCAGGTAATTATTGGTAAATGACATGTATCTGATGATATGTACATCCTTGACGAGTGGGAGTCTCAGTATTTTGTTTTCTCTAGTTTTGTGTCTCCATTTGCTACACATTGTCGATTAAGACATCCCTCTCTACCTCAATTAAAGAAGTTGTGTCCTTGGTTTTAGAATATTTCTTCATTGGAATGTGAGTCATATTGATTTACAAAATATCACAACTTGTAATTACACCATGTAATTACCAGGAATTCACAACCCCTCTCTCAGAATTTGAAAGTGCAATTATCCCTTGCCAATTACTCTCAATGACCTGCTGACCAAGTAATTACATGGCCAACCAAGCATGTCAAATAGTGTAATTACACCCAATTACACATAATTCAGTTACTTGGTTGACTTTCCAAACAGGCCCTAAGAGTTTGGTTTATGGAGAGGTTTTCTATCTACAATTTTTATGTTTTTTATTAGTTTTCAAATATGTAGGCTAATTGGCGAAATCATATAATAATATTTTTATTTATAGTAAGTTTTTGTCATATAATTTACCGCCGATATTATTTGCAATTGTAAGCTTCCGCATACTCTTTAATTCTTTCAAACCCAATACTATCTACTCTAGTTGGCGACTCTTTTATTTCCAAGTGGCTTTACCGATGTTGTATAGTAGAGATTGTTGGTCGCTAGACCCATATAGACTTGATAGAACTAGAGATGCTATACTTTGATTTTATTATGGGCATGGATTGATTGATATATTTTTACGCCAAAATCGACTATCGCGGTGGTTGTTCCCACTTTGTTTCACCCCCTATTATAGATGATTAGAAATTTATATAACATGGGTCTAAATATTTTTTTCTTAAAAAAAAGAGATAAAGTATCAAAAACACACCTAAACTATATACTTTCTTTTGAGTTTCATACCTAAATAATTGGGAGTGTTTCATGCCTAAACTATCACTTATTAGTTTGAGAAACACACCCCAGTAGTGTGTGTAATACACTCTCTTTTATTTGCAAAAACATTGACACATGACATTCCACATGGATAAATTATTTTACATTGACACATGACATTCCACATGGATAAATTATTTTACATTGACAAAAAATAAATAATTAACTATTAGTATTAATTAAAAATTAATGATTAAAGTATTAATATCCAAAAGAAATATTTTTTTTTCAAAAAATAAAATTTAAATTATTTTTCTTACCCCACTACACCACCTCCCCCCAACCTCCTGCGACGTCCCCCATCCTTTTATTTTTTAAAATTTCTTTTATAAAATATTTTTAAAAAAAATTCATACTTCACCCCCTCCCTTCCCTTCCATCCCCCCCCCCCTCCCCCACCCCCCCCCCCAAAAAAAAAAACACCCACTCATTCCAAAAAAAAATTGATATTATTTTATTTATATTTAAAAAAAATAATATCTAATTTGAGGGAGAGGGGGAGTTGAACTAAAAATAAATTAAATACTTTTATAAAAGAAATTTAAACCAAAAAGAACTAAAAATGGGGGGAGGGGGAGGGCAGTACGGTTACAGGAAGTGATGGAGTGGGGGTAAGAGAAATATTTACATTTTATTTTATAAATAAATATTATTATTTTGGGTTAATATTTTTTTAATCTTTAATTTTAACTAAGTTAATAATTTATTTTATTTTTGTCAAGGTGGAGTGTTTTGTCCATGTGGAGTGTTATGAGACAAATTTTAAAAAATAAAAGAGAGAGTGTGGTACACACACCATGAAGAGAATGTAATAAAAAGAGGGGTGTGTTTCTCAAACTAATAAGTGATAGTTTAGGTATAAAATTCACACTCTCAATTGTTTGAGTATGAAACTCAAAATAATGAGATAGTTTAGGTGATTTTTTTATACTTATTTAAATAAAAAAAAAGAAAAAAAAGTTAAGAACAAGTCAAGATGAATTTCAAATCATTAATTATTAATCTAATAGTTGTGTCGCTTTTGCTCAGTAAAAACAACTTAAGCAGACATTGCCTATTTCACTAGCGTAAGAAAAGAAATTTGTGGGATGAATATGATGTGCTAGTCCCTAGTTATGGTCTTATGGATGAGTATCATCTTTAAACTTCCCTTTTTTTAAAACTATAAAGGTACTTTTAAATGAAATTGTTAAGTAATGACATTTTTATTCAATTTTACATAATTAAGGATATTTTTTACCCTTTACCAAATCATAAATAATTTGAACAAATATACTTGGATGCTTGCACTGGATCAATTGCTAACTAATTAGTCACACGAATGAAATAAGTTGTAAAATTAATCCCTTGAAGTTTATTTTTATTATATTGTTGTTGTCACTAGAATATCCTCAACAAAGCCATGACACACACTACAAGAAAAGTGTTGATTACCTGGGGATTTTCATAGCGATAATACAGTAAAATCCTTAAGTAATTTGACTACCTGCGAATTTTTTGGCCAAATAAAATCTGATGGAAAAACCTTTGTAGGTAATTATACTTGCGGATTTAAGAAATTTGTAGGTAATTTAGTTGCAAAATTGGTGGTGTTGGAAAGAAAATTTAAATACCTTTAATTTGATAGGTAATTTGACATGTAACTCTTTATATTCTAAGAGATATGGTCATTTGAAGTTGAACCAAAGAAAATCTTACATCAAAACTTAATCGGTAAGGAAACTTTCAACTCAACTTTGTGCTAGGAGTTTCTAGTGACCTTAATTGATATCCAAAATCTTTCCCACACTAAAGAATTTACCTTTAAACATGTATGGGCAATTTAAGAATAACCCGATATGACCCTACATGTAAATAAAAAATAGTTCGGGTTTTAACTTAGAAATTTTTGACGTGTTACACATACTTCCTCGATTTTATTGTTTGTGTTGAGGTAGAATTGAATTTTATTTAGTTGATTTTTTCGAATCCGATCCGTTTATATTTGACCCGCCCCGATCCAATCATTTGTGAATACTACTAGTATGCCTACTTATCTTTTTGAACCCCTTCAACATAAATCATGCCTCCATCTTGAAGTTTGCAATATTTGCAATATTGTAATCGTATAAGATTTTTATCCATGTTGAGATGATTTCCCCAGTAGATGTCTTCTTAACTCCAACATTGATCCATTTGGGAAATTTTTTCAATAAGTCGACTTCAACTTTTACCTTGACACAACTAGGTCTAGATTTTCTTATTGTAGCCATGTCAACATGTAACAGTTTCCCCACTGCTTTGGCCATTGTAAACAAGAATTCTTTAATGAAAAAAACATTAGGTGATAGGAATGGAAAAGAGATCCACGCAAAGGCAGTAGAAGTTTCCGCCACTGGGTTGAACTAGGGTTCCCACTTTAGAGTGCATTTGATAGTATACCCGTCTTTATCCTTCAAAAATATGTTGGTTTTTACATGACATATATGTAATCTTACATAGTGGTAAGGTGAATTAGGATGTTTCTATCACTCAAGAATCCTACCTTACACTCAGCCTTGAATCTCACACCGTAAAGGACTAATTTTACGAATCTCTTCTAATTCTAACCAACAATAAGTAAATTTTCCAATTATGGCAAACTGTAAATCTTCTTTACACTGTCTCAAAAAATACATTTTCTCGTACTCATTTTAATATTATGTATATGTATAAATAATTCATGGATTAGTTATACACCCTACATGGTATAGAATGTCTAACTAATACCTTACATTTGGTGATACACTACTAAAAAACTCCTAAAATACGACGGACCGAAAACCGACCGACAAGGTCGCTCCAAAAAGCGACGCCATAAGCCACACTGTCCATCACTTTTTAATAAAAAAATATTTTAAAAAATTATTTTTAAAAAGCGACGGACAGCATCTCTTAGTCCCTCGGTTTTTTTGCGGTTTTTTACGCTAAATATATATATAATTAATAATTAATTGATTAATTATTTTTAAACGAAGCGACGGACAACATCTCAAAGTTCGTCGCTTTTCGGCCAAAACGACTAGTCAAACATTTAAGAAAAGCGACAGACAACATCTCTTAGTCCTTCGCTTTTTTGATCAAAATTTTGGTGAACTATTTAAAAAAAACCGACGGATAAAGAGATGTTGTCCGTCGCTTTTCTTAAAATATCTTTGACCCAGATCGAGATTTTCTTATTTTGTTCTCTCTCTTCTCTCTTCTTCTCCCTTCACTCTTATTCTCTCCCTTCTTTCTATATAGATCTGCCGCCTCCACCACCGTCGGTGCCAGTCGCCGCCCCTATTCATTGCCAAGCGCCATCCGTTGCCGCCCTGCCAGTGTGTCGTACATTGTTGATTCTCCTCTTTGTTAAGGTTAGTGTTTAATTTTAGGTTTTTTTTCAATTCTAGTGATTATAGTTGATTTTTAGTTAGTATATTATTATTTTAGTTTGTTGGGTTGTGCTTAATCAATTGTTAATTTGATTTGATTATTGTTAGTCAGGTATAGATAATTGAATATTTTTGAATTTAGGGTTTTTTAAAAATTAGGCATATTTTGAATTGGGCATTGTTAGTAGTAAATGAATTAGGATTTTTATTAGGGTTTTGAATTGAAGATTTTTGAATTTAGGGTTTTTTTTAAATTTGATTGATTGTTAGTTAGTAAAGTGTTAATTTGAAGTTAGATTTAGTAATTGAAGTGTTTTGAGTATTATATGATGAATGTTTGAATGTTATGAATATATATTGATGAATGTTTGAATGTCATAAATAGGTTTTTTTTTTTTTTGGAATTAGAACTTGAATATCTATAATTAATTGTTGGATTAGAATTTTATATATAACTAATTTTATAGATTAGATATGAGCTTGAATTTAAAATTTGAACTTTAACTTTAACTTGGAACTTGAATATAACTATTGAATTTAATTAGAACTTGAACTAATTTGAACTTAGAACTTGAATATAACAAATTATTGGATTTGAAGTTTATATATAACTAATCACCTTTTATATGGACTTGAATTTAGAACTTGATCTTGAACTTGAATATAACTAATTCTGGTGACCTTAATTGATTAGAACTTAATAATTAAACTTAATTAGAACATGGACTTAATTTGAAGTTAATTAATTAGAAACTTCGAACTTAATTTATAATAAATTTAACTTAACTAGAATTAATATAATTAATTATTTAAAATCTTAAAATTGATTAAAATTTATGAATTAATTAAGCTTGCACTTTGTAGATCTTGAAATGTAGTATTTATGAACTAATTATATATATAGTTAAATATATATTAACAATGAATTAATGTAGTAAAATTATTATTAAATTTAATTTATAATATAATTGAATATCTATATTTTTGTAGATGGATCATCCTTTGTGGATGTATAATATGTATTATGAAACTGGTGTTGGTTTGAAACCTGAGTTTATTGACGGTGTTAGAGATTTTATTGAACATACAATGACACTTTACATTTTCAAGAATAATGGATTGGTTAGGTGTCCGTGTAGTGCATGTAGGTGCTTAACATTACATACTAATAAGTGTTCATTAACTAACAAAATATTTGAATGTAAAATGATTAGCTTGTTCGTAAACACATGGGTAATGAAGTCATCTATACAAAATTTTCCATATGGCTAATAAACTATGTAAGTGTGCAAGCTTACATTGAATCACTATGTATTTAATAATATATTCATGTTATTCTAAATTATATTACTTTAAATAACAATCGCGTAGGTTTACGATGAATACTCAAGTGTCAAAAATTTGCAATTAGTGCAAGAAGTAGCACTTGGACTTGAATCTCAAGTACTGACAATGAATAAGTATTGTGTCAATGGTCTTAAGTTTGAAACTGAAGAAGTTTCTAGGAACAAGAAAACAAATAATAGTGGTGTCTACATACAAGGTGATGGTGATGGTACTGGCTAAACTATTGAACATTATGGTGTCATTTATTAGATTATTGAAGTGAGGTATTCAGTTTGGCCTAACAAGAAGATTGTATTGTTTCGGTGTGAGTGGTTTGACCCATCACAAAGAGGCACAAAGGTGGACCATCAACATAATATAATTGAAGTTAAGCACACTAGGAAATACAGAAGTTATGATCCTTTTATTATTGCACAAAATGCTAACCATGTGTATTTAGCTCCATATCCATTGCGTAGAGACAAAGTTGATTGGTGGGTTGTTATAAGAACTAAGTGTGTGAGAAGAATTGAAATTGACAATGTCTTAGATGTGGCGTATCAAAATGATGTTGCAATTGTTCATTAACAAGTTGATGTTGAATTGGAAACCACACTAGAACATCCTCAACACATATTAGAAGAAGTATACGAAGATGAGATAGTGAATGTTGAGGAAGAAATATCTGAGAATGAGGAAAATGAATCATTTGATGACGAAGAATGGGGCGATAATGAAAATGAAACAATTAAGGAGGAACAATGGGAGAATGATGAAATTGAAACAAGCTAGGAGGAATAGTAGTAGAATGAAAGCTAGCATATGTAAGTTAATTTATTTTGCTAATGTTATTTAATTTGTGATTTTAAAATATTATACATGTAAATTTGCATACAGATGTCATCAGGCGGTGACGGTGATAGATCTCGCGAGCATCTTGGAGTTAGCTAGACTAATAGGGCTAAAAAGAAGAAGTCTAGGAGACCCATAGATCCTAAGGATATTCCAGGATATATTTCTTCTGTGCCAGAGCGCATCAGCCATGATACTCATTTATTTGTTGTTCAGTTTGATACGACGGATCCTCGAACATATTATCCTAATTATCGTCGACCAGTCGATGCTTCCTCTACTTCACAGGCATTCCCTCCACGGTACTACGAGGACCTACATTTATAGGAAATTCGTCGAGCACGACACTTATCGGCAGGTAGGATATCGTATGGTACTCCATCTCCCACAGGTACATCTCCTCAGTTATCTGCCATGAGGATTAGAGAATCTAGTAGCGAGTAGTCAGATGCTATGGCCGGTACACCTCTATTGACTCAGCGTTCTGTGCATCCTCGTGTATTATTTTCATCTACAACTGCACCTAGTGCTACACCTGATGATGAGATGCTTGCTCTAGCTCCTGGCCAGAAGGACATACTTGGTAGAGTCATGATTGAGCTAGATAGATCATCGTATGTTTGTTTTGTTATCTATTTGTTACTTTCTTTTTTTTATTTCTTATACTTTAATATATTATTCATGAACTAACATATTTATTATGTGTTTTGCAGGTGGAATTGAAACACCTCAGTATTTGAAAGAACTTGAAAGAGCTAGAATTAGTCATTTTTGGAAAGAATGAAAAATCTAGAAAATCGGTTAAGTTATGTTAAGTTTGAGTTTTGGGTCAACTTCAAACGACTATAACTCCTAGATCATAAAGTGTTAGGTGTGCTACCAGATACCATATGAAATATCTTTGAATTATCTTTCCAACGCCGATGAGTTTGCTCAATTCCGAGTTTGTATGAGGGAGAGATGTCTATTTGAAGTTGGGTTGTCTAGATAAGGAAAGTGAAAACCGGATTTTAGAAGGGTATTTTTGTCTTTTCCATACCCAATTAATTAATTTCATTTTTGGTAATTAAGTTGGGGTCTAAACTGATTGGATTCAGTTTATGCTTTTGAAATTGAGTTAGGGTTTTGAGAGAAGAGAAAAGAAAAGGAGAAAGAGGAGAAGAAACAAGGAATCGTCAAGTTCTTGAAGCTAAGATCGTGGATTTCGTCAAGGGGTGATCCCTACGAGGCATGTGAGATCAGATAGCGTTAGGTTAGTTCACTCACGCACTAATCATGAATTGATTAAGCGTAATTATATTCTTGAAAGAAGAGTTTATGAGTTCTTGATGAATATTATTGAAAGTTTCGTTTGAATCTTGATTGTTGGTGTTGTTGAGGAGTTCTTGACTTAGATTCATGAAATTAGGTGTCGTTTTGAGTAGATTCTTGCATATTTTGATTATATAGTCAAATCTAAGTGGTTGGGAAAAGACCCAATTGAATTTAGAGGGTTTAGAGTTGAAAAACGACAAAGAGAATTCATCAAAATCTGGAGAAAAGGGGTGAGGCGCCGCGCCACTCAGAGCGCCCCACAAAGTGCTCTGAAGTTTGGCCTCTGAGGCGCCGTGCCAGCCAGAGCGCCCCAACCCAGTCTCTGAAATTAACCTTATGGCGCCCCGCGCCACTCAGAGCGCCAAGGACGCCAAGTCCTCTACCCTTTACCACTTCTTTCCGTTTGAGTTCCCTAGCAACGTACCTAAGTTTTCTAGTTGATTTCTACACTCTAAGGTACGTCTAAACATCATGAAATCATCCATAAACATGAGATCATGAGCCTTGAATCCATAATTCAATTCAAGAAAAGTTAAGAGTCAAGTCAAGAGAAGTTCATAGAGTCTTCCAAAAATCTTTTATAAATATTTTAACTTTGTTTTAAGGCTTGAGATTTGAGTTGAGTAAAGAGTAAGACTAAAGCTCATTTCTTCAAAAGATTATATAGGAACTAAGTATTCTCAAGAGTTGAAATGTTTTTACATTTAAACAAGAAAGGAATCACCGATTTCCAAGAGAGCCTTTGGGCTAGTTTTGAGTAATTATCTCAAACTACAGAAAGAGTTTTTGTTTTTAAAACATATGAGCTGAGTATATTTTGGGAGTAGTATTGAGCACCGATATGGGGACGAGTTCATAATAACTTAAGTCTCCATAAACCATGTAGCCATCATGGGTAAGAAAGGGTCATATTTTTTTGATGATTCCTTAGTGATTTTTAGCATAGACTAGTGGATCCACTTAGTTGAGGCGTTCTATATCACGACAAGGTATAGGATAGTTCTGGCAGCGTGGGCGAGACGATGTATAATCACTTTAGCTCATAGTGATGGTTGTTGGTTAGAGAAACTCCCACAGTATTATATTACTTTATATGTAAACTTAGTTGTTATTGTATCTCTTTAATACATTGATTTATCATCTAGTGTTTTAAATGCTTTGTATAAACTGCACCTTTATTGTTGTTTTACTTTGAATTTGAGTTGAGTATCCATTGGTTGAGTAAAGCTAAGGTAAGTGTTCTTTCAGATTCCTTTCAAGCTTATGTCATGTTTAGTTTTTCCCTCGCATGCTCGTACATTCAATGTATTGATGCCATTTGGCCTGCATCATTTTATGATGCAGATAAAGGTAACCAACATCAGCATCCAATGCTTCGTTGATCCACTTGAGCACTTAGAGTCAGTTAGTGAGCCTCCTTGCTTTCCGGAGTATTCCTTTCTATTGCTTTGTTAGTCAGTTGTTAGGATGATTGGGGGTCTTGTCACGACATCCCTTTTAGTATTTAGAGGCTTCATAGACAATTAGATATGAGTTCTTTAGTTTTCTATTTCAACTGTTTTGCTAAAAGACTTGAGTTGCCACTTTGGCTAATTTGAATGTTTATCCTTAAACGTTTTAAGTTTATTTGAGACAGTTGTTTTAAAGTGCATTTGAATCCTTGTATTAATGCTTGAAGTCTTCCGCAATGAGTTAAGCTAGGCCAAGGTTCGCTTGTGGCCATCAATGGTTCTCAAGTGCTAGTCCCGCCCAGGGTGTAGGCTCGGGGTGTGACAAGAATCCTGCAAAGGATGCTGCCCGGGTTTTTAAAGACTATGTTAGAAGAATTTTTACACAGGATTATCACTCTTGGAGCGAGATTTCGAACAGTATATGCCAGACGATGTTTAATGAATTTAAGGTATATATTTTTTTGTTAAGTTTAATAATTTTAGTAGAATTTACTTTTTCTACTATCGATCCAATTAATGCTATTCAAAATCTTTTTCAGACTATGTGTACTTGGGAGCCGAGGTACATTATGGTCATTGTGACCACATTTGAGAGGAGAGCATCCACGAGACTGTCTAGCTAGCTAAAAAAAGTTTGGAATACTGATCAACGTCCGGGTTGGATGTTACCTCATGTTTTTGATGAATAGCGTCAGTATTGGAACACATATAAGTTCAAGGCAATGTTCGAACAAGTCAAAAAGGATAGAGGCAGTCTTAAGGGTGGCTCCTTGCACACCGGAGGTGCAAAGACCGTTGGAACAATTACAAGATAAATGGTAAGTTCTAATTCAAACTTTCAAAGAAATAATTAGTTGATTCATATATATCATAATAAATTTCAATTTTTATGCATAGGAAAAAGAAATGGGGCACCCTTCCATTGAACCGGAGGTTTTCAAGATGACTCATGTGAAGAAGAAAGAAAATGAGTCGAATCCGAATGTGTGGGTGGAGGAAAGGACCAAACAAACTTTTGTAAGTTATTTAATATGAATAGTATGTATTAATAGTGAATATATTTATGATATGTATATTGTCACGCCCCGAGCCTACACCCTGGGCGGGACTGGCAACCAGAGACCATTTCTGGCCCCAAGCGAACCCTTAGCCTGACTTTCTTAACTCAGTGGAAACCTAACCCAACAGAATAACTCAATGCAATGCAATATTACAAAACAACTTAACTTATAAAATATGGCCATAAAGGCAACTCGAATCTCAAAATAGAATATTTACATATATACATAGATGAGAGACTCAAAACTAACTGACTGACTGTCTGTCTATGAAGCCTCTAAAATACTGAGATGGATGTTGGGACAGACCCCGCAACAGCCTAATAAAACAAAAACTAAGAACACAAAATAATTGAGTCCTTCGGAATGCAAGGAGGCTCACCACTGACTCTGGAGTGCTCAGTTGGATCAACGACGTGCAGGATGCTGATCCGCGGTACCTGTATCTGCATCATAAGACGATGCAAGATAACTGGCATCTGTACATGGAATGTACGAGTATGCGAGCTGGAAAACTAAGCAACATAAGCTAGAAGGAAATTTGGAAGAAACTAAAAAGTTTACCTTGCTCAACTCAACTCAACCTGACTGACTTCTTTCAATATAAGGCAATTTAAAACAAGTGCAATACAAAGAAAGACTGTTTAAAACATGCTATAAACTCTGTGTGTATACAAGGATACAATTAGCCTGAGAAGTATATAGAAATAAAATTGAACTGATGTATATAAAATACAATAATTTATGTGTATAAAAATATAATAACTGTTGTGGGAGTTTCACTAACCGACAACCATCACATAAGAGCTGTAGTGCCCTCGCGCTGCCAGAGCATCTTATACCCGGCCAAAGGTATAAGACCTGAACTGCCTAAAGGATCCACTAGTCTAATATGAAAATGATTCATCTAAAAAGTATGATCCTTTTCTACCCATGGTGGCTAACATGGTTCTATGGGGGCTGTGGGTTCTTTGAACGCTCCCCCAATTCGGTGCTCGATACTACTCCCAAAAATGTACTGGATCTTATGCTTTTAAAACATATGTCTTCCTGTTGATTGAGATAATTACTCAAAAAAAAAAACTATCCCGAAGGCTCTTTGGAAATCTCAGTTTCCAACGTTGTTTAAATGTAAAGACATTTCTTTAAAACTTCTTTGGAAATACATAGTTCCCTAATAATTTTGATAAGTGAACTCAACTTTAAACTCTTTACTCAACTTGAAACTTGAGACTCTTTACTTTGCTTGAAACTCTAAGTTCTTTGCTTGACTTGACATTTGAGTCTAAAAATGAAGTTAAAACGTTCAATAAAGACTCTTGAACAACTTTACAACTTGCTTGACTTGCTTAACTTCTAAGCTTAACTCTTAACTTCTAACTTCACTTGACTTCTAACTAACTCTCCTTGAATTAGAATTTTGGATTCAAGGTGTTTGATCACATGTTACGGATGAGTTCTTGATTTTTAGAAGTACTTTGGAGTGTTGGAAACAACTAGGAAACATAGGTATAATACCTAGGAACATGTATGAAAAAGTGGGGAATGAAGGTAACGGGAAGGATTGGCGTCCTTGGAGCTCTAAGAGGCGCGGGGCGCCAGCCATCAAATTCAAAGGGGACTGCTAGGCACTCTGCCAGGCACCAGCCCTCAACTTCAAAGGGGACTGCTGGGCACTCTGCGCTCTGCCAGACGCCAGCCCTCAACTTCAAAGATTTCAGCCCCAATCACTTAGAAACATAAAACCCCTCAACATAAAATAGATTCAACTCAAGAACACAACCGTAAACATATCCCTCATCAACAAGAACTTCAACAACACAACCAACAACTTCAACAACCAAAATAAATCTTTTTTTGGAATTAAAAACGAGTTGGTGTGGGGGGGTATGAACCAACCAACACTAAGGATCATAAAATCGCTCAACATACAAGATATTACAACTCAAATACACAACCCAATCATGTCTCACAACCAACAATAACTTCAACAACAACTAACAACATCAACAACAACTAACAACTTCAACAACAATTCCAATCTTTTCTCAAATCACAAAAATGAGCTTGGTGTGTGGGGGAAAGGATCAAATCACACAAAGAACTCACATACCTTGATGGGGATCACCCCCGATGAAAATCTACGACGATCTTTGACGGAAACTCCTTGATCTCCTCTTCTTCTTCTATTCTTTCTCTCTTCTTCTCTTCTTCACTCAAGAACCCTTACTCTTACTCTTTTAAAATGGAACAAAAATGATCCACAATCAGTCTAACACAACAATATAACCTCAAAAGAAATGATTTGTGAAAAGACCAAAATGCCCTTAAATTTCCGGACGGACTCCCTTCCAACTGCCTAACTTTCGAAGGGCATAACTCGCTTATACGAACTCGAAATCGAGCAAACTCGGTGGCGTTGGAAAGATCGTTCCAAGGGATTTCCAAACATAACTGGTACTACTCTAAGCTCATCCTGATCTAGGAGTTATGACTGCTCAAATTTGGCCAAAATCTCACTGATTTCCACACTTGCCAAATTTCCAGATTCTGAACTTTTTCCAAAAGTGACTACTTCCAATTTCAAGCTTCTTCATATTCATTTTAAATTGTCGGATGTTACAATATCTCCCCCTTGGGAACATTCGTCCTAATGAGGTTACTCTTACAAGGCTAAGGGTGTAACGTCAATTCAAACACCCAACAAGCAATCATGCAACAACAACAACATGCCCACAATAATTTAAAGAGCACTAAGAAGGAAATTAATATCTTGATCTGCAGATTCAAAGAGATATGGATATCTCTTCTTCATGTCTTCTTCGGCTTCCCAAGTAGCTTCCTCAACAAATTGGTTCCTCCAAGGACCTTGACTGAGGCTACATCCTTTGTTCTCAACCTACGAACTTGACGATCCAAAATTTGAACAGGAACCTCCTCATAAGATAAGTTATCCTTGATCTTAATACTTTCAGTCGGTAGGATCAATGAAGGATCGCCTATGCACTTCTTCAACATGGAGATGTGAAATACTGGATGAACCGCTGCTAGTTCCTGTGGTAACTCCAACTCATAAGCAACATTACCAATCCTCTTGGCTATGCGGTAAGGTCTAATATACCGGGGACTAAGTTTCCCCTTCTTACCAAACCTCATAACGCCCTTCATGGGTGAAACCTTCAAATATACCCAATCGTCTATTTCAAATTCTAACGCCCTTCTCCTAGCATCGGTGTAGGATTTCTGACGACTCTGTGCCATTTTCAACCTCTCTTGAATCACTTTCACCTTCTCCATAGCTTGGTGAACTAAATCTGTTCCTATCAACTGTGCTTCACCAACTTCAAACCATCCAATAGGAGATCTACATCTTCTCCCATAAAGAGCTTCCTATGGAGCCATCTGGATGTTAGAGTGATAACTGTTGTTGTAGACAAATTCAATGAGAGGTAGGTGATCATCCCAATTACCTTTGAAATCGATCACACAAGCCCTCAACATATCTTCTAAAGTCTGAATAGTACGCTCTGCTTGCCCATCAGTCTGAGGATGAAAGGCAGTACTTAAGTTCACCTTTGAACCCAAGCCCTTCTGAGAAAATTTCCAGAACTGTGCACTAAACTGTGCACCTCTATCTGAAATAATGGAGATTGGGACTCCATGAAGTCTCACTATCTCTTGAGCATATAACTTGGCATAATCTTCTGCTGTATTGGTAGTCTTTACCGGTAGAAAATGAGCTGACTTTGTCATTCGGTCGACAATTACCCAAATAGAATCATACTGCCTGTGAGACCTTGACAACCCTGTGATGAAATCCATATTGATCATATCCCACTTCCACTCTGGAAGTTCTATCCTCTGAGCCAAACCACCGGGCCTTTGGTGTTCAACTTTCACTTGTTGGCAATTTGGACACTTAGTAACAAACTCAGCAATGCCCTTCTTCATGGCATTCCACCAATAAACTTCACGGAAATCACGATACATCTTGGTGGAACCCGGATGAATAGAATATCTGGAGCTGTGAGCTTCCTCCATAATCCTCTCTTGGAGTCCATCTACCATAGGTACGCACAATCTACCTTCAAATCTCAAAACACCATCTCCCCCTTGTTTAAAAGCTAATACTCTTTGCTTTTGAACATTTGCCTTCAACTCAAGCAAAATGGGATATTGATCTTGCTTCTCTTTCACTTCTGATATTAATGATGACTCGGCCTTGCTCGTTACCGCTATTCCTCCTTCTGCAAAATCTGTAAATCTGACTCCCAGGCATGCCAGTCTGTGCACATCTTTTGCTAACTCTCTCTTTCCTTCTTCAATATGGGCGGTGCTACCCATAGACAACCTGCTCAAAGAATCAGCAACAACATTAGCCTTACTTGGGTGGTAAAGAATACTCAAGTCATAATCCTTGAGTAACTCTAACCACCTCCTCTGTCTGAGATTAAGCTCTCTCTGAGTAAGCACATATTGAAGGCTCTTGTGATCAGTAAATATGTCGACATGCACACCATACAAGTAATGACACCATATCTTCAAAGCAAATACTACAACAGCTAGCTCTAAGTCATGGGTTGGGTAGTTCTTCTCATGAACCTTCAACTGTCTGGAGGCATAAGCTATAACTTTGCCATTCTGCATTAACACACAACCCAAACCAACTCTAGATGCATCACAATACACCACAAAACCTTGAGTACCTTCTGGTAGCATCAAAACTGGAGTTGTAATCAATCTCTTTTTCAATTCCTGAAAGCTTTTCTCACAGGCTTCAGACCATTGAAATTTTACTATCTTCTGAGTCAACTTGGTCAAAGGAGATGCAATAGTCGAGAACCCTTCAACAAACCTTCTATAATAGCCAGCCAAACCCAAGAAACTACTAATTTCAGTTGGAGATGTGGGTCTAGGCCAATTCTGCACTGCCTCAATTTTTCGAGTATCAACTTTAATTCCATCACCGGATACAATGTGGCCTAGGAACGCCACAGACTTAAGCCAAAACTCACACTTAGAGAACTTGGTATACAACTCTTTGTCTTTCAAAGTCTGAAGAACTGTTCTGAGATGACTAGCATGATCTTCTTCATTCCTTGAATAGACTAGTATATCATCAATAAAGACAATAACAAACATATCTAAATAAGGTTTGAGGACTCTATTCATCAAATCCATGAAAGCTACCGGCGCATTGGTCAAACGAAAGGACATGACAAAAAACTCATAATGACCATACCTGGTTCTGAAAGCTATCTTTGGGATATCACATTCCCTTACCCTTAACTGATGATAGCCTGATCGGAGGTCAATCTTTGAAAAACAAGTAGCACCCTGAAGCTGATCGAAAAGATCATCAATCCTCGGAAGAGGGTACTTGTTCTTGATGGTAACCTTATTCAACTGGCGGTAGTCTATACACATTCTAAGGGAACCATCTTTCCTTCTCACAAACAAGACTGGAGCGCCCCAAGATGAGACACTTGGTCGAATGAAACCTTTATCTAGGAGATCTTTCAACTGCTCTTTCAACTCTTCCAACTCTGCTAGTGCCATTCTATATGGCGGAATAGAGCTAGGACGAGTATCTGGAATGACATCCATGCCGAAATCTATTTCTCTCTCAGGAGGAATTCCGGGTAGATCATCAGGAAAAACTTCTGGAAACTGTCTTACTATAGAAATTGACTGGAAATGAGGTATCTCAACACTAAAGAATGAACTCGGACTAAGTGATAGATACAACCCTTCGAAACTAACTTTTTTGCCTTAAGGTACAAAATGATTTACCCTTAGGCACTGCTGAACTACTACTCCACTCTAAGACTGGTTCATTCGAAAACTGAAACTTGACTGCTCGAGTTCTATAATCTATCGATGCATAACAAACATGAAGCCAATCCATACCTAGAATGACATCAAAATCTACCATGTCTAACTCAACCAAATCAACCATGGTGCTCTTGTGATTGATAGAAACAGAACAATCACGATAAACTCTTTCCGCTAGAATAGACTCCCCAATAGGTGTAGAAACACAAAAGGGTTCACAAAGTCCTTCAGGAAGAACCTCAAACTGATTTGCAACATAAGGAGTTACAAAAGATAAACTTGCTCCTGGATCTAGCAAAGCATACACATCAAAAGCGAAGACCTTGATCATACCAGTGACAACATTTGGAGAATTGTCTTGCTCATGTCGACTGGTGATTCCATAAAGGCGGTTTGCTCCTCCACTGGTACTAGAAGTAGCTCCTCTAGGTGCCGTCCTGTCTGGGGGAACAACTGAAGAAGACTGTGCTTTATTGCCCCCTATTACCCTGCCTATTCTTTGGACACTCTCGCATGAAATGTCCATTCTGACCACACTTGAAACAACCAATGGAGCCCTCTTGACAAATACCTTAGTGGTTCCTACCACACTTGGCGCAGGCAGGAGGCTTACTACTCCCTTGCGCCACACTACCCAAAGATTGTGCTAGTCTAGCCCTGAAGTCCTTCGAATTCTGAACATTAAATTCACCTTTGTATCTGGGTACAGGTGCTCTAGCAAATGATGGAGCAGGTCCCTTTTTCCTTTGTTGAAAGGAGGAACGGTTTGAATTACCTCTCTGCTGCCTGGACTCGTTCCCGGTCTTAGCTCTCTTATTTCTGAACTCTTCTCTGTTCCTCAGCTTCTCTTCCTTAACCTGCTGCACATAAACCATCAACCTTGATATTTCCATGTCCCCGATAAGCATTGTATCCCTACCTTCCTTGCTTGACAACCGAGACAGCCCAGTAACAAACAAGCTCATTCTATTTCTCATGTCCGCAACCATCTCCGGAGCATAGCGGGATAATTGTGTGAACTTCAAACTGTACTCATAAACACTCAAGGACTCCTGCTTAAGTGTGAGGAACTCACGTACCTTGGCCTCTCTCAATTCTCGAGGAAAAAAATGCCCCAAGAAAGCTTCCTCAAAACAGGCCCAACTCGCAGGTGGTGCATTCTCAACTCTGCCCCCTTTCCGGTGGTCGAACCAAGTTCTAGCAACATCCTTCAATTGATACACAACTAGTTCAACCCGCTCAATATCTGCCACATGCATCACATCAAAAATCTTCTTCAACTCCTCAATGAAGTTATCTGGATCCTTAGTAGTACTCGAACCCATGAAATTTGGAGGATTCATCCCCAAGAACTCACGAATCCTTGAAGTGTCAGCTCCTTCATGTTGAGCTCCTCTTTGCTGACCAATTTGATTAGTCACAGCTTGACTCAGAATTCTAATTGCCTCTCTAAACTTGGCATTAGAAACCTCCCCTTGATCTTGCACTCCTGGGGCATAAGGTAACTCTTCCTCATCAACATAACGTCTAGGAAGACGCCCTCTACCAACTCTTTGTGAAGAAATGATTATCTGAAAACATACGCAAGCACGGATTAGAAAGAAACTTTTTTAGAGATCAACTCTAACGCGTGAAATGAGTGTGAAAGAAATGAGAAATCTTCTTAAATGTTGCAGCCTCCCAATTATAGATGTGGCGCGCTTCACACCGATAACTAGGACCCTACAGACACGGCTTCATAGACTCCATAGGACTCTTGAACTATGTGCTTTGATACCAAGTTTGTCATGCCCTGAGCCTACACCCTGGGCGGGACCGGCACCCGGAGACCATTTCTGGCCCCAAGCGAACCCTTGGCCTGACTTTCTTAACTCAGTGGAAACCTAACCCAACCGAATAACTCAATGCAATGCAATATTACAAAACAACTTAACTTATAAAATATGGCCATAAAGGCAACTCGAATCTCAAAATAGAATATTTACATATATACATAGATGAGAGACTCAAAACTAACTGACTGACTATCTGTCTATGAAGCCTCTAAAATATCGAGATGGATGTTGGAACAGACCCCGCAACATCCTAATAAAATAAAAACTAAGAACTCAAAATAATTGAGTCCTCCGGAATGCAAGGAGGCTCACCACTGACTCTGGAATGCTTAGCTGGATCAACGACGTGCAGGATGCTGATCTGGGGTACCTGTATCTGCATCAAAAGACGATGCAGGCCAACTGGCATCAGTACATGGAATGTACGAGTATGCTAGCTGAAAAACTAAGTAACATAAGCTAGAAGGAAATTTCGAAGAAACTAAAAAGTTTACCTTGCTCAACTCAACTCAACCTGACTGACTTCTTTCAATATAAGGCAATTTAAAACAACTGTGATATAAAGAAAGACTGTTTAAAACATGCTATACACTTTGTGTGTATACAAGGATACAATAAGCCTAAGATGTATATAGAAAAACAATTGAACTGATGTATATAAAATACAATAATTTTTGTGTATAAAAATACAATAACTGCTGTGGGAGTTTCTCTAACCGACAACCATCACATAAGAGCTATAGTGATGATACAACGACCGACCTCACGCTGCCAGAGCATCTTATACCCGGCCAAAGGTATAAGACCTCAACTGCCTAATGGATCCACTAGTCTAATATGGAAAGGATTCATCTAAAAAGTATGATCCTTTTCTACCCATGGTGGCTAACATGGTTCTATGGGGGCTGTGGGTTCTTTGAACGCTCCTCCAATTCGGTGCTCGATACTACTCCCAAAAATGTACTAGATCTTATGCTTTTAAAACATATGTCTTCCTGCTGATTGAGATAATTACTCAAAAAAAAAAAAACTATCCGGAAGGCTCTTTGGAAATCTCAATTTTCAACGTTGTTTAAATGTAAAGACATTTCTTTAAAACTTCTTTGGGAATACATAGTTCCCTAATAACTTTGAGAAATGAACTCAACCTTAAACTCTTTACTCAACTTGAAACTTGAGACTCTTTACTTAGCTTGAAACTCTAAGCTCTTTGCTTGACTTGACACTTGAGTCTAAAAATGAAGTTAAAACGTTCAATAAAGACTCTTGAACAACTTTACAACTTGCTTGACTTGCTTAACTTCTAAGCTTAACTCTTAACTTCTAGTTTCACTTGACTTCTAACTAACTCTCCTTGAATTGGAATTTTGGATTCAAGGTGTTTGATCACATGTTACGGATGAGTTCTTGACTTTTAGAAGCACCTTGGAGTGTTGGAAACAACTAGGAAACATAGGTATAATACCTAGGAACATGTATGAAAAAGTGGGGAATGCAGGTAACGGGAAGGATTGGCGTCCTTGGCGCTCTAAAAGGCGCGGGGCGCCAGCCCTCAACTTTAAAGAGGACTGCTGGGCACTCCGCACTCTGGCAGGCGCCAGCCCTCAACTTCAAAGATTTCAGCCCCAATCACTTAGAAACATAAAACCCCTCAACATACAATAAATTCAACTCAAGAACACAACCGGAAATATATCCCTCATCAACAAGAACTTCAACAACACAACCAACACCTTCAACAACCAAAATAAATCTTTTCTTGGAATTAAAATCGAGTTGGTGTGTGGGGGTATGAACCAACCAACACTAAGGATCATAAAATCCCTCAACATACAAGATATTACAACTCAAATACGCAACCCAATCATGTCCCATAACCAATAATAACTTCAACAACAACTAACAACATCAACAACAACTAACAACTTCAACAACAATTCCAATCTTTTCTCAAATCACAAAAATGAGCTTGGTGTGTAGGGGAAAGGATCAACCCACACAAAGAACTCACATACCTTGATAGGGATCACTCCCGACAAAAATCCACAACGATCTTTGACGGAAACTCCTTGATCTCCTCTTCTTCTTCTCTTCTTTCTCTCTTCTTCTCTTCTTCACTCAAGAACCCTAACTCTTACTCTTTTAAAATGGAACAAAAATGATCCACAATCAGCCTAACACAACAATATAACCTCAAAAGAAATGATTTGTGAAAAGACCAAAATGCCCTTAAATTTTCGGACGGACTCCCTGCCAACTGCCCAACTTTCAAAAGGCATAACTCTCTCATACGAACTCGGAATCGAGCAAACTCGGTGGCGTTGGAAAGATCGTTCCAAGGGATTTCCAAACATAATTGGAAATACTCTTAGATAATCCTGAGCTAGGAGTTATGACTGCTCAAAGTTGGCCAAAAACTCACTAATTTCCACACTTAGCCAAATTTCCAGATTTTGAACTTAGCCAAATTTCCAGATTCTGAACTTTTTCCAAAAGTGACTACTTCCAATTTCAAGCTTCTTCATATTCATTTTAAATTGTCGGATGTTACATATATATTGATCTCAATTTTTATATTTAATATGCAGAGTGAGTTTAATTAGTACGTCACTGAGAATCTAGATAGTTCGGTCCAAATGACACCTGAACTGTCCATCGAAATTTGGACAGAAAAAGTGGTAGGGGGGACACACAAGGGTAGAGTCTATGGTCGAGGTTCTCGAAATGATGTTAGACCTCTTCAGTCAGGGTTACAATGTATTGGACCGTTACATCAAGCGGAGGCACATGATGGTGTTCAGAGTGCTGCTATGTCGTCTCAAATAGCACAACTTACATCGGCACTGACAGGGTCGGAGCGGAGAAGAGTAGCTGAACAACAAAGCATGAGTGCGACCCTTCAGCAAATCAAAGAACAAGTGATGAACCTCACTCATTGACTTATTATATCTTCTCCTGCCGAGGACACCGATGAAAACAGTGATGAGGATGCTGATTTTGTAGATCGCACTCCCTAGTTTAGGTCTCTTTTATGAAATTTATGAACTTTTTGAAATTTTGAAATAAATTTTGACAGACTTTACAAGTCTTTAAAGTGTGATTTAGATACTTTTGAATGTTAATTTAAGTTTGTTGTTTCATGTTTTGTGTAGCTTTTTTATAATGTTGTGTGTTTGATTGGGCTGAATTGAATTGTATTTGCAGGTGGGCAGCAGAAACTGGCGTAAAATAAATTGCAGAAAAAGCGACGAACAGGGTGGTTTTATCCGTCACTATTCTGGGTTTTATTTTTTTTTAAACCCAAAAATGCGATGGATAGAGTCCTTTAGTCCGTCGCTTTTCTGGACTTTTCAAAAAAATAATTTCTAGAAAGCGATGGACAAGATCCTTTAGTCCGTTGCTTTTCTGGGATTTTCAAAATTTAAATTTCCAGAAAAGCGACAGACTGCGTCGCTTTTTGGAAATTAAAAAAAATGAAAATTTAAAAAAAGCGACGGAGTCCGTCACTTTTTAGCGACGCAGTCCGTCTCTTTTTGAAAAGCGTCTAGCCAAAAAGCGACGAACATGACTGCGTCACTTTTCCATCAATTTTGACCAAAAAAACGACGCAGTCCGTCACTTTTGGCTGTTGTTTTTCTGCAGTTGTTTAGTAGTGATATTAGGAATACATAGAATTTAATACCATGGTATTAATTTGTGTATAGATATACCCCTCAAATCCTTTTAACGATTTTTGTTTATTTTCTCTGTTTTATGTTTTATATTTGTACTAGTAAATCTATGTAAATAAATTAGCTTACAAATTTTATTATTTAGAGAGAGTTGCTTTTTCAGAAAAGGGTCAAAAATACTCCTAAACTATAGGAAAAGGTTTAAAAATATCCTTCATCCATCTTTTGGTCTAAAAATATCCTTCCATTCACCTTTTTGGCTCACTTGTACCCTTGAAATTAACAATTCTCTCTTTATTCTTTATTTTTAAAAAACATTTATTATGTGTCATTCTCCTTGGATAATATGAAGAGTCCACCTCAATTAGATAATTTCTAATTATTTATCCAAACCAAAGCAATATACCTTTTCAAGACCCCAATTTTTATTATAGAAAAAAAATATTGTAGTTTCTTATTATTTATTTATTTTTGGATCCAACTCCTTTCCATTTCCTCAAATTTTTACTTAGATTGAAGAGTCATGACATAAGAAAAACTTAACGGCTAATATTTAATTAATTAAATCAAGATTCCTAAACATGAAATAGATGATTAATATTTTATAGGGAAAAGGCATAAATTTCCCCTTGAACTTGTTCCGAAAAGTCAGTTACACGTTTAAACTATCATAGTGGCCTATTACACATCTATACTATTCAAAAGTGAATTTTCTTACCCCCTAAAACCAACATGTCAATAAAATAAAATAAAATAAAAAAAATAGGAGCGTCAGTTTGAAATTAAAGTAAAAAAAATAAAATTAGAATCCTCTTTTCCACCCCCACTCCCCCACATCTCTTCTTCTTCAAACTCCACCCATTTTCCTCTTCTTCTTTATTATTTATTTTCATCACACTTCTTTATTTTTTATCACAATTTTAAAGCACAATTTTTTTTGATTCGCAATTATGTTAATTCCATAGATTGTTCAGTGAATAATTGTATTTTATCTAGAAAAATTTTGATTTTTGTTTCTATCTTTTTAATTTTTTTTTTCTACTTTTCCAATACAAATCAATAGAATATTTGAATTGTGAGTTGTTTAACATTTACTAATTGAAAAGGCAAATATATCACTACATGACGTTTGTGATCTTTAGTGAATGTCGTATTGTTGATATATATATTTTACACAATTTATAAAATTGCATACATATTAAAAGAAAATAATTCATAAGTACCCCTGAACTATGACCAAGATCTCAACGATACACATTTACTCATGTTTATAACATTTTTTTGGGTATTAAAATAGAGTTAAGATATAAAATAAATATGCTTATCATGAATAGTCAATTTGAAATAAATTTATTATCATACTAGTGATATGATAATAAATATTCTTATTATATTTTAATATGATGTAGGAGCACAACTAAAATCCAACTTTGAATATATATATATATATATATATATATATATATATATATATATATATATGAATTAAGTTCTTTATAAATAATATTTGAATTCAAACTTAAATAAAATTTGATTGGTAAATTATGTTTTACTTTCTTAGCCTCTCTTACATATACTTCTACAATGATTTCTAATGTTAAGATTACTTTTTTAAAAAAGTTACTGATCACTAACTTTATTAGTGAATTTTATCAATTTTAATTTCATGTTGTACAAAATTTATTCATTATAAAATGTAAGCAGATATAACTAACTGATATCCTTATTAATATCTTATGCACCGCACCATAAGAATATTAGATAAAGCGACAAGCTATTAAAAACTTGCATATTAATGTAAGGATACTAATTTATGAATAATACAATAACTATTAAGTTAAGGCAAAACTAGGAAACAAATTATAAATTATAATGTAAAAAAAGTTGAAGGGCTTTTAGATGAGAAAATATATTTTCAATTATAACAAGAAAAGACTTAAAATTTATATATCATATAACTAAAATCTCAATAAATAATGACACATTAAAATATAGAATTTAAGTAACAAATTTAAGCTTAGTATTCTATATTTTGAAATAAAAAAAACACTCAACTGCTTATGACATGTAACATAAAAAAATCATTCAAATTAGATTAGCGAAAAGTAATAAAAATACAGTAAAAAAAAGAAGGGGGAAGAGGGGTGGGGAAAATATTTTCAATAATTTTGAGAATACAATAAAACAGTTAAATAATATACCTATTATTGTCCATAAAACTTTAAATTAGAGAGATGAGAACACTAAAATAAAAATTAAAAGATCACGAGTAAACACAATAAATATATATGTTTTATATTAATTAGAAAATTATTTAATGATTAAATTAAGCTAAATGAAAAGCTAATAAAAATCAATACTAACAATTTTATGATTTTAAATAGTGAACAATATAATAGTAATAATAACATATGATACATAAAATTAATTCGTTGTGTCTATTCACATAGAATTAGTTATGGGGTGGGGGTGGGGTGGGGTGGGGTGGGTAGGGGGATGGGGATGGGGAGGGATTACATTTCATTAATGAGGAACAATATGATAGTTGAACTTTTGTATGATTTAATATACTCAAACTAGATATCACAATAAAAAAATTTAATTTTTTTTTAATATTATATACGCATTACACGGGTACATATACTAGTAACATATATATAGAACAATAATGGAGACAAGACCATGCATAAAATTTTTAAAAAATACATTCTCTCGTACTCATTTTAATATTATGTCAAACACATACTTCCTCGATTTTATTGCTTGTCTTGAGGTAGAGTTGAATTTTATAGTTGCTTATATCGAATCTAACCTGTTTATATTTTACCTCCCCCCCCCCCCNAATCCACTTATTTGTGAATACTATTAGTGTGCTTACTTATCTTTTTGAACCCCCTCGATGAAAATCATGCCTCTGCCTTGAAGTTCGCAATATTTGCAATACTTTGGCATGTAATCGTATAAGAATTTTATCAATGTTGAGATGATTTCCTCAAATTATGTCTTCTTAACTCCAACATTGATCCGTTTGAGAAATTCTTTCAGTAAGTCGACTTCGACCTTTACCCTGACAAAACTAGGTCAAGATTTGCTTATTGTAGCCATGACACATGTAACGGTTTTCCCACTGCTTTGGCCATCGTAAACAAGGATCTTTTAACGAAAAATTAGGTGAAAGGGATGAAAAAAAGATCCACGCTAGGGCAATTTCCGCCTATGGGTTGAACTAGGGTTCCCACTTTAGAGGTCACATCTGATATTATATCGGTCTTTAGCCTTCAAAAAATATGTTGGTTTTGACATGAAATGTACGTAATCTTTCATATTAGTAAGATGAATTAGTATGTGTCTATCAATCTAGAATTCTTCCTTACATTCAGACTTGAATCTCACACCGTAAAGGATCAATTTACAAATCTTTTCAACGTTTGACCAACCGTAAGAAAAATTTTCAGTTATGGCATATGGTAATTCTTCTTTAATGATCATGATCTGAACCTCTTCTTCCTCCCATAATATAGTTGGGTCTCCATGGATGTAAGTAATATCTTTGATAGGGATAGGCATTTTGATTTTGTCTTCTACTTTATTAAAAGTTGTTGCATAGTTCAATGGTGGTTTTGGTGGTGGTTCACCAACATGGAGCGTAGGTCATCTATCGTTGTGTTCACAATGACGCCTACCAGCGAGTTAATCTGATGAAAATTTAGGGTTTTGGTATGAATTCCTTTGGTAGCTCATCACTAATGGAATACTAGATTATGGTAACACATAGGTTGGGCAGAGACACGCAGAAGAAAGTTTAATTAGGACAAAGTTTATATCTGTTGTAGAAACATAAAAAAACTGAAAAAGATTAATGAGTCATTTGGAAGGGAATGATAGGAGAAATAGACCATGTATTTGTATGGTATTATTTAGTACTATGTTTGGTAGGAATTTAAGGCTTATGTATAACTAATTTATGGATTAGTTATACACCTTACATGGTATAAGATGTATAACTAATACCTTACATTTGGTGATATTAGGAATACATAGAATCTAATCCCACGGTATAAATCTATGTAAAGCAAAAAAAAATATCCCTCAAATTCTTTTAACGATTTTGTTTATTTTTTGTATTTTATGTTTTATATTTGTACTAGTAAATTTATTCAAATAAATTAGCTTACAAATTCTATTATTTAGAGAGAGTTGTTTGTTGTTAAATAAATCCAATACAAATCAATATAATATTTGAAATGTAAGTTGTTTAACATTTACTAATTAAAAAGGCAAATATATCACTACATGGAGTTTGTGATATATTTATAAATTCAAACACCCGCATATGCTTGATATTAAAACATTAAGGGTTTTATTAATCATTTGATATTTTTTTAAAAATAATTGTTCTCAAATAAATGGCGGTCAAGTGCAATCCAATAATATTATTCTAATTAGGAAAAATATTTATCGTGTAATTATGATAATAAGATCTATATCTACCGAGACAAATAATGAAGGGCAAGTGAATCTAGTGTTTTTCATTTTCAATACTTTTCTTCAATGCAAAAAAAAAAAAAAACAAAAAAGAACATAAATTTCTAGGCTCCCCAAGTTATTTTAAAATACAATTTCCTATATAAAGTTGTTGGTGTTAAGACCAAAAATCACAATTTTACTTTCGCAATTTCTTAGTGATCGTTTAGACATGACAACAAGGATCAGCAAGGGTCGTCAAAGGGTTGACATGGTGAAAATGAAGAATGCGAGGAACTTACAAGTTATGTTTTCTAAGCGTCGTGCTGGTCTATTCAAAAAGGCTAGTGAACTTTATACGCTATGTGGTGCTGAAATTGTCATTGTGGTATTTTCCCCGGGCGATAAAGGAGTTTTCTCCTTTGGTCACCCTAGCATGAACACGTTGGTGGAGAGGTTCCTTGGGAGGAACCTCCCTCTACCAAATAACGATGTCCACAATCAACAAATCGTGGCTCATAGAGAAGCTGATATTCGTGAGCTCAATACCAAGCTCATGAACCTCAAGGGGGTTCTCCAGATGGACAAAAATCGCAGAGAATCCCTTCGAGAAATTAGGAAGAGAGCTAATGGTCTATGGTGGGAATCTCCTATGGAAGAACTTAACTTATTCCAACTTCAACACTTGAAGAAGGCATTGGAAACTCTAAAGCAAAAGGTTGAAAAAGAGACACAAATGGTGAATAAAAGGGTTAGTGGATCAACTTCTTCCATAGTTCCCAATTACTAGTGCGCGTGTTATGGAATTGTCGAAAGTAAAATAAAAACTTAAGTATTATATTAAGTATCTAGGTTCATTTGTCATTTGAGGTGTTCATCATGAAATGTTCATGAGTTATGATTCGGTCGAAGTCAGTACTGAGTGTTGTGTTCATCAGTTATGATTTAGTCGAAGTAAGTAATTTTAATTATATATATTATGTTCTTAATCCATTGTCATATTGATTTTATACTTCGAATTGCATAACATATAATCTCTTCTTTATCAGCATATATCAAGATATTAAAAACTATTGGGAAGCAAAGGTTTTTCTTCAATGCCATGATTTTCTACCTCAAGAGGATTAGATATATATATATAGTAGCGATCCAATATCCAAATGTCTTATCTCTGACATTTTTCTGATGTATAACTACTAGGATCATCAACCCTGTCCATTTCTCTTTGAAGAATTATGGTCTATAGATTTCTCAATTCTTGCAGAAACATATCTCAAATGTACAAGCTGAGGTATTAAACAAGAGAAATCATATTCAATTAAAAATACGTCTAATACCTTAAGCAACTTTAACTGTAAAACATCTTTTTTGGAATATCTGCTTGCATTGAAATAAAGGTGCGGATTATACCATTGCTATGTCGCTTACAATAATCATGTTTCTCTTCAAGTGTAGAAAGAAGGATCACTTGCCGTTGATCATAAATGGATTTACTTAGGCATAGTTGGCGAAGAAGATCATGAATTTTCAAGTTCTTATCCTTCCATTAGTCCTTCATGTACAAGCCAAAATTAGACTTCTATCCGTTAACTCTTCTAGATACTCCTATGCCACCACTTCTAACCTTTTATTGTTTGTAATCAACTTGGAAACATTAATCTAATTATCTTCAAGAAACCTCCAAGGAAAGAATTGATTGAAATGTTCGGATATAGTACCAAAGAATCAGTTAAGATATTCCTCAACATTTTTCCAATTATCATGTGTTGGGTCCATTTGACCAAGAAGTCTAGCAACGACAACAATCGAATGAGGTAATCCCTGACATTGTAGTACNACTCTTCTAGATACTCCTATGCCACCACTTCTAACCTTTTATTGTTTGTAATCAAGTTGGAAACATTAATCTAATTATCTTCAAGAAAACCTCCAAGGAAAGAATTGATTGAAATGTTCGGATATAGTACCAAAGAATCAGTTAAGATATTCCTCAACATTTTTCCAATTATCATGTGTTGGGTCCATTTGACCAAGAAGTCTAGCAACGACAACAATCGAATGAGGTAATCCCTGACATTGTAGTACAATATGCTTCCCTAGTTCTACAAGTAGAGGAGGAAACAAATATTTTTTTGAATGATTTTTTGGTGAAGTTCAAGTTGTCATCAAGACGTATAAAAGTATTTCTATGAGGTGGAAAATCAGGACAGCTGACATAATCAGCAACATACAAGAGCTGAGTAGTTAGTAAAATTCGAGTTCTATTGTCATCATTTAGAAATATTCTTTAGATTTGGTCCCATGCCTCAATACTCCATAAATCATCTTTGACAATTATAAATATCCCACCCTTCAAACCTCTTTACACAATCTTCATTAGTTGATCATCGGTCATTTCTTGATTGCTTCCTGTAATTGTAGAGACAATTTCAAGGAGCATTTGTCTCTCATTGTATTCTTCGAAGATAGTAACCCATGCATGTTTATCAAATTGAGAACAAATATAATCATCATAAACTTTTTTGGTAAGAGTTGTCTTACCTATATTGCACATACAAAAAATTGCTATGACAGCTAAATAGTCTATTTGGGCAGTGAGGTGTTCAAGTATGGCATTGAAGTCATCCTCCATCCCAACAATAGTATTTTTTTACTAAATTGTATTTTTTTTTTCTGGTGAGGACTTGTTATGCAGATTTTCTTCCATGCTTGTTAAACTCAATCTATGGCACTTCTTTCCCGAGAGAATCAACATCTTTTTCCACTTTTAGCAATTTTTCCTTGAAGTATTTACAAGCCCCTTGTCATGACCCAAAACTTTGTCATACCACTTGGGCATGAAATTAAAGAATAAGTGAGCTAGCCTTAGTGGGAAGAGTCTACAGTCTTGGAGAGGTTTGAAGAAGACTGTAGAATATTATAGAAGATTACTTGGAAGGCCTAGACTTGTTAGAGAATTCTAGAAAAGTGGCCTATTTGTAAATATGTAGGGGCTTGTATAGAAATTTGTTTTTGCACTTTAGCCCTTAGGTGTGAACTATAAATAGGAGGGCATTAATTTGTAACTCAATCAAGAAAAAGCAAGAAATATTACATGATCGTAACGTGAGATTGAGCTTACAATATCGTGAAAATATCGTAAGTTGTTGAATGCCTCACAGAGAGTTTAGTTGAAGTCTAAGTCCGTGACATCCTTCTCTATATCAGCTAAAACAATGCTTCTTAGGCTTGAATCAACTTTATCTTCTGTTTTGTATATTACATCTCTGATCCTCTTTTATATAACCTTAAGAGTTTCAATATCTTTGGCTTTCTTTGTCGTATCGTCAAGGAAAACTTGCACAGCAAAAAGATTTTGATAGAGAGATTGAACATGTTGTGTACAACTTCAACAAACCAAAGACCGGTTAGGTTGAAGAGTTGTTCCAATGTATACATAAGTGAAGAAAGAGAAGGATATTTCTATTTTTGTGTTGGAATAACTAAAAGATAGAATTTGCAGATTTAATCTGTCTTATTTTGTCCAAATCGCTTACTTTTTCATCTCTAAATTTTTATAATTGGCGAACAAAGACATAGGATACTTACCCTTTATCATTTGTTCAGTTAAAAGAGATGATGCATGAGAACACAACCAATTACAAAACAAGAAAATCTAATTGTTTCACTCAATTAATACAATACTATAGATATGAGATGCACATGTACAACCCAAGTTCTTTTCTATTTTATATAATTGTGAGACAAGGTGTAGTGCACTCATTGAGTTCACCAGCAAGCCCCTGCAGTTTAAAATAATCTTGAATCTGAATTTTGAAAAGTTCGTGTAGAAAATATATGATACATTTTCATTATAATTTACAACCTTAAATAAATATATGTGGTGAAGTTAAAAGAAAGACACTAAGGATTAGTTTTGTTCGTTGACAAAATTATTTAGTACTATATCAAAAAAGTATATTTTGATTTTTACATTCCATACCCTCCAAGTGAATGACAACTGTTGTAAAGAAAATGAAGTAAAGGAGAAAATGGATTGAAAAATGGAGCAAAAGAGAAGAAAAAGCTATTGTGGTCTTCTTTATTTCTGATGCAACTTGATGCAACTTGAAACTAAGAGACCTGCCTATTAAATAGGCTTACAACGGAACTGAAATACTAAAATTTAGGTACCCACTAATTACTAATTAGCTATTAGTCTGGCACAAAGGAAACTAAGACTTGGTCAAGTATCATTGAATCACTTCTCAACACCCCCCAGACTCAAACATGCAAACTCCAAGTTGACCTCTGAAGAACTCGTGCTTTATTTAGGGAAGTGACTTCGTGAAGATGTCTGCTATTTGCTCGTTTGTAACACAAGACTTCAAAATAATTTCACTAGTAGAGACAAGACCTCAAATATAGTGATAATAAAAAAGTTCAGATGCACCAGTTGGTTTCTTAATAAAATCTGCAACAAGTCTCCTTAACCAAATTGCACGACAAGCTATAAAGGTTGCTACAATATATTCAGCCTATGAAGTTGATAAGGCAACCACTTCCTGCTTTTATGAACTCCATGAAACTGCTATCCAAGATTAAAGGAGAGACCATGTGTTCTCTTTCTATCATAAATGATGCATGCATAATCACTATCAGTAAAGCCAGTTAATGTGAAATTTGTTATCTTAGAATACCAAATTTCATGCTCTGTTGTCCCAGCTAGATATCTCAGTACTCTATTTTTAGCTCCAAGGTGAAGCTTGCTTGGATTGTGCATAAATCTCGATATGACTCTAACAGAGAAAACAATGTATGGTCTTGTATGGGACAAGTAATTCAAACCACCAACCAGACTTCTAAAATAAGTCACATTTTCCATTTCAAAACCATCATCAAGACAAACTTCTCATTAATATTCATCGGCATAGCAGCAACTTTACAATTTACCATAGTAAATTTTTTCTAAAAAATTGTTGCATATTTTTTTTGTTAAAGAAATATGCCTTAAATTTCCTGTTTCACCTCAAGACCAAGAAAATAATGCTACATACCAAAATCAGACATCTCAAATTTTTTATCATCCAGTTCTTAAATTCAGTGACGATAGACTCACTCGAACCCATATATATCATATTGTCAACGTAAATACATACCACCAAAAAAATATCATTTTTACCTTCTTGTTTTACATAAAGAGTAGGCACATTGTTACTTATTTCAAAACCATTCTCATGGAAATATGAATCAATCTTAAAGTACCATGTCTGTGACGCTTGCTTTAAGACATAGAGTGCCTTTATAAAACTTGTAGACCTTATCTTCTTTGCCATTAACTACAATACTTCAGGCTGTGAGACATAGACCTCCTCTCTCAAATCACCATTTTAAAAGGCAAATTTATCATCGAATTGGTATAGTAGTCAATTAAAATTAGCAGCCAATGCTAAAAAAGTTCTCACAGTTTTAAATAGGGCAATAGGAGAAAACGTTTCTTCAAAGTTAGTACCTTGTTGTTGGGAATAACCCTTTGCAATGAGCCTTGCCTTGTGTTTTGGATGCTGCCATCAACATATACTTTTAAACAGCCATTTGAGCCCAATAACTTTCTTTTCTTCAGGCAAATTTACCAAGACCCATGTCTGATTCTTTTGAATAGACAACGACTCCTCTTCCATAGCTTTGCACCATTTGTCCTCTCTCTTCAGCATCTTCTAAGTAAATATGATTTGAAAGAAGTAAAGCAAAAGTACAGGATGTATTGTCAACATATGTTGGATTTTGTTTTTTTATCCCTTGTTGATCTTCTTAATGCAGTTGTCTTAGCTGATGGTTCTTTCAATGTTGAAGATGTTGTTGGTGCAATTGATGAGACACTCGATAGACTTGTCAAAACAGGATATGTTCCATACTCTTGATGAACAATATTTTCAGAAGGTAGAAATTTAATATTTGAACTTTCATTTCTTGAATTAAAGTTCCAAGTTGATCCTCATTGAACAGAACATTTTTATTTACCATTTTCTCACTCACTTGATTATATAACTTATAGGCTTCGGATTGTGTTATAAATCCAAAAAAGATATATTTTTCACATGTGAGAAAATCCTTTAGCAATTCCATTGATGCTAATCTTGAAGCAATCTAGATCATAAAACATTCCTTTACATAAATCAGGGACAACTTTTCATGAAAACATCTTTCATAGATTCAAGCTTCTTTATAAATTCATGTCTTTTAGGATTGATAATCAAGAATAATGTCTGGGTTCATGTGAAATAAATAGTAAAATATGTAATTGATTTAAAATTCATAATAAGATTAAAATCATACAATTGAATCAGCACAATTTGAACCTATGAATAATTGAATAAAAACCTAATCAATTTTGGTGAAATTGAACTTGGAGAATTGAGAAGTTCTTGGGGCTCAATGGATGAATGAAACCCATTAATGAAGCCCTACATTCCTTGAGGATCAAAGCCCAAAATAAATGGAGGAATTGGAGACTTGAAGCTTGAAACACTAGGTGTTTCTCATTGATCTTAAGAGAATTTGGAGAGGGTAAGTGTGGATAGGATTGGGGATTTGAGTGAATGTGAGAGTTGAGGTAATTATAGGGGTACAATGGTAGTTATAGGACTTAAATTTAGGTCAAAACAACATAGAATAGGTAATAAATTCAAAGGAAAATAGCCAAAAACCCTTAAGAAATAACTGTCGGAGAACCGTACAGTTTGGACTAACGGACCATAGAAATTACTATGGACCATACTGGTAAACCATAGGTCGAGTTACTAGGGCCTAAAATTGGACAGCTTTCTATGACACCCTTCTACGGACCGTCTAAATTCCTACGGTATATATACCTCATCCATATACATCAACTTTAACCTCAAAATCTTTCTAAGTCTGGAACCTTTCTACGGAACCCATTTACGATCAGTTGAACATCCTACGACCCATCTTGTCCATTCCTATGTCAAACTTCAGAAACTTGAATTTCTCAAATATCAACCTCATTCCTATGAGTTCCATCTACGATCCATAGAAACTTCTACGAACTGTAGACTGGTCTCATAGGATTCAACCAGTAGCCAGAAATAAGAAAATTTTCCTTTCCTTTTGACTTTCCAATTTTTGAGGTGTTACACCATCGACAATGCTTGTCGGTTATATGACTTACAATATTCTTTTTTCAAACAAATCATTATTTTCGGTGGAACCAAAGGTATTCGAAAGTACATATTATGTTCGAGAAGTACGTCCTTCTGTTTCTAAGATGGACCCTAAGGCATTGAAGCGTGTTTTCATGGGTTATTCTCGTCTTCAAAAGGTGTAACAATGTTATTCTACTCAACTTTGAAAATATATGATGTCAAATAATATGATATTTCCAGAGATTACACCATTTTTTTTATACTCCACCTAAAACCACAAGTGAGGGGGAGGAAGATGAGTGGTTAGTTTATCAGGTTTCTCATGTTGTGGAATCAAGTGGTGTTATTCTTCAATCTCCTAGTGACTCTATGCACATATTCCAACAAGACTGTCAATTTTCCAAGTTTATTCGAGGAGACGAGAGACTGATGATACATACCCTGCACCAACTCATCCTCCAGAAAATCTTAACCTCTCTATTGCTCTTAATAAAGCTACAAGGACTTGCAAATCCACATATACTATTGCTAATTTTGTTTCCAATGATCGATTATCTCCTATATCTAGATCTTTGATTGCTTCTCTAGACTTTGTTTCTGTACCCAAAACAGTGAAGGAGACTTTGCATCATCCTTGATGGTCAAATTTGATGCTTAATGAAATATATGCATTAGTTGAAAATCACACATGAGATTTGGTGGATTTACCCAATGTGAAGAAACCAGTAAGATGTAAGTGGGTGTTCACAGTTAAAGTTAAGGCCATGCTTATAACTAAAGGATATGCTCAGACTTACAGGGTGAAATATTCAAACACTTTTTCTCCGGTTGCCAAACTCACTTATGTACTCTTGTTCATTTCTCTAGTTGCTTTTGGGAATTGGCCTTTACATCAGTTGGATATCAAGAATGCATTTCTTCATAGTGATCTTCAAGAGAAAGTGAATATGGAGAAACCATCCATTTTTTTCTCTTGAAGAGTATAGGAAAGTGTGTCATTTGAAAAAGTCTGTGTATTGCTTGAAGTAGAGTCCACAAGCTTGGTTTGGCAAGTTCAGTGAGGTAGTTTAAGAGTTTGGACTGAAAATAGGTAAAATGTGATCACTCTGTCTTTTACCAACAATATGAAGTTGACACTATCCTTTTTGTTGTATATGTAAATGACATTGTCATTAGAGAAGGTGATTCTGAGGGTATCTCTTCCCTTGAGTCTTGCTTGCATGCTCAGCTTCATTCGAATGACTTTTGCCAGTTGAAATATTTTTGGGAGTAGAAGTAAATAAAACAAAGAAGGGAATTCTTGTCCTATCTTAGATAAAGTATACTCTTGACCTACTTGCAGAAACTGGAAAATTGGTAGCCAAACCTTGCACTACTCTAGTAGTTCCCAATGTGCATCTTATGAAAGATGTTTGTGGCCTTTTGATAATCAAAAGAGGTATAAGAGGATAGTTAGGAAGTTAAACTACCTCATAATGACTCATTCAGATATTGCCTTCGCGATGCTGTAAGTCAGTTTATGCTTACACCTACAGTCAAATATTGGGCAACTTTGGAACAGATTCAATGTTACTTGAAAGGAGCTCGTGGACTTGGCATATTGTATAGAAATCGCAACTATACTCGTATTAAGTGTTTTTTAAATGCTGATTGGGTTGGTTCCAAATTAACAAAAGAGCCACTTCATGATATTGTATCTTTATTGGAGGAAACTTGGTAGCATAGAGAGTAAGAAGCAAAGTTTTGTATCTCGATCCAGTGCAGAATTTGACTACAAAGCTATGCCATAGTCTACGTGTAAAATTATGTGGATTTATCATCTTTTAACTGAAATGGGGTTGAAGCATCATACGCCAACAAAATATTAGTGTGATAATCAAGCTGGTCTTTATGTTACCTTGAACTCAGTGTATCATGAAAGAACTAAACATATTGAAGTTAATTGTCACTTTATTGATGAGAAGATTCAAGAAAACATGATTTCTACTAGCTATGTGAAGACAAGAGAGCAACTAGCTGATTTTCTTACAAAGGTGGTTAATTGATCTCGAGTCGATTACCTTTGCAACAAGTTGAGCATGATTAATATACATGCACCAACTTGAGTAAGAGTATTACAATATATATATAGACATCATATTAGTAGTGTGCATAGGCATAATTATAGCTAGTAGATCTGTAGGAATCTCGCATAATTAGCCAGCAGATTGGTAGGAATCCCTTTTTATTCTCTTCCCTAAATAAGCACCTAATGTATTGTATTTAATTATTTATATCTTGCTTGCCTATTGGAATAAGACATCAACTCCTATTTTTTATTACAGCTATTATGGGAAGAGTTAACAAACCATGATTAGACAAGCAACAATAGGCAAAAGAGATGGGGTGATCTTAAATTCCTATTCATCACGACTTCTTCAGCTTTGCCCTTTTTATCTCCATTTTCTAGATTCTTTTGATCTTAAATCCCTATTCATCACGAACTTTTTCAAATTCCTTTGCAATGAATCCTTTTGGCATAAACGTCATTAGAAATCATGGAAACAAGTCTGCCGGTAATTCATGCTTAAAGGTTCAACAAATTTGAAAAAAGCCAACTTATTAAAAGTCTTCTACACACTCATGTTACTGCATTAAAACCATGTGAAAGAATTTTGTATAGGCACTTCATTCCATAGTGACTCTAACTTTCATCATATGTGGAATTAAGCTTCGAAGTTTGTGTTCCAGATTCTACTTATTTTAAACTACTAAGTTCTCAATTAACAAGTTATACTTATTAAACGGATTTCTTTAGACAAATATCAAGTTTAGACAATAGTTACTGAATTTGATTGACACTCTACCTAAATCTAGCTCCGACCTGGCTTTCAACACGACATTTTTAAATCAAAACAAGTATATTCAGTTACTCTTCACATCTTCAGGGATCTCTGGAGCACTAAAATTTTATAATCAAGATTAGAGAACACATATTGACAATTATAATTAATAAGAATACAATTAATTTTCTTACATTATCAGTTTTTACACATAACCAAACCAAATAAAACCCTTCTGATATTAAGTTGTGGTTTCTCATTATCACTTTTTTTTTTTGGTGATAACTGTGAACGTATTATTACCAGTAACCAACAATATGTCGTAACTTCAAGAGAAACTAACCTCATGACCACCTCCCAGGAAGGGTGCCACTATTGGGAAAGACAAGCACAAAATAAATGTGCACGATAGGGAAATAGCGGAAGAAACCCAAGTCCAAACTTTCCCTTTATATTTGAACCAATAGAAGACAAAATAATGCAAAAAAAACATTGTTTGGGGCAGCAAACAAATCAACCAAGCAAGAAAAAAAAATCAACACATAAGACACCTAATTTAACATGAAAAACCTCTTCGGTGTGAAGTGTAAAACCCACAAGGCCAAAGCTCTACTAAAATGAAGAAGGGTTACAAAATTATTCTCAAAAATGGCCACCAATAAAGTGCCAAACAATTATCACTGCAACTACAAGATAGTACCAAAAACTAGAGAAATAAAAGGAGTAAAATCACTCAATACGCAGCTACTGTTCACAAGAAAAAATATGGATCTTTAGGACTCCAAATCATCCGCCACTCAGTTCCAATCAATGATTAGGTTGAAAGGAACAAGCTCTCCAAAAATCAGCTCTATTGGACAAGAAACGAAGCGGGAATTGCGATTTGAAATTGGCTGCTAGGGCTTGTGCGAAAATCTACACTCTCTCACTCTTCTCTCTATATGGTTGCTGATCAAACTCTTGTGATTCTTCAAAATAAGACCAAAAAGAAATTCTTACATATGCACCATAATATTGTGCTTATGGTCAAAGTGGGCTAATCCAAATTTGGCTTAAATTTATCTATAAAGGAAAGGAAGAAGACCCAAAACCTTGAAATTATATTTATCCACACAGGAAGGGAAAAGATCCAAAACCTTGAAATTATATTTATCCCCACATAGGAAGAGCAAAAGACTTTAAACCCAAAAATTACTCCCCCTACCGACTATGTGGAGGAAACCTCTATCCCGGTGATCATGCAACATTCTTCAAACTTTCCTCTTGGCAAAGCTTTAGTCATCATGTAGGAACCATTATCATTGGTATGGATTTTTTTAAGTTCAAGCAACTTAGAATCCAACACATCTCAAATCAAATGATACCTCACATCAAAGTGCTTAGACCAACCATGAAATGTAGAATTTTTACCAAGGTGAATAGTACTTTGATTGTCGTAATAAAGCACATACCTTTCTTGAGCACAACCAACATCCCTAAAAAATCTCTTCATCCAGATCAACTCTTTGCAAGCTTCAATAGCTGCAATAAGCTCAGCCTCAGTAGTAGATAAAACAACACATTCTTTCAACCGAGATTGCCAAGACACAGCTCCCCCTGCAAAAGTAACCATGTAGCCATAAGTAGACTTACGAGTATCAACATCACCAGCCATGTGTGAGTCCGTGTAACAACAAAGAATAGGTTCCCATGTACCAAACCACAAAATCAGACTAGAAGTGCCACCAAGATATCTCATAATCCACTTTACAACATTCCAATGCTCTCTTCCCGGATTCGAAAGAAAACGACTAACAATACGAACAATATGAGCAATATCATGTCTTGTACACACCATTGCATACATCCAACTATCAAGAGCTGAAGCATAAGGAACTTTCTTCATATTTTCCTTCTCACAATCACCGGAAGGACAATGCTTTGTACTCAATTAGAAGTGCATAGCTAAAGGTGTATAGACAACCTTAGCTTTGTCCATGTTAAATATATGAAGTACTTTCTGAATGTCATTCTCTTGTGACAACCACAATTTCTTGGCCTCTCAATCACAAACAATCTGCATGTCAAGAATCTACCTTGCTGGTCCCAAGTCTTTCATAGCAAAAGACTTATTCAACTCTTGCTTCAACTTTTTAATCCTGCAAGCATTATGACCAACAACAATCATGTCATCAACATAAAGAAAAACGATGATAAAGTCATTACTAGAGAATTTTTGCACAAAAACACAATTTTGTGAAGAAGTTTTTTGAAGCCCTGCTAACTCAAAAAAGAACCAAACTTCATGTACCATTGCCTGGGAGCTTGTTTTAGACCATACAAAATCTTCTTCAATTTGCAAACATAATTCTCTTTTCCCTTGACTTCAAAGCCTTTCGGCTGCTCCATATAAATTTCTTCTTCTAAGTCACCTTGGAGGAAAGTAGTTCTAACATCCATTTGTTCAACCTCTAAGTCTTGACTTGCAGCCAAGCCTAGAACAACACAGATGGATGACATCTTCACAACTGGAGATAATATCTCATGAAAATCAATTCCCTTTTTCTAGTTAAAAACCTTCACAACTAATCTAGCCTTATACCGTGGAACTGGGCTACCATCTTCATATTTCACCCTAAAACCCCACCCTTTTTCAAATATTTTTTATCTTTAGGTAACATAACCAAATAAAAGGTATGATTATCATGTTGATATTTCATTTCATCTTCCATAGAATCAAACCACCTTTCTTTTTCTTCACTTTCCATGGCCTCATGAAAAATCTTGGGTTCTCCCCCATCAGTCAAAAGTACATACTCATTAGGGGAATAACGAGATGAAGGTATTTTCTCTCTAGTAGATCTTCTGAGAGAACTTTATGGGGCATCAATAATAGTTGGTTTCTTACCAACCAAATCATTTTGCATTGGAGCATCAACGACATAATGGTCATTTTGAATATGATCACCATCTTCAATATCAATTTGATTTTCATCATTTTGAAGATTTTCATCATGTGCAGTAGTCAAAGGAACTGGATCAACATCAATGATAACGCTCTATTACACTTCATCCAATTCTAAGTGTAGGTAATCACTAACAAGTATTAACCCAACTAAGAGTTGGGGTTGATCCCACAGGGAGTGATACAGTAGATAATTCGATTAATAAGTAAAATTGTGTCCTAATCATATGTAGAAGTAGAGGTTTTGCAACATTAAAGTAAATCACAAGGTTTCAACAATTAATATCAAATGGGGGAATTTAGGTAACCAAATTACGAAAGCTAACACGGGTGGTAAACAAATAGAGATTGGACCTTAGGAGTGTGATAAGTTGAATGCTAATTTCGCGTAATGGGTGATTGCTAGTTACTTATAGATGTTTAATCTCAGTGGGTAGACTAGGTTTTGAGTGCATAGTCATTTCTCAATCAACTACTATGTTTCAAATGAGTTCTTTTGCACCTCAATGAGAAACAGACATCCAAACAACCAAAATCCGTAATTAATCCACTCTTTCAAGCTGGATTTGTAAAGACGCAATCAAACCCACTTTCTCAAGCTAGATTCTTACAATGCAACCAATACAACCTTCAATCAATAATTCGACTATAATACCTATTTCTCAAGAAAGAATAGAGAAATAAGCTAGAATTGCATTTGCAACTACAACTCTTCAATTGAAGCATGAACACTTGATTGAACCCACTTCGAAACAACAATAAAATCAGTAACTAACAACATCCATTAGCTTATTAATGCATTCAACTATATAATTACACCCCCAAGGAAAGGGATTTTAGCCAAGCGTAGCAAAAAACAAGAAATCATTACCAATGATGTTTTCCATCTGATTTGCTAACGATCTGCAATTCCCAAATGTTGAAATTTGAGCTAGAAATCTTACAATCTCTACTAAAAAATGTGAATACAGTGTTCTAGAATGTAAAGCTCAGAAACCAAGAAGTAAACAATATGGGAACTCATTCTCTTCTTTCAAGAATTGCATTTATACGCTCTTAGAATTTCAGCACCAAGTCAACTCGGCAAAGTAAGTCGGGTTCACCAACCAGTTCGGTGATGCGCCGAGTTGCTCCTCTTCTCACCTTTTTGGCTTGGTTTTTTCATCAAAGCATTCTATAACTTTTGGCGAGCCACATCGCCATCGCCGATCCCTTCGGTGTGTCGTCGAATTGCTTATTTGCTCACTAATTTGGTTTCTTCCATGGGCTGTTATACTAGAACTTTAGACGAGCTGAAGGTACACTCAACGAGTCATCGAGTAGATTTGGCGAGTCTCAGCTTTTATCCCCTTCAACTTTTTTAGCTTTTTTGCTCCTTTTTGCATCATAATGTCCTCGCCTTTCTCTTGAGCTTTCATTTCTGAATATCACCATTTTAACATTAGTTATGAGCATAAAATTGGTATTGAGGACACTAAATCCTTAAATAATAAGCCCTAAATGAGTCGAAATCCCCGACTCATCAATCAACTAGGATCTCACTACTTGGAGAATCAACTTTCTCAGCTTTTTCAAGATCTCCAATTATTTGGTCTTCAAAGAACACAACATCACGGATTCTAACATGTTTCTTCTCAACTGGATGAAAGAAACGATAGCCAAATTCATCTTGACCATAAGGAACAAAGATACATTGCCTAGTTTTAACATCCAACTTTGACCTCTCATCCTTAGGAACATGCACAAAAGCTTTACACACAAAAACTTTAAGATGATCATGAAAAACATTCTTACCAAACCAAACTCTGTTAGGGATATCACCATTCAAAGCAACAGTAGGAGTTAAATTAATAATATAGCCAGCAGTATTGAGTGCTTCTGCCCAAAAGGAATCTGGCACCTGATTAGTCGGGAACTTTGACTCATTATTGGCTTGTTACGTAATGAATTAGTATACTCAATGCATATTTTGAGTTCATAACTGATGTTAAATTGTTTATGTGCAGCAATGAAGGCTTAAGAACAATGCAAGGACATTAGAGTGTGAAAAGAAGCAAAAAAGTTGGAAAAATTAAAGAAAAATAAGGCTGGACCTCGCAAAAGCCACTCAACGACTCGACGAGTGAGCCTCCAAGTCACCAAAAATTCCAATGAGTTGTCTCATGAACTAAGCCAACCCGGCGATGGAAAATGCACATCGACAATGCGCTGAATAGAATGACGAGCTCGACTCAGCTCGCTTAATTGAATAGAACAATAGATGCATAAGTCAAGCCAAAAGTCGAAAACGCGCAGTAATCGGCGAATCACCGATTTTTTCGGCGATCCCGACTAATTTCACCATTTAGAATGAGTACTAAAATTTTGGGAAGTTCTTGGAAACGTATAAATTGAGTTTTGGAAATAGAAAAAGGGGTTACACTGTTCTTACGTATTTTGGACATACTTTGACAATACTGAACATTCTTGGAGAGGGTTTTGAGCCATAATTTTTGCATTGGGTATTGGGGATTTTGATCATTCGAATGGAACATCATTTTGGTAAATATTTCTTGCTTTTCGTTATGTTTTGCTAATTCCCCTTTCCTTAGGGGATGTGACTATGTAATCAAATGCATAAATTAGCTTATGTGTATGTTTGATTACTAGATTTAATGTTGTTTTGAAACGAGTTCAATTGTTTTTTCGTGTTTTCACTTATGAACTGAAGTTACAAGTTTAGTTCCAGAATTAGCTCTCGATGCTTGCTTGTGAAAGTTGGGTCGAGTAGAATAAATGATTGATAATTGTAATAACTTATGTCTTTACAATCAAGCTTCATAAAGTGGGTTAAGTTAAATAATTGTGTTGTTTTGTGTTAAGCTTGTTGAGGTTCGAAGGAACTCACTTGAAGCATAATAGTTGATTGTAAAATGACTATTAAAAGTAAAATCCATCCTACCCATTGAGATTCAACGACTTCTAGTAATTACAAATTACCCATTAAGGGAGATTAGTATTTGATTTCTCACACACTCCTAAGGTCCTCTTTATACTTGGTCAAACTCCGAACTATTTGTTTCGTTAACAATTGGATACTAAACTCTCTTGATATTCATCATTGAAACCTATTGATTTAAATTATGTTACGTGTTATTTACTTCCGTTCTACAAAAAGTTAGAGCACTTCTATACTTCGTACATGAATTCTTTTCCATATCACTCCTTGTGGGATCTAGCCCAACTCATCATTTGGTTTATACTTGCTAGCAACTGCCTATACTTTAAATTATATGAGATGTAGTTGAGCGTTATCAAAAATTACACCGCTGCGGGGGAGTGGTGTTTAGAATTCTTTTATTGAAGTGTTTCTGTGAACTAGTTTGGTTGTAGTAGAATTTTCTTATTAGTGTTTTTGTTGCTTGCTATCTATAGGTGAATAAATGAGTGTGAATGGAAGCAACATTACTAGCCAACTTGGAAACAATGACGACATCAGAAATTTGCACAATGTCAATGCGGATCAAATGGGAAGTGCCGGTGCTATTCATTTGCCCCCAACTGTGGGTAACACTATTTTTCATTTGACTGGAACTATGCTTCAGCTGCTCCAAATGAAAGGTTTCTTTGGGTTAGTTGCTCATGAAGATCCTCATGACCACATTCGAAATTTTGTGATTGTGTATGGATCGTTCTCTTTCAAGAATATCTCTCAAGTGTCAATCCGACTCCGTTTGTTTCCCTTCTCTCTAGTGGGGGAAGCAATGAAGTGGTTGGTTGAGCTACCTAGAGACTCTATTACCTCTTGGGAGTAATTCGCGGATCTTTGGTAGGGTATTAATGCGTTTAGGTTGTAAAGTGTATCTCCATAATTCTAGATGAGGACGGGTGATTTCATCGTAAGCTCCAAGGGACTATAACAATATCGGAATGACAATATCGGAATGACAAGCTTATGGGTAAAGAAAGTCCAAAACAGTATACTTGCGTGAAGGTAATTGAAGATTTTAGTAAAAAAAAGTGTATAAAATTGAGTTAGTCCTTTGAATTTGGTTAATATGATTGAGTCTAAGGTGTCATGTCAATGATAATATTGACTTCATAATGATGACAACATCTATTGAACATAATTGTAATAAGAGTTCGTAATGGATTAAGAATAGGATGCGACTTTATGATAAGGTTTGTAGGTTAAATGAATTTTGTATGGTAATGACGAATTGCGAGTATCTAAGGTTCTGGTTTGCTACTATTTAGGGAGTAGTGTGATGGTATAGGAAAATGTATGACGTGTTGTGTAACACCCCAGTTTTTTATTTTTTTTTAACTAAGACTTGAAACTTGTTTCGTTGTGAGTGAGATTTTACCAAAATTTCTTAAGTATTAAGGTCAGGTTACTAGATATAGCATCTTGAGTTTCAAAAAGAATTAAAGAGAATTCATTCAAGTCACTCCTTAGTTCTTTTAAAATTTTGGGTCAACTTCAAATGTCCATAACTTTTAGCACAGGATGAGTTAAGAGGCCCATAAATATCAAATCAAAGGTCTTGGAATCCTGTTTCGAACGCCGCCGAGTTTGCTAATTTTTGAGCTCGTATGAGGGAGATATGCTTGTTTGAAGTCAGTCTGTCTAAATAAGGAAAGTTAACCGAAAATATGAGGGATATTTTGGTCTTTTCCTTACCCAATCAGATTTAAGCGTTTAGGTTTTAGGAGTCTAAGCTGATTGGAATCAGTTTTAGTTATTCCTAAAATACGATTAGGGTTTTTAGAGGATTTCAAGAAGAGCAAAGAGGAGAAAATGTTCAAAGTTCCAAGCGTTCGTTCAAGAAATTCAAGATTTCGCCGAACCTAGTTCTTTGAGGTATGTAAGCTTCTATAGTGTTGGGTTCGTTCACCCACATGCCAATCATGAGTTTCTTTTGCGAATCTATCCATAAATATTGATCAATTTAAGTTCTTGATGAGTTCTTGATAAGTGTTCTTGAAGTTTCATTCTAAATCTTGTTTTGTTGGGATTTCGATGAGTTCTTGAGATGAAAGTTAGGAGTTTGAGAGTTTTTTTTAGTAGATTGTTGTGTACTTATGTTAGGTATTCGAATCTAAGTAGGTTGGGAAGAAACCATTCGATAGAGCCAAAAATCGAAGAAGAAAAATTCATCAGATTGTTATGGGGGAGGGCATGCGCCAGGAATTGTTCTCTGAAGTTTAGGGGCTGGCACATGCGCCAGCAGTGCGCCAGGGTTGCCTGCCCCCACCATTTTTTTGTTGTTTTACCCACCTAAGTTCTTTTAAAGTCTACCTTTACTCCCTGTTGATTCCAAACACTGTAAACTACTTCTAAAACACATAGAAATCATTCATAGCATGAATCATAACCTTGAATTCACAATTCAAACTCAAGGTAGAGTTAAGAGTAAAGTCTTGAGAGTTCTTTCGAACATTTTTAGAAAATTCCTTTGAGTCCATTTGAGGACTCTTCTACAAATTCTAATAACTTGTTTCAAGACTCGAGTAGGTGAGTATCAGAATGAGGGAATGTATTCGTGAGTCTACATTATCATAGAGATCCTTCATATCATGAATCATAACTCTTGAATTCATAATTCAAATTAAAGAAGGAGTTAAGAGAACAATTCAAGAAAGTCTTTGAGTTATATCATGAATCCTTTGAGATCAATTATCAATTTGAGCTAAGTTTTGAGGAAGTAAGTATGATAATGAGAAGAGTCGTATACATGGGTTCCATATTGTTATGTAGACCGTTGAGTCGAGTCATTCATGCCCATATATTCTGCATGAACTCCATAAGTTGAGTATCTTTGAGAGGAGTAGTATCGTCAAGTTCTAAGTCTTCAGTATTGAGTTCCTAACCCCTTTGAGGTTATTTTCCTAGTCATGGGACTATTACGTGTTATTGATGAAGGTCCTTGAGTTGAGTTGTTCATGCTCACATAATTCCGCATGAACCCTATGAGTTGAGCATTCCTTAAATGTGTAGTATCATGAAGTCCTTGAGTTGAGTTGTTCATGCCCATAATTCCGCCTGAACCCTTTGAGTCGAGCATTTTCAAGATGAGTAGTATCATTGAGTTCTTGAGTATTGGAATTGTTTACTTCCGAGTATTGAGTTCTATGTATGGTTATTGAAAACCTTGAAGTGAGTCGCTCACGCCCATAATTCAGCATGAACCCTATTTTGAGATGTCTTTTACAATCGCTTTAAACTTGTTTTAAGACTTGAGCACTTGAGTTTGAGAAAGAGTAGAGTTAAGTTCATTTTTTCAAAATGAATATATGGGAACTAAGTATTCCCAAGAGTAAATGTTTACACATTTAAATACGGAGGAAACTGAGCTTTCCAAAAGAATTTTGAGCAGTTTGAGTATCATCTCTTTTAAGAGGGATTTTTGAGTAATAATCTCAAAACATAGAAAGAGTTATGTATTTTTAAACATATGAGCTAGATATATTTTGGGAGTAGTATTGAGCACCGATATGGGAGGAGAGTTCTAACAACTCACATCCCCCATAAACCATGTAGCCAACGTGGGTAGAAAGGGTCATACTTTTTAGATGATTCCTTAATACGTTTAGCATAAACTAGTGGATCCACTTAGTAGTAGGTTCTATACCTCGGCAAAGTATAGGTCAGTTCTGGCAGTGTGGGCTAGACGTTGTATCATCACATAGCTCATAGTGATGGTTGTCGATTACAGAACTCCCATAGAGTTATATTATATTTTTATATACAAATTAAGTTATTATTGTATTCTTCAATATATTAAGTTGCTATCTATTGTTTTAAAAGCTTTCCATATATTGCATCTTTTATTGTTGCTTTATCCTTGAGTAATTAGAGTTGAACTATATTTCACTAAGTTGAGTATCTTATTATTGAGTTGAGCCCTATTTTCTCTGAATTGACTTGAACTATGTTTCACTAAGTTGAGTATCTTATTATTGAGTTGAGCCCTATTTTCTCTGAGTTGACTTGAACTATGTTTCACTGAGTTAAGTATCTTATTATTGAGTTGAGCCCTATTTTCTCTGAGTTGAGTTGAGTTGAGTGAGTTCAAAAGAGGTAAGTATGTTTATTTTCCATCAGTTCAAGCTTATGTTTATACTCTAGAATTCCCCTTACATGCTCGCACATTCCATGTACTGAACCATTTGGCCTGCATCATTTCATGATACAAATACATGAATTCAAGATCATCAATAGGTGTTTCGTTGGGGTCATATGATACTCCAATCATCTTTGGTGAGCCTTCTTATACTCCAGAGGACTTTACCTTTATCTTACTATTAGTAGTTTTGAGATGTCGTGAGTCTTGTCCCAATATCCTTCTGTAATAGTAGAGGCTTCATACATAGACAAAGTTGAGGAGTTTATGTATTTTCTTTTATATTGAGTATTGTACTGACTTATAAAAAGGTTGAGTATTTGAGTTTATTGAAATTAATTCAGTTTTAAGCTTTTGTATGCTTGAGTAAGTCTTTCACTTGTAGCTAGCCATGAGGAGGGTTCTCTTGGGGACCTGTAATGATTCTCGAGTGTCGGCCACATCCAGGGTGTAGGCGCGGGTTGTGACATGTTGGGAAACCACTCAAATGAAATCAAAAGGAGCTAGAGTCATAATGTAAAGAATATGTGGGATTTAGTGTAGCCTTGAAAAGGAGGCGAGAGCAATGATCTCATTGCAAGGGCCAAAAATGTGTCTTCAGAAGGAGTGCGTAATTGGGTTTAGCGACACATGGTTCCATCTCTTTTGCTCTAGTGAAGGTGATAATATTACGTGTCATTCATATTGGTTAAAAAACTATTGGCTAAGATTTGAGAAAGAAGTCTACAGACGTTCTGCTCGAGTGTGGTGATAAGTTCTTTTGTAATTTCGAGTTGGTAACTGGTATGGTTGAAATCCAAATTTAAGTCTTTCATTGTAAGTCTATGTTTCTGGTAGTATGTTTGTCAAGGTGTGGATTGGTAAGGTAAGAAATGATCGATCACATTGAGTATTGAGCATTTCGAAGGACTTGTGCATGGGTTGGATTGTAAAGTTTATTTATTTTTATTGTTAAAGGACCTAAAAGAAAATTTTACTTAAAAGTGTTGGTTCAGAGTATAAGGTAAAATGTCATGGGTTGTTAGTCAAAGGATAAGATTAGTAAGTGATTCAGTGAAACGAGCAAGAGTCTCGTGTATTGAGAAATTCAAGATATTTAAAATTTGGGCTATCAGCCTTGGGTGGGACCCATATCTATCATGGGATGCTTAAATTGAAAGAGAAGGAGCCATAGTTTGAAAGTTTTGAAGGCGACAATGTGTTTTCTAAGAAAACTTTGATATGAGTCATGACGATTTGAGAGTAAGGTAAATGGTCGGTATGGTTATGATATTTGTTAGTATCAAGAGTGTTGGCTTCAGTGGAGTACTGTGAGAAGTATGTGGTGTTTTAATAAATCCAGTATGTGTACGATTGTAAAAAAGACCAAATCGGTTGATTACAGGTGGCTAACTATCAAGGAGATGGAGCCAGATGAATGGAAGTGTTTGATATGGGCATTATGGAAGGAGTATCTTTTGTTTTTCGACTTTTAGTTCTGTACATTTTTATGTGACCATATTTCTCATTTTGGACATTATTTAGAGTATGATTTACTGCTTATGCCACGTATGTTTCCATATCTGTAGGTGAATCTCCAGTGGTGGATCAAGTGTACTGATCCTGCGATTGTCCTCATGGTAGGGTGGCATCCTTGGGATACTTCATTTCAGTCATGAAAGATTTGTTGTTGTTTGGGATAGTTGAAGTAAACTGGTGACTCTACATGCACAATATTACTTATGAGAACTTATAGAAGAGCTATAGTTAATAGATATAGTTTTTCAATAGTTTTAATATACATCTCATAGTCGAGGTCACATTTCTGCTATGTGTGATTGAATGTATGGCTATTTCTACCGTTCTTAAGGGTTGTTTATAATCACAGCTATCGGTCTAGCATTTAGATCGTGTTGTTAGAAGTTCTACATTCTCAAGTGTACCATTTGTTAGGTGGTTACTTGATCTTGTCTTGTTTGGGTTATATCTGTTTGATTCTCACTTGATGAGTACCTGATGTCAAAATATCAAATTTGTAAACTTAAGCTCGTGGAAAGATTATGCTGTGTGAATGGAATCTCTATAAGATCAGTGATAATTTGTGCATTATGAGTGTTTTGTGGTTGGTTTAGGTTCACTTATGACTGTAGCCAGTATTGAATCAGAATGTTATTGTGGGTTACGTGAGAAAAGATTCATCCTAATAATTGTGTTACGGTCCTGTGGGTTTCGGTTTAGATTGGGTTCATGGGTTAGTCTTTGGCTTGGTAATCACCCCTGATTTATAATTTTAGTTCTAAATTATAGTTCTTAGTAGTTGATCTTAATGAAATGGTCTTAAGGAGGATCTCACTTTGAGAGATGAATACATACTCTGAAAAATCATAACTCAGGCTTTTGGTAACGTCGATTATTCTTCCTTCTTCTTCATTATGTTAGAGGACGAACATGGTTTTTTGTGGTGGATAATGTAATGATCCGGAAGGTCATTTATGGAAATTTTTGTAAGGTTACTATTTTACCCCTTTCGATAGTTGGCCCAGTCATTTCTGATCAATTTATGAAATTGGTTTGGGAATTTTGAACTATTCGTTTAACTATAGTTAATTAATTGACGACTAGTTTTTGATATTCCGTTTAATTTGTGGCCAATAAGCTAACCCATAATTTATTTAATACAACTTGACCCATATTTATTAGAATAAGTTGCTAGAATTTGTCACTTTTAATACATAATTATTTTATTTAGAAAAGAAAATAGATAAAAAAATAAAGGAATAGGCGAGGGGGAGTTGGACGACTAGCAAAGGGGTGGCACACACATCATCAGGTAAGAGCTAAGTGAAGCTTAAACTCTTTTTCTTTATATGAAATTCGGATATGACACTTACATTAGTATAATAATGTTATTAAAAGGGGGCGGGGCGTGAATGCCATTATATGTTTGTTGATGTTGTTTTGCCAGAAATAAGACAAAATTATTTGTGGTGATCAATAAGATAATGCTTATAAATAGTAAATAGGGATTAATGATGCCAATGATTGGCGAATCATTAGGATAATTGATTATGATGTTTATTTTTGTTTAAATAGGCTAATTTGCAAGCTAAATTCCTGGTCCAAGGATCCTGACGGCCTAATCCAAATTTCTGTCAAAAATATTCTTAAACTTATCACATTATGATTCAAGTTTTGATATATTGAGATAGATGATTAATTATTATTATATGTATTGTATTATATGAATAATATTATATTTATGACATTTGGAGGAATTGAGATTTAACCCTAACCCTGAAATTAGGAAATAAGAAATATGAGGCTTGACATGTTAATTAGCATCAAGATTAGGAACTTGATTATAGATTTTGGTGGGTTTTTTAGTCTAGGCTAGACATATAGTAATATGGGTATTTCTAGTTTTGAAATTTTACTATGATTATTTATTTGAATAGATTGCATTAATTTGCAAGCCCAACAAATGGGGAAGGCTCAAGTCTCAGAGTGATTGTTCAATTATTTGAGGCAAGAGGATTTCTCAACCCTTGTTAAGTCTATAGAATTGCAGTTTTCCTTGTGGTATGTGTGGGGAGTAATGAGACTTGGTGATGGGTTGACTTGTCCGTATTGAATAATTCTAATGATGAAAAAGGGGTTACAAAAGGCAATGTGATTAATTACTGATGTGTGATGTGTTGAGAATTGTTTGAAAGGGTTACTGATTCATTGTTGATGTTGTATCACGATTGTGATGTAGTGAATTGTGCATTATTATTTATAAAAATTATCATCTCATCATTATTTGTGTGAACATGTCATTTGCATTGGTTCTGAAATATGGTTGTGACAAGTATTATGTGAATTGAGGAAGGATAAGAAATTAAAGAGGATGTATCATTTTGAGGGACGTGTCGTGCTCTACGATGGATGATATGATTCGAGGGAGGTGTTGCACGTTGCGACTGATTCTATTATCTATGGACGTGTCACACGTCGTGACTTATTTTATTATCAAGGGTCATATCGTACACCGGATGGATGCATGAACAGGTATGTCCCCCATGGATTTTGGACTGAGAGACAATGGGTGTATATCACTAGGTAAGAGATGCATCACTATACTTGACATTAGATTTAATTGCAATGCATATATTTATTATTTGTGAACTTCTGAGTGCCTTTCTGTGAAACTTGTGATTGGTGAACTTGATTAGGTTGGACTAATTTTATTCATGTTGTAGTTGTGGAGGTTCAGTTAGGATGGCAGGAGTACCCGTATTCTATATTCTTAACTTGTGATTAGGAGTTCACTTGCTGAGTTTTGAATACTTTTATGTTATATATCTGTGAATATAATATGGTGCTAAGCAGCTCAATCATAAAAGATTGATGCAAATGAGATCAATTTGTTTGGTGTTTTCAACACTTTATTCGCCTGCAACATAATTTCTTTTTTTAATTTAAATAACTTTACCCAATTGGGCTGATTTTATATATGTAAACAACTAAAATAGTTCAAAAAAGTGACAAAAAACGTCTGACTAGCCCAAAAGTAGTTGGACAATAAATTAAACAAAAGAACAACTAGCAAAAATAAATTGGAAACAAATTTCCTTTGGAAGGGTCGAAGAAACCCTCTATGTTGTCTACAAATTGTACAGTCTTCTCCCCCTTCACCATTCTTTCTTTAATGGTATGTTCCTTTCCATCTACATCTTCATTGTACACCCCTTTTTCTTCTTCTAAGGATTTGTCATCTTCAACAATAAATTGCAAAAGGTATTGCAGAGTTTAGCTCAGCCAACCAACCATTTCCATTCAAAATCGATGTCTTGATGTCGGGACTTCCTTAGCTGAGTTCCAAAGTGATTACTTTCATTTTTCTCTTGAGTAGCATCTATGTCGTATCCCCTTTTTCGATGTAAAATTCCAATGCTAAATCTGAGAAATTGTATCTACAACTTTCTTGAGAAAATTTTCATCATCTTGTTGTTGTATCTATAAGTTGAGAAGAATTATTCTTGTAACTCTTTTTCTGAAAATTCAATGCAAACCATGGGCTATTATTTCTTCTTTTTCCAATGATAAAATTGTTGGTTCTGCTAGAATTTATGAAATAATTGATATTGCATTATCCCTTCTCCCCTCTCCTTCTCTATCTATCATTCTTATTCTGATTCTGATATTGGGTAATTGTTGCTTGTCTAAATTCACAATTTTTTTGTTTGACTTGGTAACTCTGCGAAAGAATTATAGACAATTCTGTCTGGATTAAAAAAAGGTAAATTGGCTAAATAATCAGCCAAAGTATTTCCTTCTCTATAAACATGTTGGATCTGAACATGACATTCTTGAGAGAGTCACCAAATATCGTTTATTATCACTGCTTTACTCCAAGACACTTCCCATATTATAGTGAGAATATTTATCAGAACTTCTGAGTCTGTTTATAGACACATTTCCATTACTCCTTCCGTAACACAGTGTGCTAAAGCCTCTTTTATTGCAACTGCTTCTGCCTCTAGATTAGTGCCTTCATGTATTTCTTTTCCTTGCGCATAGACTAGATCACCTACAGAATTTCTTAGACAAAAGCCATATGAAGTTCTTCCTGGGTTACCTCTAGATGCACCATCCGTATTGCACTTGAGTATACCTTCTGGTTGTTTCCAACACATTAGGAGATAGTATAGCTTTGGTTTATGCTTCTCCAGGCAAGCCACAATGTCGGACCATCTTGCTGACAAATCTTGTAGTTTAGGATATATTGTTCTCCCTAGTTTCTACAAATCTGAATTGACCCTAAAAACCAAGTTGTTGTAAGAGGATGGTCTGCCATGTTTTAGACTGTTTCTCCTCTTCCAAAGATTCCATATGATAACAGTTGGTACAGATCTTATAAGTGGCTTTAAAATTGGATAACAATCACTTGTCCACCATTTAATCACCACTTGTGATAGTTGCAATCCTTCTAAACTAATACCTGCGACATTAGCAAACAATCTCCACAACTCTGTAGCTGTATAAGAGGTTACAAAAAGGTGAGACATAGTCTCGGATTTAGGTTGAATGGAGCACTAACATCTTGATACAAGATTAATCCCCACACTTTGCACCACTTTATCCACAGGCACTCTGAATTTCCACATCCTCCATCTAAGAAAAGACTGTTTAAAAGGCAGTGTTTTACTCCATATATATGTAAAAATGTCTTCCTCTTGATCTTTCTGCCTATTATATTCCCATGCACTTCTCACAGAGAAATTACCACTGGCCTCAAGCATCCAAACTGGCTTATCAACTCTACTAGTTTGCTTTGGTGGTGGGAACCTTTTAATAATAAAAATAGCATAATCTTCCAGAATATGGTCTCTCAACTTCTGCTCATCCCACCCCTGTGCATCAGTGAATTTTTTTAATTTCTTCCTCTCCTGCTTCTTGAAGGATGTGATATAGAGCCCCCATGGTGGTCCAATTGTCATACCAGAAACTAGCATCCCCTTTCTCAATTTTCCACCACATTTGATGTTCTATGAGCTCCTTGAGAAAAACTAATTTCTTCCAGATGGGGGAGGCACCGCTACATTGAGCCACAACAGGGTGTAGCTTTTTGCAATACTTGTTAATCATAAAGCCTCTCCATGGTGATGGTTTACTTCTTAAATTTCACCACAATTTACAAAATAAAGCATTAGAAACATCAAAAATGGACCTTAAACCAACACCTCCTTCTACCTTAGGGAGACAGAAAGTGTTCCAACATAATTTCTTTATTATTCGGAGAAAGAGATAAAAGGAGTCAATATCTTAAAAGATCATTAAACTATGAGAAATTATCTAATCCTTAAATTTTGTTTTGTATCAATAAAATCCATCAACTTAATATTTTTATCTTTAAAAATCACTAAACTACATTAATCATTAAAATAATTTTTTTATGACAAAATAAATTATTTTATATTCCTCTTAAATATGGACCCCACACTAAACATAGTTTAAAATTATCATTATAATTCTTCTTCTTCTTATTCTTCTTAATTTACCATTAAAAATATATGACATGACGAATAAATTATTTTGTATAATATATAAATTCAAATAAACATTTATATATTTTTGATAATATGTTAAATATCAATGTACATCTTCGTAAATCATCAATATTTATTCTTTCATCAAAATATATCTGAATTTTGAACAATATTGTCCATTCTTCAGCCCATATATTAAGGATACAATTTCATATTCTGAAATAAAAAACCAACAAAAATTTGGAATCATGAAAGGTAACCTGCAAAATTTGCTCCGAGTTTATCTACCAAGTTTCAATCCTTGCACCACCTAGTTTGAGGGATTAGCCCAAAAAAATCCTACAAGAAAGATGTTTTACTATAAATCACAGTACCCCCATGTTCTGTTTTGTAAATAGTATAATGTACAATAATTATATGGGGTATGAGATTGCATTTTTGGTGATAACTTTGAGTATTGAAAGTTGAAAACAGTCTATGTACTGATTGGAACATATAATATGGACTAAGAACTAGAATAATTATAAAGGAGAATGACTTCTACCCATTAGTGACGGAAGTTATCTTTACCCTTTTGATAAAAAAAATACTTTCCTTAGAGGACACATTTTCCACAATTCACAGTAACACAAAACACTGAAATATAATTTAATTAAGGGAAAAAAATTCTGGGAATAAATTCTGCCACATAAAATACACCCAAGACTTCAACTTTTCTGAATGCAAAATATGCCACAAGGTAGCAATTGTTTTTACTAACCTTCTGGATAAACAGAAACTATAATACATGTTATTCCTCAACCCAAAAAATTGGATACACATTGTTAATCTCAAGTTATTTATTAATCCTTCAATTGTACAACCACATATAGTATGTTACACTTAATACTTACATAAACATAAATTCATTACCATTTATGTACTGTAAAAGGTGAATCTAGTTAACCATAAAACTTAATGAACTGTCAACTTAACCAATGCTAGTTCCTACATTTCCTAAAACAATCACTACCAACAAAGTACAAGATGGAAATTCAGAATTTTAAGAGAAACAAGTACTCAAATAAAAGAAACTTTCGAAAAAAAACAAAGATTAAGAAAATGAACCATCTCTTGAGAGAGGGGATTGATGCCAGGAAGGTTACATTGTTGTACAATAATGTTTTGGAGCTGATAAATCTGGCTACAGAGGATTTCCTTCTGCGAGTCGAACAAGCTTGAAAACAACGTCGTAGGACCGGTCAAGGCCAGTTGTAATTGATTTTCCATTGTACACTCCGCCAATCAAAATTCCAACCGACCTCGAAGCAACAGATGGAACCGATTCATGCATCAGATTCAACAAGAAATTGAAGAAAAGGAACAAAGCTAAAATCCATCAGGATCAGTTCTAGGGTTTTCACAGCTATGTAAATGGGGAGAAGAAGAGGAGGTGGGGAACAAAACAATTTTTGTGTTGTCTCTTTGCTGATAGTGAACCAATGAACTTTAATGAAGCTATTACTGACAAAAGGTGGAGACAAGCCATGGAGGAGGAGATCTAGTCAATAGAGAAGAACAACACTTGGAACACTTGGGAGTTAACAACTCTTCCCAAGGACCATCGAGCAATTGGAGTCAAATGGGTATACAAGATAAAGAGAAATGCCCATGGAGAGGTAGGGAGATACAAGACAAGACTTGTGGTTAAAGGCTACAAACAAAGGCATGGCATCGACTATGACGAAGTTTATGCGCCTGTTGCCCACATGGAGACAATCCATCTATTGATCTCTTTAGCGGTGCAAATGAACTGGAAGATCCATCAACTAGATGTCGAATCATCATTCTTGAATGGAAGATCAATCAACTAGATTCTTCAAGAATGAGGATTTGACATCTAATTGATGGATCTTCCACTTCATTTATGCCGCTAAAGAGATCAATAGATAGATTGTCTCTATGCGGGCAATAGGCGCATAGACTTCGTCATAATCGATGCCATGCCTTTGTTTTTAGCGTTTAGCCACAAGTCTTGCCTTTTATCTCTCTACCTCTACATGGGCATTTTTCTTTGTCTTGTATACCCATTTGACTCCAATTGCTCGATGGTCCTTGGGAAGAGTTGTTAACTCCCAAGTGTTGTTCTTCTCTATGGACTGGATTTCCTCCTCCATGGCTTGTCTCCACCTTTAGTCAGTAATAGCTTCATGAAAGTTCACTGGTTCACTATCAGCAAAGAGATAACACAAAAATTATTTTGTTCCCCACCTCCTCTTCTTCCCCCCATTTATATAGCTGTGAAAACCCTAGAACTGATCCTGATGGATTTTAGCTTTGCTCATCTTCTTCAATTGCTTGTTGAATCTGATGCATGAATCGGTTCAATCTATTGCTTCGAGGTTGGTCGATATTTCGATTGGCGGAGTCTACAATGGAAAATCAATTACAACTGGCCTTGACAAGTCCTACGATGCCATTCTCGAGCTTGTTCGACTCGCAGAAGGAAATCCTCTTTAGCCAGATTTATCAGCTCAAAAACATCATTGTACAACAATGTAACCTCACTGGCATTAATCCCCTCTCTCAAGAGATGGTTCGTTTTCTTAATCTTTATTTTTTTCTGAAGTTTCTTTTATTTGAGTACTTGTTTCTCTTAAAATTCTGAATTTGCATCTTGTACTTTGTTGGTAGTGATTGTTTTAGGAAATGTAGGAACCAACATTGGTTAAATTGAAAGTTCATTAAGTTTTATGGTTAACTAGATTCACCTTTTACAGTACATAAATGGCAATGAATTTATGTTTATGTAAGTCATAAGTGTAACATACTATATGTGGTTGTACAATTGAAGGATTAGTAAATAACTTGAGATTAGCAGTGTGTATCCAATTTTTTGGGTTGAGCAATAGCATGTCTTATAGTTTCTGTTTATCCAGAAGGTTAGTAAAAATGATTGCTACCTTGTGGCATATTTTTCATTCAGAAAAGTTCAAGTCTTGGTGTATTTTATGTGGCAGAATTTATTCTTAGAATTTTTTTCCTTAATTAAATTATATTTCAGTGTTTTGTGATACCTTGAATTGTAGAAAATGCGGAAATATTTTTTATCAAAAGGGAAAAGATAACTTTCGTCACTAATGGGCAGAAATCATTCTCCATTATAATTATTCTAGTTCTGTCACGACCCAGACAATCGTGATTGGTACCCACACTAACCCTGCAATGGGAGAACCGTTACTACAACTCAACAAACAAATTTTATAAAAACTAAAGCATTTAAAGATACGGAAGCAGGTTTAAATGATAATAAAAATGGAGTCCCCATAAACTCCAAAGGTTTAAACAATTAACTAACAAACTAATGCAGAAATTCAACCCCTAGAACCTGAAAGTCATTGTACCAAAACTCTACTAACGACAAGTCTAAAAACAAGGGGTACAACCCCGAAACTAAACAACACCTTAGACAAATAGTCTGAGTCCGAAAGGAGTGGACTTAAACAAGAGAGATCCATGGAAGCTTAAAAGAACTGGCTCACCCTTGAATCCGGTCATACTCAATAGTCACTTAGCTGAAGTATATCAGTAGCCGCCTAAAGATGCTTTGTACTCAACAAAGAACAAGCAAATGTAGTATCAGTACACAACCATAGTGTACTGGTAGGATCACGCGTCTATGAACCTAATTATCTACCCCTCTAAAGACATCTATTTAGCCTTGCAATCAAATAAAATATTCTTTCTTTAGTCTCACTCTAAAGGTTGTACTACATCCCACTATTTTTCTTCATTATAACTCTAGCTATTTAACATTCTATTCGTGTGGTGTCCTACCATCCCTTATAATTTTCCATACAACCACGTTACTCACCAAGTATTACAAAACCACAACCTTAGATACTCACAGGTCGTAATTACTATACAAATTTCGCTTAACCCACAATCTTATTATATAATTGCATCCCGTCACAATCCACCACGTACTCTTATTACCATTATGCCCTGTTAGGCCTGACTATAACTACGAAGTCAACCTTTACATCAACATGACACCTCAAACTCAAGTACACTCAACAAATTTAAAGGACTAACCCAATCTTGGAACGCACTTTCTTACTAAAATCATCAATTTCCTTCACCTGGGTATACTCAATGGTACTTTCTTTATCCATAAGCTTGTCATTGTGGTATTAATTCACTTATTTATTGATTAAGATAAAATCATCATTCCTCATACTACCCTCCTTCTGCTTAACAAACAAGACAGGAGCACCCCACTTGGAAACACTAGGACGGATGAACCCTTTATCAAGAAGTTCTTGGATTTGAGCCTTAAGCTCTCTTAATTCTACTAGAGCCATACGATATGGAGGGATGGAAATAGGGAAAGGGCCAGTTTTCAAGTCAATGCAGAAATCTATATTTCTATCCGGAGGCATACCAGACACATCCATAAGAAAAACTTCCTTAAACTCAGACACCACAAGAACAGACTTAATAGAGGGGGACTCAACCTCAACATCCCAAGCATGAGCCAAATAAGCCAAACAACCCTGCCCTACCAGTTCCCTAGCCCGAATAGAGGATATGATCTTAGCTAGCTTAAGCTTGTACATCCCTTCCCACTCTAATTTTTCCCTACCAGGGATCTCTAGAATTACTGACTTAGTATTACAATTAAGCCTGATATAATAGGTGGACAATCAAGTCATGCCTAAGATTATATCAAGTCAACCATATTTAGCATAACAAATCAACCCAAATCTAAAAATACATAACCACAATAGGACAATACGATACACATGGGCGAATATGACTGACTTTTCAACTGGGTAGAAACATGGATGGGGGCATCAAGTATATCACAACCCATATCAAATCCCGAGGCAATTGAACTAACACATACGAATAAGTAGAACCCGGATCAAACAAAACAATAGCCATTCGGGCATAAAAAAAGTAGCTCTTGTGACCATTGCATCACACCCTCAAACTCGGTCTTACCCAGAAAACATAAAGATGAGCCATGTCCTCTTGACGGGCAACCTCCTCGCCTGGCTGCACTACTCATCTACCTGTATTACAATTTTCTCGGCCTCACTGATTTACTCCTCATATTCCCAGGTTCTCCACAATTTAACACACCTTATAACTTATATTCAATAGTTGAACATTGAATTAGATCGTGGGGGTTAGGTCGGGTATGATTCGGGGTCCATAATTATGATTAGAGGAAAACAGGGGAGACTGGGTTGAGATTCTGTCTCGCCCTGTCCCGCTCTGGTGGGAGAAATCCCGCACTGGCGGTTTTGCCTTGGTGGGAAAATCCCTCCCCAACGGCTATAATGAAAACTAAATCCTTGCCAACAATTTTTATGGGTTTCTTTTCTTTCCCAATTTCCCCCAAAGGTTCCCAGCTATAACACATGCATTTTTAGGGTACACAATCCCCTTAGCTAGGATGATCGTTGCCTACCCCGAGTCAACCCAACGATACACGCTCAAAAATCCCTTTACATTACATCAAAACTACAATATCCTCGTCCTTAGGATATACCCAGACTTTCACATGGTTATCAATTGGTCGCAACGCACGTCCAGATTTCTCTCTTACAAACCACATCATAATTTATCTAGACCCTTGCACCTAATCTCGTGATGACTTTATTTTCATAACAAGTTTCACGACTCTGAAGCAGTTACAACTTGCTGACAAGTCCAAATTCCTTAATTAGTTTGTTCCATAGACGACTACTGATCATCTATGCCTTATACGTCCTATAAGGCCAAATACCAATTAGAACCTTCTCAGTTCCAATCAACTTGCTTGTGTCCCTCCAGCAGTGACTACGACGTCTAGTTCACTTCATTGAGATACCAATTGGACTCAACTAATACCACAAGCGACAATAGTATCTAGTGAGCCCCATAAAACTGCTAATTTCAATCACAGAACTTGGTCGAACCCAATTCTTAACTACCTTAATCTTTAACTGATGGTAACAAGATCTTAAATCAATCTTAGAGAAAACGGATACACCTTGAAATTGGTCAAAAGGTCATCTATCCGACGCAATGGATGGCTATGAATAGTGACCCTATCCAACTGTTGATAGTCCATACACATCATCTCTTGCTAGTGATGGTGTTACCACTTTTATTGCTCTAGTCCGAACCATAGATTTCGGAGGAAAGATACCAATTTGTATCACACAGATACCAATTTGTATCAAGTCATAGCACGAAAGAGTAGAAAGAAGTGAGTTTTTCCTAAAGTCCTATAGCCTCTCCAAGAAAAGTACGAAAGTCATCGTACCATTCCACAAGACTCTACTAGACTCGTTTTGGTACAATAAGATCAACTAACTTAGAGCTTTGGTACTAATTTTTTCACGGCCCAGATCGTCGTTATTGTCACCCACACTAACCCTCCGGTGGGAGAACCATTATTGCAACCCAACTAGCAAATTTTATAAAAACTAAGGCATATAAAGATACGGAAGCAGATTTAAATGACAATAAAAATGGAGTCCCCCATAAAATCCAAAGGTATAAACAATTAACTAACCAACTAATGCGGAAATTCAACTCCTAGAACCTGAAAGTCATTGTAACAAAACTCTATTAACGACAAGTCCAAGAACAAGGGGTACAACCCCAAAACTAAAAACCACCTTAAACAAGTAGTTTGAGTCCGAAAGGAGTGGACTTAAACAAGAGAGATCAATTCATCTTGAAAGAACTGGCTCACCCTTGAATCCGGTCACGCTCAGTAGCCACTTAGTTGAGGTCTATCAATAGTTGCCTGAAGATGCCCTGTACTCAAGAAAGAACAAGCAAGTGTAGTATTAGTACACAACTACAGTGTACTAGTAGGAGCACGCGTCTCTAAACCCAATTACCTACCCCTCTAAAGATATCTCTTTAGCCTTGCAATCAAATAAAATATTCCTGTACTACATCCCACTATTTTTCTTCATTATTACTCTATCTCTTTAATATTCTATTCGAGTGGTGCCCTACCCTCTCTTATAATATTCCTTACAACCACGTTACTCACCAAGTATTAGAAAACCACAACCATAGATATGTGCAAGTCGTAATTACTATACAAATTTAGCTTAACCCACAATCTTATTATATATTTGCATCCCGTCATAATCCACCACGAACTCTTATTACCATTATGCCCAGGCTATAACTACGAAGTCAACCTGTTCATCAACAGGACTCCTCAAACTAAGGTATACTCATCAAATTTAAAGGACTAACCCAATCTTGGTACGCACTTTCTTACTAAAATCTTCAATTTCCGTCACCCGAGTATACTCAGTGGAACTTTCTTTAACCGTAAACTTGTCGTTTTGGTATTAATCCACTCCCTTATGGATTAATATAAAATCATCAGTCCTCATACTACCCTCAATTTGCTTAACAAACAAGACAAGAGCACCCCACTTGGAAACACTAGGACGGATGAACCCTTTATCAAGAAGCTCTTGGATTTGAGCCATAAAATCCCTTAATTATGCTGGAGCCATACGATACTGAGGGTGGTAATGGGAAAGTGCCAGTTTTCAAGTCAATGCAGCAACTTATATTTTTATCCGAAGGCATACCAAACACATCCATAGGAAAAACTTCCTTTAACTCAGACACCACAGGAACAGACTCAATAGAGGGAGACTCAACCTCAACATCCCAAACATGAGCCAAATAAGCCAAACAACCCTACCCTACCAGTTTCCTAGCCCAAATGGAGGATATGATCTTAGGTAGATTAGGCTTGTACACCCCTTCCCACTCTAATCTTTCCCTATCAGGGATCTTTAGAGTTACCCACTTAGTATTACAATTAAGCCCGGTATAATAGGGGGACAATCAAGTCATGCCTATGATTATATCAAGTTAGTCGTATCCGGCATAACCAAATCAACCCAAATCTTAAAATCCATAACCATAACATGACAACACGATACACATAGGTGACTATGACTGACTCTTCAACTGGGTAGAAACATGGATGGGGGGATCAAGTATATGACAAACCACATCAAATCCCGAGGCAATTGAACTAACACATACGAATAAGTAGAACCCGGATCAACCCAAACAATAACCATCCGGGCACAGACAAAAGTTGCTCTTGTGACCACTGCATCACACCCTCAAACATGGTCTTACTCGAAAAAACATAAAACTGAGCCCTGTCTTCTTGACGAGCAACCTCCTCGCCTGACTGCACTACTCATCTACCTGCATTTCCATTTCCCCGGCCTCAGTGATTTACTCCTCATATTCCCAGGTTCTCCATAACTTACACACCTTATAACTTATATTCGATTGCTGAACACTGAATTAGATCACAGGGGTAAGCTCGGGTACGATTCGGGGTCCATAATTGTTAATAGGGGAAAACAAGAGAGACTGGCCAAAGATTCTATCTGGCCCTGTCCCGCTGTGGTGGGAAAAATCCCGCACTGGAGGTCTCGCCTTGGTGGGAAAATCCCTCCCTAGCGGCCATAACGGAAAAAAAATCCCTGCCAACAATTTTTCTGGGTTTCTTTTCTTTCCCAATTTCTCCCAAAGGTTCCTAGCTATAACACATATATTTTTTAGAGTACTCAATCCCCTTAGCTAGGATAATTTTTGCCTATCTCGCGTCAACCCAATGATGCACGCTCCAAAATCCCTTTACGTTACTTCAATACTACAACATCCTCGTCCCCAGGATATACCCAAACTCTCACACGGTTATCAGTTGGTCGTAACGCACGTCCAGATTTCTCTCTTACGAACCACATCGTAATTTATATAGACCCTTGCACCTAATCTCGTGATGACTGATATACCGTGAGTTTACGATATTTCTAATACATTTCACTTACAAGTTGTGTGTTTCTAGGGCGTTTTTATATTGTGTTTTTATGGTTTTTATCATGTTTTGCAGGAAAGGTGTTCAGGCGCAGAAGTTTAGAGACAGCTGAAGGAAATGCAAAAAAAGGCATCCACGGAGGTCATCTACGGACCGTAGGTCCATTCACGGTCCGTAGGTGATGACCGTAGATCAGCAGGCATGGTGTTGAGGATAAATCAGGGAAATCTGACCAAGTGTGGAACCGCGGTGCCCATTGACGGTCCGTAGATTGATCTACGGACCGTACTATTGATCCGTAGAGTGAGACTGCGAGAGTTCCAGTACCTAATTTTTGAAGATTCTAAGTATGCAGCTACGGAAGGGATTGACGGACCATAGGTCGATCTACGGTCCGTGCTGCTGGTCCGTCGTTTGCTTCAGAGAAGCTGATTGTTCGATGCTGAAATATTTTCTAAGTCTCGAGTGACGGAAGGGACTTACGGACCGTAGATCTATCGACGGTCCGTAAGTCAGTCTCGTGGATCGAAGATGCGAACCTGAACAAAACTTTCCTTAATTTGTTTCCTTTTTATTTAGGATTTGTTTTCTATAAATAGGACATGTAAACCTCGTTTTTGAGGGTTAGACACTATTATTCTATTTTTGCTTGGTAACTTTGGAGATTAATTTGCAACCCTAGCAATTATTGATTTCCCAAGTTCATTTTGAAGATTTTGGTTTCGCAATTCAAGTTAATTTTTTGGGTTTATTATTCTCTTTACGTAAGTTCATGATTTCTTCATCTACAATTATGAATTGTGTTCTTGCCAATATGAGTAACTAAATCCACAACTAGGGTTGTGGGAACCATGATCATTTAACAAAGTATGAATAGTAAATAAGCAATTCTTGACTAGTATTTTGCATGCATTGATAATTCTTTTGTTTAGAAGTCTTTTTAACGGTGGCCAACGTTAGAACTCACCTTGTTACTACTTGCCGGACCAAGGAGGTAATTAACAAGAAAAGAATTATCAACATAGATTTAGTGTGATATTATCTAATAGGCTAGTGTCGATTAGTGCGAAGTAATAACTAAGCCAAACATCGATTATGATG
>NC_064283.1:30982931-31018604 GCF_019186545.1 Solanum stenotomum
CTATTATTAGCGATGAAGGCTCTCACTTTTGTAATAAGTTGTTCAAAACACTACTTAAGAAATATGGTGTCCGTCACAATGTAGCCACTCCTTATCATCCACAGACTAGCGGTCAAGTTGAGGTGTCCAACAGAGAAATAAAGCAGATATTGGCGAAGACTGTGAACGCCAATCGAACGGATTGGTCAAGGAAGCTTGATGATGCTCTATGGGCATATCGCACTGTATACAAGACCCCCATAGGTATGTCGCCTTACCAACTACCAGTAGAGCTAGAGCACAAGGCTATGTGGGCAATGAAGAAGTTAAATTTGGATTGGGGCACCGCGTCTAATCAAAGGATGAATGACTTGAACGTGCTTGATGAGTTTCGCCTAAAAGCTTATGAAAGTTCAGCCTTATACAAAGAGAAGATGAAGAGGTATCATGATCAAAGAATAGAAAAGCGAGAATTTGTGGTTGGTGATCATGTGCTGCTATTCAACTCTAGGTTGCGCCTATTTCTAGGCAAACTCAAGTCCAAGTGGACCGGGCCATTTTTGCTCACAAAAGTGCTCGCATGGAGCGGTTGAGCTTGAAAATAAGGATGGAACAAGGTTTGTGGTGAACGGGCAAAGGATCAAGAACTATCTGGGAAATGCTGAAACTGTGCAAGAAGTGATTGAGGCCTGCAATCTTGATGAAGTCTGAGTAATCAAGATAACTGCGTCGTACCGCGACGTTAAATCAAGCGCTGCTTGGGAGGCAACCCAAGATGTACAATCTAGCCAACGATAGGGTTTTGTTTTCCATTACATAGTTTAGCTTTCTTTGATTACTTGCGTCTTTGTATCAATGTAGGTAGGGGTTTCACTATTTTAGTTCTTAGTGTTGGCTAGAAGTAATATAGGGTCCGTGTCTAAAAAGTGTCCAGAAAATGCAAAAAAAGAAAGAAAAATAGCCTATTGGTTGCTACATGTGCAGGTACACTATGCAAGAAATCTGCAGAAAATGGTCTAGTGCAGAGGTCTACGGACCCCATCAACGGTCCGTCGATTGATCCACGGACCGTCAATGGTGTCCGTAGATCCCAGGTAAGTCCCTAAAATTGTCCTAGTCTAATTGTGATCTACGGTCCTGATCTACGGACCGTAGATCGACTCACAGACCGTAGACGAGGTCTCGTGAGTCCAAACCCTACTGTTGACTGACCCGACCCGAACCCCCCATTACTTAAAACCCCCATTGTTTCAAATAATTTCCCTTCCCTCCATTACTCCCAAAACCGTTTCACCCCCTCTTTAAACTTCCCAAATCACTCCATAACTACCTCATAATATCCTCCCTTCCATAAATTTCGAAAATCCCTTCCATACCAAACTCAACCCACTCCATAATCTACCAAAAAGGGTCCGATGTTTGGTCAGTGATGAAAAGGTGACTCCTTGGTCTTGCTAAGCATAGTATCATCACGCAATAACCCCACTACTTGTTGCTTGTAAGGTAATAGACTTTCTCTTCACTTTGAATTTTGATTCATAGATTGAATATAGAGGGTCGGGAGTTGGGTCTTGACCTTGGGTAATTGCTAGATGAAATTGCATGATAAACATGAATATTACAATGCCCTTGGAACGATAGTGATTGTATAGCATTAATTGTAATGTGAGTGTATGTGATCGTAAATACTATATGCTTGTTTCGACTTAGGGTTCCACATCTAGTCTAAATTGTTTGGTATAATAATTGGTCGAAATCTTTGCGTGAGAGAGCTGCAGGGGCATCGAGCTCTGCCCTAGTTGCAGAGGATCAGCCTATTTTGAGAGGCGTTGCGAGCACCACTGATGGTGCGGAGCGTTTGATAGAGAGCACTACTGAGGGTGCTAGGATTGCTGAGGTGGGCACTACTGATGGTGCCCCCACTGATGTTCCAGAGGGCTCCGAGAAACCGAACCCCCCTGCTTGTTGATGATTCGCTGGCGCTTTGCGCCACAGGTTTTCTTCACTCAAATCCATTCACTTTTACTGTCTATGTATGCATTGTGGACAATTGTATCTATTTTTGTTGGGTGTGGGGTAAATGGATCGTGAGTTATAGGGTGAAGTCTGAGTAACCCAACTCATGAATCCTCTCTTGGGGTTTTCTTGCCTGTGTTCTTTTACCCCAAGAGACTGTTTAATTTTTGTTGAACCGGCATGTCTTAGGAGTGTGTGTGTAAAAGCATGATACAGAATGAAGCATGATGGCTTAGGAGAAATGATACCCGTCAGATTCTGGGTTGTATGCTAGGAGTAGGCTACGATTAGTTGATTGTGTTGGCTCTAAGTATGACATAGTAACAATCGACCTGATTGCATGATTAAACCTGGAACTTGAACTGGGTAATCTGATAATCTGATAATGAAACTATGTGCCAAGAGTGGGTGAGAATCATTGGCTGTTCAAACAGTTTTGTGTAAAACTAGAACTTGCCCGGTTAGTCTTGCTAAGACAATTCAATCTAGAGGATAGGAAGTGATCATAGGCCATTGTTCTGAAAAATCCACAAATTGCCTAGAAGGATTCAACCAAATGAAATAACTGGTCCCTTTGAGCCTAAAAATAAACCATTTCTTTCTAAAACCCCGAACTCACTTTCCCATAATCTACTATGTTGGCCCTAGTCCCTCCTTGGACATGTGCACTTTGACTTAGGCCAAAAGCCTAAGTTGAGGGTGGCTAATGTAAAAAGTAACTTCAATCTTGTCCCTGACCTGACATCGGGTATTGTGCACCTCAACTAACGGAAAATCCATAAGTTGAGGGTGGCTATGAAAGGGAAACTGAAAGAAAAATGGGGATGAAAAAAATTATAGGGGAAACGGAAGGAAAGGATGTGAATTATTGAAATAGAAAGGAGCAATAAAATAAAAGGAAATTGAGCTACAAAGTTTAAAGTCACATCCGTTGTTGAAGAAAATCAAGGGAAAGAAGGTAAAGCAACCATATGACAAAAATAGGGCAAAAAGAGGTTAAAAGCCTAGTGTAATGACAAGGAGGGCAGAAAGTCACTAAACAGTAGCCAAATGTACCACACCTGACCCTGAGCCTACGTTACAAGCCAATAAAGTCCTATAGTGATCCTGGAGTCTATTTTGGAAAGTCTAAGCAGTGAAAATAAGGGCAAGCTTATGACAGTAAGCACTAACTGTATTTGAAATCATTTCTGAGTGTGAGTGTTGAATAAATTCTTGTACCATGAACGAAATTGAATTTTTGTGAAAAGAGGATTTCGTTTGAAGTAAGGGCACTAGTTACATCGTCGGAAAGTTGGTACCTGGGTGACAGTCAGAAGGTGTCTGTTGTGTGTCAGTTGGTTGGTCTGTGTCATGATATGATCCACATGAGTTGGCTTGTCGAGTCTAAGAGAATGAATGTTCACCCGAACAATAAGGAGGTAGAGAGCCATGTGATTGCTTGAGTTAGAAATGCTTGCTTCTATACAAATGTCGTTTAGAGTTCTAATGTGTCGGTTGAGGACAAACAACGAATTTAAGTTGAGGGTGTTTATATACCGTGAGTTTACGGTATTTCTAATACATTTCACTTACAAGTTGTGTGTCTAGGGCCTTTTTATAGTGTTTTTATGGTTTTTATCATGTTTTGCAGGAAAGGTGTTTAGGCGCGGAAGTTTAGAGACAGCTGAAGGAAATGCAGAAAAAGGCATCCACGGAGGTCATCTACGGACCGTAGGTCCATTCACAGTCCGAAAGTGATGACCGTAGATCAGCAGGCATGGTGTTGAGGACAAATCGGGGAAATATGACCAAGTGTGGAACAACGGTGTCCATTGACGGTCCGTAGATTGATCTACAGACCGTACTGTTGATACTTAGAGTGAGACTGCGAGGGTTACAGTACCTGATTTTTGAAGATTCTAAGTATAGAGCTACGGAAGGGATTGACGGACCGTAGGTCGATCTACGGTCCGTGCTGCTGGTCCATCGTTTGCTTCAGAGAAGCTGATTGTTGGATGCTGAAATATTTTCTAAGTCTCAAGTGACGGAAGGTACTTACGGACCGTAGATCCATCGACGGTCCGTAAGTCAGTCTCATGGATTGAAGACGCGTACCTGAACAAAACTTTCCTTAATTTGTTTCCTTTTTATTTAGGATTTGTTTTCTATAAATAGGACATGTAAACCTCGTTTTTGGGGGTTAGACACTATTATTCTGTTTTTGCTTGGTAACTTTGGAGATTAATTTGCAACCCTAGCAATTATTGATTTTCCAAGTTCGTTTTGAAGATTTTGGCTTTGCAATTCAAGTTAATTTTCTGGGTTTATTATTCTCTTTACGTAAGTTCATGATTTCTTCATCTACAATTATGAATTGTGTTCTTGCCAATATGAGTAACTAAATCCACAACTAGGGTTGTGGGAACTATGATCATTTAACAAAGTATGAATAGTAAATAAGCAATTCTTGACTAGTATTTTGCATGCATTGATAATTCTTTCGTTTAGAAGTCTTTTTAACGATGGCCAATGTTAGAACTCGCCTTGTTACTACTTGCCGGACCAAGGAGGTAATTAACAAGAAAAGAATTATCAACATAGACTTAGTGTGATACTATCTAATAGGTACGTATCGATTGGTGCGAAGTAATAACTAAGCCAAACATCGATTATGATGTCTAATATGAGGTAAAGGTAAGGGTTAGTAAATTATATGCACGTAGCCGGACCAAGGTGCGGGGTGAAATTCTCTAGATGCCGGACCAAGGATTTAGAGATGCCTAACGTATCACTTTGCATGTAATACACTAGAAAAGGATTGCTATTACTAGGATTACTGCGTTATGAGATTATAGGGAATACGTATACCCTAGTTATTTCTCTTATCTTGATAACAACCAAAGTTGAGTTTAATTATTGACTACTTATTAAGTTTTTACTATTTGTTTCACACAAGCACAACCCCCCTTTTTATTACCTGTTTCTGGAAATAATTTGACTAATTGAATATAATTGTTGGTTAAAAGTAAAGTCTAAACCATTTTCCTCGTGGGATCGATCTCAACTTACAAGTTGGGTTCTTTACTTGATAACGATCGCTTATGCTTCTGAAAGAAGGTGTAATTTGAGCGTATCAACGACTTTCTTTTCACAAAAAGTTTCACGACACTCAAGCAGTTACAACTTGCAGACAAGTCCAAATTCCTTAATTAGTTTGTTCCATAGATAACTATAACAGATCATCTATGCCTTATACAACCTCTAAAGCCAGATACCAATTGGAACCTTCTCAGTTCTAATTAACTTGCTTGTGTCCCTCCAGCCGTGACTACGGCGTCTAGTTCACTTTGTTGAGATACTAATTGGAATAGCGAGATACGAAATGGACTCAACTCATACCACAAGCGACAATAGTAGCTAGCGAGCCCCACAAAACTGCTAATTTCAATCACAAAACTTGGTCGAACCCAATTCTTAACCGCATCAATCTTTAACTGATGGTAACCAGATCTTAAATCAATCTTAGAGAAAATCGATGCACCTTGCAATTGGTCAAAAGGTCATCTATATGAGGCAATGGATACTTGTTCTGAATGGTGGCCCCATTCAATTGTTGGTAGTCCATACACATCATCTCTTGCTAGTGATAGTGTTACCATTTTTGTTGCTCTAGTTCGGACCATAGAGTGATGGAGGAAAGATGCAATTTGTATCACCCAGATACCAATTGGATTCAAGTTATAGCACGAAAGAGTAGAAACAAGTGAGTTTTTCCTAAAGTCCTATAGCCTCTCGAAGAAAAGTACAGAGGTCATCGTATCGTTCCGCAAGACTCTACTAGACTCATTTTGGTACAATGAGATCAACGAACCTAGGGCTCTGATACAAACTTTATCACGACTCAGACTGTCGTGATTGGCACCCACACTAACCCTCCGGTGGAGAACCATTACTACAACCCAACTAACAAATTTTATAAAAACTAAGGCATTTAAAGATACGGAAGCATGTTTAAATGACAATAAAAATGGAGTCCCCATAAATTCTAAAGGTTTAAACAATTAACTAACCAACTAAAGCGGAAATTCAACCCCTAGAACCTGAAAGTCATTTTACCAAAACTCTACTAACAACAAGTCTAAGAACAAGGAGTACAACCTCGAAACTAAACAACACCTTAAACAAATAGTTTGAGTTCGAAAGGAGTGGACTTAAACAAGAGAGATCCATGGCAGCCTGAAAGAACTGACTCACCGTTGAATTCGGTCGTGCTCAATAGTCACTTAGTTGAGGTCTATCAATAGCCACCTGAAGATGCCCTGTACTCAACAAAGAACAAGCAAGTACACAACCACAATGCACTGGTAGGATCACGCATCTATCCCAATAAGTGAAACACATGCAAGTAACCACAACATAATAAAACAGGCATATACCGAACATATACAATTTTAGTCATCTTTTCAGGATCAATGGTTATAATTTTAGAGCAGCATACCGTCTTCCAATATCAATCATCATTAGATATGAACATAATCATCACAAGTATGTACATAACACATTTTAATGGTTCTCTCACGGAACCCAATTCAATGGTCCTCTCATGAAACCCACACCCAAATTGTTAGCTTACCTGAACGTGGTACCCGATCCAATGTTTATGTCGGAATGTGGCAACTGATCCCATATTTATGTCGGAACGTGGCAACCGATCCCGTGTTTATGCTGGAACGTGGCAACCTATCCAAGTTAGTGTGTCGGAACGCAATACTCGATCCATTCAACAAACCACAATCACAATCACAATGTATATTCTCACAATCATACAACAAGAGGTGATTCATGGCATATAATTATTCAATTATCCTCATCCACAAGTAGTGTGATCAATAGTGCAACATTCATATACATACACGTATTATAATGAAGCAATTACAAACATATGTCACACCAACATGAAATCACAACCATCACCTACCTCGAATCCAAGCTTGAATCCCTAAGGCACTTGAATCTTCCCTTTTCAGATTCTTCCCGCCTGTTCGTGGTCTAAAAACATACAATTAACGCAAGGATCAATAAACGAGGTCTAATTACCCGGATTATAGTCAACATTATCAACCCTAAGCCAACCCAAGATCCCAATACCTAAATTAGTGGTTTTTCCATCATTAACTTCAGATCAAAACCTTTTTTCAATGATAATTACCCAAGAAACTACGTTTTACGGATAAAAAAAATGGATTCAGGGAGTTAAAACCTTACCTTTAGCCTCAAGAATGTTGAAAAATGGTCAAGAACTCATCTGGGGTCGTCCCTTAGCTCTCAAAGTCGAAAAGTACATAATAAAGGCATTTTGGGGTTTATTTACGACATTAAGTCTCGTCGGACCCGCCACAGCGGTCCTCACCACGCTACAGCGGCCCCACCATGGCGGCACTATCCTGCTCTGGCGGCTTGCACGAATACAGTGAGTGAATTTAAGAATTCCAAACTCCCATTTCACAACACACCTTCATCCCATGACACTCAGAAAATACCCGATCATGCTAAGATCAGTTTCGGGAGTTCTACTCACCCGAATTTAATTCCATAAAGTCATACGGTTCCTTAACATCTTAGCTATCCACTCATGTAATCAAATTCATTAATAGATCTCTCATTTGTTACCAAATTTCCTTAGATCTCACTGGCTCTGATTTCGTCCAAATCTAGACTAGGCTAGGAAATCTCAAGTTACTACGAAAAAGTTTTCTGACTCCAAATTTTTCCCCATTGGCTTTTCCATAACGATGGAAATCAGGTCGTTACAAGTTCTTAGTCCATATTATTTGTTCCAATCAGTACATAGACATTGTTTTTAACTTTCAATACTCAAAGTTAACACTAAAAATGCTATCTCATACCCCATATGATTATTGAATATTATACTATTTACAAAACAGAACATGGATTTATAGTAAAACATCTTGCTTGTAGGATTTTTTGGGCTAATCCCTCAGATTAGGTGATGCAAGGTTTCATGTTCAGCGTAATGTATTCTTACAGGATTGAGACGTTCCACATCAAGAAAGATAACCCGCAAAATTTGTTCCACGGTGATCCTTTTGCTCATCAAACTAAGAAGAATACGAAGAGACAATGATTAGAGCAAATATTAACACATTAATAAATTATTAAAATATATAGATGTTTAGCTGAGTTTCTATATAGAGCATACAAAATAATTTATTTGTTATGCCAAATTTATTTAATGTTAAAATAAGAAGAAAAAGAATTATAATGAATTTTTTTTAATTATGTTTATTTTTGGGTTCACATTTACATGACATATAATTTATTCTGAAATACAAAATTATGTTAATATTCTGAAATACAAAATTATGTTAATATTCTGAAATACAAATTATATGTGACTAATATTAGTCAATATAGATCAAGTTTAACACAATAGTGATAGAGTTTTGGTTCATACTACTTACTATTTGAATTATACAACTCACAATATGCTGTTTTTTTATTAGGTTCTTCACTGAAGTATTATTATGTTACCAATAAAGCACTTCTTTCTATGGTTTCAAGTAATATTTTTCAGCTTCAATCCATTTCCACCTTCTTAAAAAAAGATTAATTAATATAGAGAAGAAGTTCAGAAATTACTATAATTGAGAATAAAAAATGCAATAAAAAGTCTATGATATTAGCTTATGGAGTCATGTTAAAAAGATTTTTTTTTTTTTTTCAAAAAAAAGTTATACAAAAATATGCTTACCAAATGTAACTGTTGATATTAAAAAAAACAAAAAAAACTTTAGGGTCTGATTGGAAAGCCACCAGGTAATGATAATTGATGTAATCAATTACTAGGATAGTAATTATTGGCCTAGTAATTATACAACCTGAGTAATTATGTTAATTTGTTTGTTTGCTACAATGTAATTACATTGTAATAATAAGTGTACTGTTTGGTTGCACAAGTGTAATTATAAGGTTTTATTAAAATTACTTATATTAGACAAATAAGGACTTTTATAAATGATATTAAATTAAATATTTAAGATATATATTATTTTTTGAAAATATATTAAATAATAAACATATGTTCTTAACTAATGTTATAAAAAATAATTGATTTATAATTTTCAATTAAGTATATTTTAATTAAATTTATCATAAAAATTAAAAATACAGAACTTCTATAACAACATGAAATGCATATTTGACAACAAGATTAATATTATAAATATAATGTCATCAAATTAGAAAATATTTGACAGAAAGATAATATATCAAGTCTAACTTAAAAAATAACTTGCAACATAAAATATGAGCTTTAACTAGATTTAAATTTTAACAAAAAAAATAAAAAAACAATTGAACCATACTTTACTAAATTATCTTAAATATTTTTTAAAATTTTAAAGAATTATTAATTTATAATATTAATGGAACCATATATTTATATAGGTGGTCTTCCAAAAATATATTATCTTATTGAAATGAATGATTTTCTCCAACTCGCCCAAGTTGAATGATAACCGATAATGCTGATACGTAACATGACTTTTCGTATTACTAGTCAATATTTACACATGAGCATATTCTTGCTCTTGAAAGAAGATAAAAGGGTTCAAAGGTGTGAGGTTCAAAAAGCATTTTGCACACCAAACATTAATTAGGCAGATTATAGGACTTGGAAAACCAAGGTATCAGATTCTCTCGTCTAATACAAGGAAACAAAACTATAAATACATGATGGCAAATAAAACATATAGTGAATTATAGCAGTTGTTAACAAATTAAATATTTTTAAGAAAAACGTAACACAGAACCTCAGAGCATCGTATTGTCGTCATGAAGAATCAACAGGCAAAAGAGTTGAAGTACGGGTCATTTTCAAAGACAATTAGTTATGAGGATCCGAAAATACGTAGATTGATAGATGTTCCTCCATATCCTAGTATTCGTTATATGTCTCGTGGATTCGAGGCGTTTAGAGATCGGGAAGAAGAGAATGTGACGAAGAGGTCAGCATGGGAATTGGGATTATACCATTAACGAAGACAAAGCAGAAGACATAAATGCTGAAGCGGAGGCTTTCATTAAGTCGATGCACCGTAAATTTGAAGTTGCCTAATTGATCTCCACCAACTCTTTTTATTGAATAATCACTCATATATGCATCTTCTTAGAAATTGTAACTAAAAAGATAATTAAATAAATAATTAGATGTTATTGTGTTGGTTTAATGTTATTTTATAATAATATATTACATCATGAATTAAAATATATATTGTGCACGTACATGGCAGTTTCATAGCGTTATATTTCATCCCGTTCTGCAATTAAAATATGGAAAAATATTTTACGTTGTTATAAATCCATTGCATTGTGTGGATTATCCATTAGATTTATTCAAGAATTTATTGGATTCATGTATGAATGCTTTCAAGGTGATAAGAATCTTAAGGGATGACTATGTATCTACTAGTTTGGTGACCTTTGTGAGTGATATCTCAACACTATAAATAGAGATATCACTCACCATTTGGAATACACACTTGAATAAGAAGAAAAGTCTTATCCTACATCTACTTCCCTTGTCTTATTCTCTTTATACTTATATTTCTTTAAGCTTGATTTTATAACACGTCATCAACAAGAGTCTCTATATTAATATTATGATGCTTGATAGCAATATAGCTAGCAGAGTTTGTATACTTAGCCCTTAGCTTCCCAAAATTTCTATCAAAGAAAGAAAGGAAGAGACGATAAAGTTGATACACTCAACGACAGAGTTGGATTGTTCCAAGTTGCATCAAAAATTGTTTATCATCGTGCTTCTATAATCCAGAATTGGAGTTGATTATTAAATCAACTAATCATATGTAAGCTTTAGAAAGTATTGCTTACATTTAATTATGATTTGTCGGCTGTACTAAGTATTGGAGAAGTAGTAATAATATGAATATTCGGTTCCTCCGAATAAGTGAGATGATTTGACTAATTTTATCTGTACATATATTTGAATAAATAAATTCTCTTTTTAAAGATTAAAATTTCCAAATTTGCTGAGAGCAAAGAGGCTCTGAGATGAGTCCATTGCACTTGACCTACTATATAATTGATTGAGGGTAAGACGATATATTCAAGTTCTATCGCACTAAAAGGATAAAACATCAGGTTAAAGTTTGGATGCACCATAATGAAAAATGTTTGAGGGTAAGACAGTAGATTCAAATTTATCGCATCAAGAGGGTAAGACGATCAATATATTTAAATTTTGATCCACCATGATGATAATACGTTGGGTTCATGTCCCATCAATTTATGACCTAAGACGGCTTTATATGGATAAAACGTTGGATTTAAGTTCTAATGCACCATAATGATGATTTAGTGATGACTATGACAAACTAATTGTATTTTTTTTATGAGAAGTCATGAATTTCGCTCAATTGATTTGCTCCATTCTCTTATGTGAATGTGGTAGCAGTACATGATATGTCCGAAAGATGACGGTGATTATTGTGGTTGTACAAATGAATATGGGCATGAGAAAAAAGAAAATTATAATAGTCATCATTGTGGTTAAATTAAGAACATTGTGAGTTCTCCAAATATTCCTTCAAAATGTGAAGGTAACTTTCATCATCAAAAGGTATAAAAAGTCACTGGACACGAGATTATTGTGCAATCTAATAATATGATAAATTTGTAAATCCTCCATCAAAAGAAAGGAAGATAAAGTGATGGTACACTTGACCTTTCAAAGTGAGGTTGAGGTGTGTCATGCAAAAATGATAAAATTTAAGGTCATGACAATGAGCTTACAATGCAAATTTAATGAAGCACATACAAATGATTAGTCCATTCCTTAAAGAGATTGTGACTTGTGATAAGCATTGTGAATGTTTGCCAATTCTTGAAAGTGAATGAGTCAAAATATGAATAAGAACATATTGATGTATGGTTGAAAATATGCCACAACTCACCATTACAGGAGGTTTGAGAGAAATAAATAAATTTTATTTGGCAGAAATGGTCAATGGTATTGTACATTTATTATACGTCATATTTATTATGGTGTGTTTATTGTGATCTACCGAAAGAGCAAAAGAAAGAAGTAATTCTTTTCTATAAGATGGATGTGCTAGTGCTTTACATTCTAGACACGTTTGCTATGGTATGTGAAAAGTCAAAAATGCCCTCAATTTGAATTTTAAAGACAAAAAACTAACATGTTGATACCACTACATTACCCATATTTCTATAATAGTAGAAAAGAAAAGAAAAAAGTTTGAGAACATAAAAAATATTTTTTTAATTTTAAATATAATTAAAATAAAATGTTTAAATATTTTGGGATGAACTAATATTAAGAATTTAAATAAAAAATTATCTTTTAGAACAAATAAAAGAATTAACTAATTAATAAAAGAATTTAATTAAATTAACTTTGAATTGAGGGTATTTTTTAGTCCAAAAGATGAAAGAAGGGGTATTTTTGAACCATAAACAAAGGTGAAGTGTATTTTTAGACCAAAAGGTAGAAGGAGGGTATTTTTGAGCCTTTTCCAATAGATTAGGGGTATTCTTGGCCCTTTTTCGTTTTATTTTTAGTATAAACTTAACTAGAAAAAGAAAATACTAAAAAAATTATGCGGGACAGGTTCTTGCGGCGCGGGATGAAGCGGGTAGAAAATGAAAAAAAGTTGTTAAGCGGGGGATGGGAAAATGAAAAAAAAAATTGTTATGCGAGGCGGATTAAATATTTTGCAGGTTAAGCTCAACCCGCCCTGTCCCCGCCCCATTGTCATCCGTAGAAATACACATAGAATTTACCACTTATTCCTCCGTTACTTTTTGTTTTTATATTGTATTTTTTTAGAGTCAATTTGATTATATTCCAAAACTAAGTTGAATTACATTAATTAGTTATGTTTTGTCTTTCGGGTGTAACATCAATTTCCAAATTAATGAAACTAAAATACTTAGGGATGGTAATGGATGGGTCGAGGTGGGTTTAAGGCTATGCGGGGTGTGGTGGGTTAAGGTTGTGCAGGGCGGGAGGGATACGGGGCGAGTTGAAGTGAATTTTTTTAAAATTAATGTAGGATGGGGCGGGTTGCAGGTTTATATGATTTTTGTGGGTACAAATTTAATTTTAACTTTTTACATGTTATAAGAGTGATAGAACATTATTTATTAAGATAATTTGTTTAAAGATACTAAAATATTCAAGATAGTAAATGCATACGGTTCAAGAAAAAATAATACAATTTCTTGCATGTTTCCCAATTGGCCTCTAAAGTAAAATTTTAAGTCATTATTTATTAAATTAATAAAACTTAATAAAATAAATAAATTTATCTTTATGAATTTATTTTTAGTATAAACTTAATTAGAAATAGAAAATATTAAAAAAATTTGTAGCGGTCGGAGGCAGCTAATGCAAACCGCGAGCTATTACTTCTTCTTTTTTCAATGATAAAATTGTTGGTTCTGTTCGAATTCATGAAATGATTGATATTGCATTATCCCTTCTCCCCTCTCCTTCTATATCTATCATCCTTGTTCTGATTCTGAGATTAGGTAATTGTTGCTTGTCTAAATTCATAATTTTTTTTCTTTACTTGGTAACTCTGCAAAAGAATTATAGACACTTCTTTCTGGATTAACAAAAGCAAAATTGGCTAATTAATCAGCCAAAGTATTTCCTTCTCTGTAAACATGTTGGATTTGAACATAACATTCTTGATACAGTTCCCAAATATCTTCTATTATCACTGCTATACTCCAAGGCACTTCCCATATTCTAGTGAGAATTTTTATTAGAACTTCTGAGTCTGTTTCCAAACACACTTGCATAACTCCTTTCGTAACATGGTGTGCTAAAGCCTCTCTTATTGCAACTGCTTCTGCCTCTAGATTAGTGCCTTCCTGTATCTCTTCTCCTTGCGATTAGACTAGATCGCCTACATATTTCTTAGACAAAAGTCATATGAACCTTTTCTTGGGTTACCTCTAGATGCACCATCCGTATTGCACTTGAGTATACCGTCTGGTGGTTTCCAACACACTAGGAGATAGTATAGCTTTGGTTTATGCTTCTCCAGGCAATCCACAATGTCGGACCATGTTGTTGGCAAATCTTGTAGTTTAGGATATATTATTCTCCCTATTTTCCACAAATCTGAATTGACCCTAAAAACCAAGCTGTTGTAAGAGGATGGTCTGCCATGTTTTAGACTATTTCTCCACTTCCAAAGATTCCATATGTTAATAGTTGGTACAACTCTCATAAGTTACTTTAAAATTGGAAAACATTCACTTGTCCGCCGTTTAATCACTACTTGTGATAGCTGCAATCCTTTTAAACTAATACCTACACCATTAGCAAACAATCTCCACAACTTTGTAGCTGTATAAGAGGTTAGAAAAAGGTGAGACATCGTCTCGAATTTAAGTTGAATGCAGCACCAACACCTTGATACAAGATTAATCCCCATGATTTGCACCACTTCATCCACAGGTAATCTGAACTTCCACATCCTCCATATGAGAAAAGACTATTTAAAAGGCAGTTTTTTACTCCACGTATATGTAAAAATGTATTCTTCTTGATCTTTCAACCTAATATATTCATATGCATCCCTGCTTCTGGAAGGATGTGATATAAAGTCCCCATGGTGGTCCAATTGTCATACCAGAAACTAGCATCCCCTTTCTCAATCTTCCACCATATTTGATGTTCTATGAGCTCCTTGACAAAAAAATAATTTCTTCCAGATGGGGGAGGCACCTCTACATTGAGCCACAACAGGGTGTAGCTTTTTGCAATACTTGCTAATCTTAAAGGCTCCCCATGGTGATGGTTTGCTTCTTAAATTCCCCCATAATTTACAAAATAAAGCATTAGAAACATAAAAAAAATGGACCTAAAACCAACACCTACTTCTTCCTTAGGGAGACATAAAGTGTCCCAACATAATTTCTTTATCATTCACAGAAAGAGAAAAAAGGAGTCCATATCTTAAAAGATCATTGAACTATGAGAAATTATATAGTTATTAAATTTTGTTTTGTATCAATAAAATCCCTCAACTTAATATTTTTATCTTTAAAAATCACTCAACTATAGTAATCATTAAAGATATTTTTTTTAAGACAAAATAAATTATTTTATATTCCACTTAAATATGGACCCCACAACTAAACATAGTTTAAAATTTTCATTATAATTCTTCTTCTTCTTATTCTTCTTAATTTACCATTAAAAATATTTCACATGACGAATAAATTATTTTATATAATATATAAATTCAACTAAACATTTATATATTTTTTATAATATGTTAAATATCAGTGTACATCTTCGTAAATCATCAATGTCTATTCTTTCATCAAAATATATCTGAATTTTGAACAATATTGTCCATTCTTCAGCCCATATATTGAGGATGCAATTTCATATTCTTAAATAAAAAACCAACAAAAATCTGGAATCATGAAAGGTAACCCGCAAAATTTGCTCTGAGTTTATCTACCGAGTTTCAAACCTTGCACCACCTAGTCTGACGGATTAGCCCAAAAATATCTTACAAGAAAGATGTTTTACTATAAATCACTTTACCCCATGTTCTGTTTTGTAAATAGTATAATGTACAATAATTATATGGGGTATGAGATAGCATTTTTGGTGATAACTTTGAGTATTGAAAGTTAAAAACAATGTCGATGTACTGATTGGAACAAATAATATGGACTAAGAACTAGAATAATTATAATGGAGAATGACTTCTGCTCATTAGTGACGGAAGTTATCTTTTCCCTTTTGATAAAAAATTTTTTCCTTAGAGGACGCATTTTCCACAATTCAAGGTAACACAACGCACTGAAATATTATTTAATAAAGGAAAAAAATTATGGGAATAAACTCTGGCACATAAAATACACCCAAGACTTTAACTATTTTGAATGCAAAATATGCCATAACGTAGCAATTGTTTTTACTAACCTTCTGGATAAACAGAAGCTATACGACATGCTATTCCTCAACCCAAAAAAATGAATACACACTGTTAATATAAAGTTATTTATTATTCCTTCAATTGTACAACCACATATAGTATGTTACACTTATGACTTACAGAAGCATAAATTCATTACCATTTCTGTACTGTAAAAGGTGAATCTAGTTAACCATAAAACTTAATGAACTGTCAACTTAACCAATGCTAGTTCCTACATTAATTTCCTAAAATAATCTCAACCAACAAAGTACAAGACGCAAATTCAGAATTTTAAGAGAAACAATTACTCAAATAAAAGAAACTTTAATAAAATAAAGATTAAGAAAATGAACCATCTCTTGAGAGAGGGGATTGATGCGAGTGAGGTTACATTGTTGTACAAAGATGTTTTGGAGATGATAAATCTGGCTACAGAGGATTTCTTTCTGCAAGTCGAATAAGCTCGAGAACGATATCGTAGGATTGGTCAAGGCCAATTGTAATTGATTTTCCATTGTAGACTTCGCCAATCGAAATTCTAACCGACCCCGAAGCAATAGATCGAGCCAATTCATGCATCAGATTCAACAAGCAACTGAAGAAGAGGAGCAAACCTAAAATCCATCAGGATCAGTTCTAGGGTTTTCACGGCTATGTAAATGGAGGAAGAAGAGGAGGTAGGGAATAAAATAATTTGTGTGTTGTCTCTTTGCTGATAGTGAACCAATGACCTTTGATGAAGCTGTTACGGACAAAAGGTGGAGACAAGACATGGAGGAGGAGATCCAGTCAATAGAGAAGAACAACACTTGGGAGTTAACAACTCTTCCCAAGGACCATCGAACAATTGGAGTCAAATGGGTATACAAGATGAAGAGATACAAGGCAAGACTTGTGGCTAAAGGCTACAAGCAAAGGAATGACATTGACTATGGTGAAGTCTATGTGCCTGTTGCCCACATGGAGAAAATCCATCTATTGATCTCTTTAGCAGCACAAATGAAGTGGAAGATCCATCCACAAGATGTCAAGTCAGCATTCTTGAATGGATATCTTGAAGAAGAAGTCTATGTTAAGCAACCATTGGGCTTTGTGGTTAAAAATCATGAAGATAAGGTGTTGAGGTTGAAGAAAGCCTTATATGGATTGAAGCTATCTCCACGAGCATGTAATAATCGCATTGACAAATACATTCAAGACAATGGGTTTACTTGTTGTTAATAACATATAAGACTCCTTACTTTTGTAGAATTCTATTTTCGTAGTTCCTAATCTCAAGAATTTGTTGTTTAATAGTCTTTATCTTTTCTAGGTCTTGTATAGATTCTTTATATAGCAGCCATATGGTCAATAATAAAATATACAATTTTCCCATGTTTTCTCTCGTTTGTTTATGGTATAGAGCACTTCTAAACTCCCACGAGTTGATCCTTTTTTTCTGCTAAGTCATCGAAATGGCCCCCAATACTTCTGTGACCAATGCTGATGGAGTCAATAATTCCGTCACTATTGTCCAATTCAATCCTATGACCCAACTGCCCATAAAATTAACTGGCAGTCACAATTTCTCCCTATGGAAAGCTCAAGTTTCAATGCTTATGCGTGGTCACCATCTCTATGGGCATCTCGATGGCTCCATCCCTGCCCCTACTCGTACCATCTCATAAAATAATCAAGATGTTGCTAAACCTGAGTTCGTTCTTTGGTACCGCCAAGATCAATTAATTCAAAATACTATCTTGGTCTCCGTTGATGCTACACTTGCCCCCACTGTTGTTGTTGCAATCTCTGCCAAGCTGCCTGGGATGCTCTGCATACTGCGTATGCAAACAAATCTCAAACAAGAATTTTCATCTTGCGAGACCGACTGGCTTGCCTCACTAAAGACTCTCGTCCAGTCGTAGATTATCTCCATCAGACTTGATCACTTTGTGACGAACTTGCAACTGCTAGTGCGCCTGTATCGAATCTGGAACTCATTGTTAGTGGACTCGAATCTGAATTTCGAGAACTCTCTGCTGCCATTTGTGCTCCAGATTCAACAATTTCCTATGAAGAGCTGTATGAAAAGCTCCTGGATCATGAGATTTTTCTAAAGTACGAGCACGATAAGAAGCCGCTCACAACTAATATCACTACTGTTGTAGTACAAAAGACCAGCTCAACTCCTCCTTGCCAGGGTAACAATAATTACTCCCGCAGTCGCCATCCACGTGCGAACACTCCTCCCAAAAATCAGCAATGGCAAGCACAACCATGTCTCCCACTAAGAAACAACTAGCAATAGCCCTTTGACAGGAATCTTTGATGCCAACTATGTTATCGCGTAAGTCATTCTGCTAGGGTCTGCAGATCTCAATCCCATAACCATCTGCAAGCTCGGGCAAACTTTGATGGTCATTTTCCTCCTCAACAAACCCCTTGGATCATGGATAGTGGAGCCACTCACCATATTATGTCTGATGCTCAAAACCTATACACTGTACATAACTACCACGACACTGAAGAGATCACTATGGGCAATAGTAACACCATTCTAATATCCCATACTGGTGATGCTAACATAAGTGCATCAAATCATCACTTCAAACTTCTCAATACCTTATGCTCCCCTCTCATAAAAACTAATCTTATTTATGCTTCTCAATTTTGTCGTGGTAATCATTCCTCTATTGATTTTTTTCCTTTCCATTATCTTGTGAAGGATCTAAATACGTGGGGGTCTCTAGTTCGCGGGCAGAATAAAGATGGTTTGTATGAGTAGCCACCGGTCTGTACACATTGTTCTCCTCAATGCAATGTTGTTGTTCCAATTCACCTGTGGCATCAGCGTTTAGGTCATCCTAATCGTCGCGTTTTGGATACTATCTTGAATAATTTTTCCCTTCCTATTTTAGATCCTAAAGCTAGTTCCACAAGTTGACTTTCTCAGAAAATTCACTACAAAGTAATAAGCCCCTACAAATCCTTTTTAGCGATTTATGGGGTCCATCTCTGGTTTTGTCATTTGATAAAAAAAGATATTATGTGTTATTTGTTGATTTACTTTCAAAATACATGTGGTTGTTTACTTAAAATCAAAAAATGAAATTCTGGAAGTTTTTGAAATTTGCATCCTTTGCTTGAACGGAAGTTTAACACCAAAATTCAATCTTTTTACATGAATGGTGGTGGCGAATTTCAAAGTTTACAGTCCTATCTCAAAACACATGGCATAGAACACTTAGTGTCACCCACATATACTCCACAATGAGTTGCTCTAGTCAAAAGACGACACCGTCATGTTATTGAAACTGCTAGAACCTTGCTGCATCAAGCATCTTTACCATCACACTTCTAGAGTTTTCCCTATCAACAAGTTGTCTATCTTATAAACAGGCTAACTACACCCAATCTTCAACATAAGAGTCGATTTGAAATTTTATATCAAAAGATGCCAAAGTATGACTCCATTAAAGTTTTTGCTTGCCTCTGTTATCAATGGCTCAAACCATATGCCAAAAACAAATTAGAGCCCCGTTCGACACCATGTGTTTATTTAGATTTTTCGAATAAACATTACAATCATCAATGTTTTGATCCTTTAACTTCCAAAATATATCTATCATGTGACATCTTATTTTTGGAAAATCAGCTCCCGTTTGACAATATTTTTTCTCATTTAAAAAGAACACAACAAAGCTGGTCCATTCAGCAACTTGATATCAATAATGCCTTCCTGCAAGGTCGTCTCGATGAAGAACTATATATGCGCCAACCACCTTGTTTTGAAGCATCTATGCATCTGACACATATTTGCAAGTTGCACAAGGCTATATATGGCCTCTTACAGGTTCCTAGGGCCTGGTACACTGAACTCAAAAATTACTTGGTTACTTTAGGATTTGTTAAATCCCAATCTGGTTCTTCATTGTTCATCTTGCATAATTTTGAGTTGACTATTTATATTTTGGTATACGTTGATGACATAATTGTCACGGGTAACCAAATTTGTGGTGTTCATAGCATCATTGATAATCTTGCAACCCAGTTCTCATTGAAGGATCTTGGTCCACTTCATTATTTTCTTGGTGTTGAAGTCTTACCTTATCCTGGTGGTATTTTGTTGTGTCAACAGAGATACATTACTGATCTGTTGCAGGATGTTAATATGCACAAATACAAGGGTGTTCCGACACCAATGGCTTCTACTGTTGCTTTACCGGAGTCTACTGAAGATTTTCTAGTTGATGGCTCTCTTTATAGAAGGCTAATTGGTAAACTTCATTAAATTTCTTTTACACGTCCCGACATAGCATTTGCAATTAGCAAACTCTCACAGTCCATGCACCAGACTTTATTATCACATTGGACATCCATGAAGCGTCTCCTTCGGTATCTTCACCAGACATCTTTGTTTGGCCTTCGAATTGCAAAAGAACATGATCACCGTCTTCTAGCCTACTCAAATTCTGATTGGGCTGGAGATCCTCTCGATCGAACCTCTACAGCATGTTATGTTGTTTACCTTGGCAGTTCTTCGGTATCCTGGTCCTCTAAAAAGCAAAGATCTGTCTCCCACTCCTCCACAGAAGCAAAATATCGAGCTGTTGCAGCTACTGTTTCTGAAACAAATTGGCTAACAAGTTTACTCCATGAACATAGGTTTTATATTTCCACCACTCCTTGGATATTTTGTGACAATGTCAGCACCACATACATTTGTGCCAACCCGGTGTTCCATAGTCGGATAAAGCATATTGCTATTGATTTTCACTTTGTTCGTGAACAAGTTCAAAACAAGCATATCGCAGTTCAACACCTTCACTCGGCTGATCAAGTGGCAGATATACTTACCAAACCACTTCCAAGAGCTTCTTTTGTCAAGCATTTCTCCAAGTTGGGTGTTGTTGACAGCACCAACTTACGGGGGCATAATAACGGATGATACTCCTTACTTTTGTAGAATTCTATTTTCGCAGTTCCTAATCCTCAAGAATCTGTTGTTTAGTAGTCTGTCTTTTCTAAGTCTTGTATAGATTCTTCATACAACAGCCATATGGTCAATAATAAAATATACAATTTTCCCATCTCTGTCTTGTTTTTTTCGTTGTCTCCATGAATATGCTCTTTACATTAAAGTTCATGATAATGGAGATATTCTACTTGTTTGACTTTATGTTGATGATCTCATTATAACGGGTAATAACCCATTTTTATTTGAAGCTTTCAAGAAAGCTATGTCCCTTGAGTTTGAGATGACAGACATAGGGTTCATATCATATTACTTGGGCCTAGAAGTGAAGCAATGGAGGAAGGCATTTTCATATCTCAAGAAAGTTATACAAAGGAGAATTTGAAGAAGTTCAACATATTTGATTGCAACCCTGTGAACACCCCAATGGAAAGTGGAACAAAATTGTCAAAGTTTGAAGATGGAGAAAAGGTGGACTACACTCTATTCAAAAGTCTCGTAGGAAGTCTATGGTACTTGACATGTACGAGACCAAATATACTCTCACTTGAAGGTCGCTAGAAGAATTTTATGTTAGCTAAAAGGTACAATCGACCTTGGACTATTTTATTCTTCTTCTGATGATTTTAATCTTGTTGGATATTGTGATAGTGATTATGCGGGAGATGTTGATGACAGAAAAAGCACAACTGGTTTTGTATTTTTCTTGGGTTATTATGTTATTTCTTGGAGTTCAAAGAAACAATCAATTGTTACTCTCTCGACTTGTGAAGCTGAATATGTGGAAGCGACGTCATGTACGTGTCATGCTATTTGGTTGAGGAGATTGTTGAAGGAACTCAATTTGCCACAAATTGAAGCCACGATGATTTGTGTTGATAACAAATTGCCGCAAGCACTTGCAAAGAATCCGGTGTATCGTTATCGAAGAAAGCACATAGACACAATGTATCACTTTATCTGAGAATGCATTGCCAAGAAAGAGGTAGAGCTCAAGTATGTGAAATCTCATGATCAAATTGCAGATATCTTTACAAAGCCTCTCCAGTTTGAAGAAATTCAGAGATTGAGATCAAGCCTTGGAGTGAAGAAGAAAAATCAAAATTAAGTGAGATATTTGTGGGAATAAAATCTTGGCAGCAACTAGTTTGGCAGTCACATACGTTGAACTTACTTGCCACAAATGTGAAAGTTGGCAAGCCACATTTGTGGAAGTTGGTAGTCAAAGTTTGGTAGAGTTTTGGTAGAGTTTGACAACCAAACTTTGTGGAAATTGGCTACCACATTTATGTCACTAATGATGTAATAAAGAGGTTCAAAAACTCTATAAATAGAGTAGTAATTGAACACTTGAAGACACACCAAAAATAGAGAAGCATTAGAGATTAGAGAGAGTAATCCACAAACTACTTCTTAGTTAGTGAGAAAAATAGTGTGGAAGTAATATAATTGTGAGTTGTAAGAAATAAAAGAATGTTGAGTAGTAATCTTTTGACACTACTAACTTGTTCATCAATATTATTGTATTACTTATTCGAGTATCATATTTACCTCATTTTAATATTTGGTGGAATTGTTACGCTCTTCCTATTGCTATTTAGTTTGGATATTATCCTGGGTGTGATTATCATTTTGTCCAACATCGAGGTTGGTCGGAATTTTGATTAGCGGACTCTACAATGGAAGATCAATTACAATTGGCCTTAAACAGTCCTACGACGTCGTTCTCAAGCTTTTTCGACTCGTAGAAGGAAATCCTCTGTAGCCATATTTATCAGCTCCAAAACATCGTTGTACAACATTGTAACCTCACTGGCATCAATCCCCTCTCTCAAGAGATGGTTTATTTTCTTAATCTTTGATTTTTTTTCTGAAGTTTCTTTTATTTGAGTACTTGTTTCTCTTAAAATTCTGAATTTGCATCTTGTACTTTGTTGGTAGTGATTGTTTTAGGAAATGTACGAACTAGCATTGGTTAAGTTGACAGTTCATTAAGTTTTATGGTTAACTATATTCACCTTTTACAGTACAGGAATGGTAATGAATTTATGTTTATGTAAGTCATAAGTGTAACATACTATATGTGCTTGTACAATTAAAGGATTAATAAATAACTTGAGATTAGCAGTTTGTATCCAATTTTTTAGGTTGAGGAATAGCCTGTCTTATAGTTTCTGTTTATCCAGAAGGTTAGTAAAAACAATTTCTACCTTGTGGCATATTTTGCATTCAGAAAAGTTATGTCTTGGGTGTATTTTATGTTCCAGAATTTATTCCCAGAATTTTTTTTCCTTGATTAAATTATATTTCAATGTGTGTTACCTTGAATTGTGGAAAATGCATCCTTTAAGGAAAATATTGTTTATCAAAAGGGAAAAGATAACTTCCGTCACTAATGGGCAGAAGTCATTCTCCATTATAATTATTCAAGTTTTTAGTCCATGTTTTCTGTTCCAATCAGTACATAGACATTGTTTTTAACTTCCAATACTCAAAGTTATCACCAAAAATGATATATCATGGCCCATATAATTAATGTACATTATACTATTTACAAAACAGAACATGGAGGTTGATGTGCCGCGAAATTTTGGCACATTTAATGCTTGAAAACTAAGAATTGATACTAGACTCGAGTGCATTTATGTGGATATAATTCGTTTGGTTGTGTTGTACAAGTGAAACAAATGAAAAATGTAAAAAGGAGAGAAATAAAGAAATAGTTTTGGAAAACATCGAAATGAAGACCACATACCATTTTACGGGCCGTGTTCCTCTATATGGTCCGTTGTGCCTGCTGTGAAGTTGAACCAGTGTGCATGCCAAGAATAGTTGAAAAGGGATTGGAACCCAGTGAAGAGCACAGACGAGTTCACGAGTTGTGGTATTCACTACGGTCCGTTGTGCCTGCGGTGAAGTTGAACCAGTGTACAGGCTAAGAATAGTTGAAAAGGGATTGGAATCAAGTGAAGAGCACGGATGAGTTCATGAGCCGTGGTACTCACTACGGTCCGTTGTGCTTGCCTTGAAGTTGAACCAGTGTACAGGCCAAGAATAGTTGAAGAGGGATTGGAATCCAAGTGAAGACCACGGATACCATCACGATTCGTGGTCCTTGCTACGGACCGTGGTGCAGTTTGTAGTCCTTATTCCAGTAAGTATCATTGAAGACCCAAACTTTGGGAAGTCCAAGGGAAGATCACAAAAGGCTTCACGGACCGTGAACCCTTTGATGGGTCGTGGTAGTAACCGTGAAAATGCCTGACAATTCAGTCCTAGTTCGATTAAGACTCACTTTTAACATTCTATTTTTTAACTACTTTAGGTCATTTTTGTATTATTATTCTGGATCCAACGTTTTACGATGAACAACACACTATTACTTTTAGCTTCAAATTTTGGATTCAAATTTTTTTTATCAGTTTGAAGTTGGAATTTCGATTATCAGATTATCAAGTGGTTGTTGATTTACCAATTATTTTTGTAAGTATTTCTTAACATGTTTTCATTATCCAGTACTGATTCTTTACGTGAAAACATGAGTTAATAAATATCACGACTGGTTGTGTGAGATCTATGACGACTTTCTAGTTGCGATTCCGTAAAACGAGTAAAAGGCAATCTTTGTTTACAACCTGTAGTTTACACCTTTCATTATCATTTTAGTCTATTGAGTACACACTTTAGACAGGCCTGTATCTGGTGTTTGTTCGAGAGAAAAGCATCAGTTAGAGAGAAGAGATCTTTAACACCATATCAAATTAAGCGAAGTCCAATATTGATAACACTATAAGTTCGAGAGAGTTAGAGTGAATATTATCTGATTAGGCTGAGAAGATTTAGATTAATTTAACTCGCAAAGGTTTTGTAAACATAGATTTATTTGACACTCAATTTACAGGAGGGCATTATAATCAATGTCATAGTGACTACAAAACCTGGTTTCTTTAAATTAACTGAATCAACTTACAACGAGATTGTCTGTGAACTGTGTATCTAAGTTTTGACTGCAAGTGTTGCTAATAGAATACTTTTCAATCAAAACCAATTTACTTTCCATGTTATTTGTTTAGGAAATAGTAACGACAATTGAGTAAACGTGACAGTGAAACTTTATTTGTAAAGAAATTCTCTGTTGGATCGACCTCAATTCTGGTTGAGTTCTATAAATTGGCATAGACCGTTTACACTTCTTATTTGGAGTGTAAGTTTGGACGTATCAAATTTTGGTGCCGCTGCCGGGGAATTTCAATTTAGAAGTGTTTTACTAGATTTTATTCTATTTGTAGTTTTATTTCCTAATTTTACATTTTGTTCTGTGTTTGTGTCTCTTGCAGGTGAGTGCTATTGTGTATGACAAGTACCAGGAGTAAAGGAGCTCCATTAATTCCTTACGACTCAGAACTCGAAAAGTCTCTTCGAAAAATGGTGAATGCATAAGAACTGGAGGCACAAAGACAATGGTTGGGACTAGAAGCTGAAGTCGCTGCAAGAGGTATTCCGCAGAACGGCGGTAACAACCAAACCTAGGGTGGTAGATGAGAATAGAGGAGTGGATGGATTGATCCCTCCCCAGTGCCAATCAATAGCTCCAAGGGGTAGAGCTTAGCATCCAGTGCACATGTTGTATGATAAAGATGATGCAGATTTGGATGGAGCTGGAGCTATCGGAGTGATAGTGTTACCTTCACTACCTCCAAATGTTAAATTCACAATCACCAGCACTATGATTCAATTGTTGAACCTTAAAGGTATGTTTAGGGGTGTAGCTGATGACGATGCAAATTAGGACTTGATGAATTTTGTGTCTATTTGTAAGTCACAAGATATTCCTGGGATCAACCAAACATCAATGAGATTGAGGTTGATTCCATTGTCTCCTACTGGAGAGGTGACTAACTGGTTGAATGAGATGCCAGATGACTCCATCAGAACTTGGAATGAAGCTTTCCTGGAATGATTCTTCCCAGAATCAAAAGAGCTACAGATGAAGGACGAGATTAGTACACACAAGCAGCTACCAGAAGAAGCAATGCATGATACTTGGCGGTGGTTCAGCCAAAAGTTGAAGAAATTCCCCAACCATGATCTTATCGAAAGGCATCTTAAACAAACATGTTATAGGTCTCTCAATTATGTTACTAAACTTGTTGTTGATGCAGTTTGTGGAGGCTCATTTATGAGAAAGTCATTTGCGGAGAGCATGCGCTATTGGATGAGGTCTCAAAGAACAACTGAGCATGGTACTCTAGATATGCAGAGGTAAGAGAGCTTGGGTATACATTTGAGCTTACAGCTGAACAAAGAAAGAGAGAAGAAGAAAGGGACCAAGACATGGCACATATAAGGACTCAAATAGACCTACTCACAAAATACATTATTGCCAAGTCTAAAAAGGTGAATGCTGTGGGACAACAAAATAGGTATCAAGATCAGGATCTTGAGATTGATGAGAAAGCTAATTATTTGGGGAACCAAAAAGGTTTCTGGAATTATAACTCTGGAAATCAGGGTTACAATTCTGGAAATATAGGTCGGAGCTATGCTAGGGATGGTCAGTATGAAAGGCCAGCAAATAGAGATCAAGAAAACCGGCAAAACAGAGATAGGTATAGGAATGATCGCAGTGGTGTATATGTACCTCCAGGTAATAGAGATCGGGCGAGTGGTAGTTCTAGCGGGTCTAAGCTTGAGGACATGATGGCTAAGGTAATTCAAAAGGTTGAGTCAACTGATGCATGGGTCAAAGAAATGAGAGGTGATTTCTCGAGCATGAGTAAGTTGGTGGACTCTCACACCACCTCCATTAAAAAATAGAGCAGCAGTTGGGGCAACTCTCAGCTTCACTGAATCAGAGAAAGAATGGATCACTACCAAGTGATACCTTTCAAAATCCCAAGAAAGACAGACACTGCATGGACATGGCCACCAGGAGTGGTAAAGTTCTTTCTGACCCTATTTATGTAGGTACCAAGTATGAACAGGTCTTGGAACAAGCTAGCAGAGAGAAGGATGAGACGATACAATTTGATGATCTGGAAAAGGCCCAACCTAAAGCACAACCTGCTAGAGGAAAAGAGAAAGAGGTTCAGGAAAATCTGCCCTTACAGCAAATTCCCAAACCACCTCCTCCTTTTCCTCAAAGGCTCAAAAAGAGAGTTTAAGATGGAACGTTCATGAAATTCATCACCATGCTGAAACAACTTTCAGTAAACATTCCTTTGATAGAAGCCCTGGAGTGGATGCCAGGATATGCCAAGTTCATGAATAACTTGGTTAACAAGAAAAGAGCGGTAAGTGTTGATTTTTCTAAAGATGTTCATCATTGCAGCGCCATTGCTTCCGAATCTCTGGTTCAGAAAAAGGAAGACCCAAGTGCATTCACAATCCCATGCACCATTGGGTAAATTAGCTTTGCAAAAGCTCTATGTGATCTAGGAGCTAGCATTAACTTGATGCCATTAGCCATTTACAAGAAGTTGGGATTGGGAGTACCAAAACCTATAACAATAAGGTTGATTATGGCTGATAGGTCAGTTAAGCGGCCTGTGGGAGTCCTATGTGATGTACTTGTGAAGGTAGACACCTTCATTTTTCTGGCTGACTTCGTGATCTTAGATTGGGAAGTGGACTTTGAGGTTCCTATCATCTTGGGAAGACCATTTTTGACAACAGGGAGAGCCTTGGTAGATGTTGAGAGAGGTGAACTGAGCTTCAGACTTAACAAGGATGAGGTGAAGTCCAACATTGGCAGGTTAATGAAGCAACCCAATGATATGAATGTGGTATCTGCAATAGAGGTGGTTGCTGATGAGGACATGACGGTGCCCATAGAAGAGAGGATGGTTGTTCAAACCTTAGCAGTAGTGTTGATGAACTTTGATGCTGATTTCCGGTCTGTTTACATAGAGACTGTTAATGTTTTGCAGGGTATGGGAGCACACTCATATTCTCCCAAGAAATTGGACTTTGATTTAAAACAGGCCAAGTCCTCCAGCAATACCATCCATCAAGGAACCACCGGTGCTAGAACTGAAATAGCTACCCAGTCACCTCAGGTATGTATTTTTGGGTACTAACAACACTTTACCCGTGATCTTGATTTTCAAATTTAAATGAAGAGCAGGTGCAATAGGTGATCAACGTATTGAAACGGTATAAAAGGGCCATTGGGTGGACCATTGCTGATATAATTGGAATACCTCTAGGTATACACACCCACAATATTCAGCTAGAGGAGGACTGCAGCCTAAGCATTGAACACCAGCGGAGACTAAACCCACATATGCAAGAGGTGGTTAAGAATGAGATAATCAAGTGGTTAGATGTTGGGGTGGTTTACCCCATTTCTAACAGTCATTGGGTCAGTCCAGTGCAATGTGTGCCTAAAAAGGGCGGTATGACTGTGCTGGAAAATGCCAAAAATGAGTTAGTTTCACAACGACCACTCACTGGGTGGCGAGTGTGTATGGACTACAAGAAGCTCAACAAGTGGACGTTGAGGGATTATTTCCCAATGCCTTTCATGGACCAGATTCTTGATAGGTTGACAGGTAAATGGTGGTATTGTTTCTTAGATGGATACTCTGGCTACAACTATATATCAATTGCTCTTGAGGATCAGGAAAAAACCACATTCACGTGTCCTTATAGCACATTTGCATTTAAACGTATGCCATTTGGATTGCGTAACGCACCAGCAACATTCCAAAGGTGTATGATGTCCATTTTCTCTGACATGGTTAAGGACAGTCTAGAGGTATTTATGGATGATTTCTCTATAGTAGGTGACACTTTTGATGATTGTTTGTTGAATCTTAGGAGGGCTTTACAGAGATGTGAGGAAGTCAACTTAGTGCTAAATTGGGAGAAGTGTCACTTCATGGTAAAAGAAGACATAGTCCTTGGACACAAGGTGTCACAGAAGGGAATTGAGGTCGACAAGGCTAAGATTGAGGTGATTGAAAAATTTCCTCCGCCAATCTGTGTGAAGGTTGTTCGAAGCTTCCTAGGACACGCCGGATTCTATAGGCATTTCATCAAGGACTTCTCCAAAATTACATACCCCATGTGCAAGCTTTTAGAGAAGGGGGTGAAATTTGTCTTTGATGAGGCATGCCTTAAAGCTTTTGATTGCCTAAAAGAGAAGCTAATTTCAGCACCAATCATTATTGGCCCAGACTGGGTGGAGCCGTTTGAGGTGATGTGTGATGCTAGTGGGACTGCGTTAGGAGTTGTGTTGGGACAGAAGCCCAACAAAATGTTCTATCCGATTTACTATGCTAGTAAGTCGCTAAGTGTGGTACAGTGAAACTACACTGTCACTGAGCAAGAACTATTGGCTGTAGTGTATGCTTTTAAAAAGTTCAGAGCTTATCTGCTGGGCACTAAGGTGATACTTCATGCAGACCATGCTTCTTTGAGATATCTCATGGCAAAGAAAGAGGCTAAGCCAAGGTTGATCTGATGGGTGCTACTGCTCCAAGAGTTCAATTTTGAAGTGAAAGACAGGAGAGGTTGTGAGAACCAAGTAGCTGATCACCTTCCTAGGTTAGATGCTGCAAAGAAAGAAGAAATGGAGCTTGAGATAGATTATACATTTCCAGATGAGAAGGTATTAGCTGCTACTCTTGATCTTATTCCTTGGTTTGCTGACTATGCTAATTTTCTAGTCAGTGATTTGATGCTTGAGGGGCTGACATATCAGCAAAACAAAATGTTCTTGCATGATGTTGGCATGTACTTTTGGGATGAGTCTTATCTTTATAGGGTGTGTGCTGACAACATAATTAGGCGATGTGTTCCGGAAGCCGAAATGTTACACATTTTGGAGGCTTGTCACTCATCTCCAGTTGGTGGTCATCATGGTGGTGCTCGAACAGCCCACATATACTTTAGTGTGGGTACTATTGGCCCATAATTCATCAAGATAAAGTGGATATAGTGAGGAGCTGTGATGTGTGTCAGTGACAAGGAACCATCTCTCGGCACCATGAGTTACCCATGACACCTATTCTGGAGGTGGAATTGTTTGATGTGTGGGGTATTGACTTCATGGGCCATTTTGTGAGTTCATATGGGAAGAAATATATACTGGTGCCAGTGGACTATATGTCCAAATGGGTTGAAGCTGTTGCATTACCTGAGAATGATGGAAAGAGTGTTGCTGAGTTCCTGAAAAAGAACATCTTCTCAAGGTTTGGAACACCTAGAGCCATTATCAGTGATGGTGGTTGTCACTTATGCAACAAGGTTTTTAGTACACGTCTGACCAAGTATGGGGTAGAACAGCACAAAGTGGCAACACCTTATCACCCATAGACTAGTGGTCAAGTGGAGGTGTCCAACAGGGAAATTAAAGCAATCTTGGCAAAAACAGTGAATGCCAACATGACAGATTGGGCACGGAAGCTAGTTGATACTCTATGGGCATATTATACAGCTTTCAAGACACTTATTGGTATGTCTCCATATCAATTGGTGTTTTTAAAGGCATGTCATTTGTTAGTTGAGCTTGAGCATAGAGCACTCTGGGCGTTGAAGAAGTTGAAACTAAATTGGAGCGAAACTGCAAATTCAAGGCTAGATCAGATCAATGAGATGGATGAGTTCCGTCTGAGGGCCTATGAGAGGTCTGTACTGTATAAGGAGAGGATGAAGCTATATCATGACAAGCATATTCAGAAAAGAAACTTCACTCTTTGTGATTTAGTGTTACTCTTCAACTCCAGGCTGCGTCTGTTTCCAGGAAAACTGAGGTCTAAATGGTCTGGACCTTTTAAGGTCACACAAGTGTTTCAATCTGGTGCTTTTGACCTAGAGAATGATAAAGGGGAGAGGTTCAAAGCTAATGGCCAAAGAATCAAGGAATATTTGGGTGTCCCTGATGATGTGAAAATTGTCGAGGAATGTAAACTTGATGAAGTCTGAGTAATCAAGTAACATGCGTCGCGCCGCGATGTTAAATTGTGCGCTGCTTAGGAGGCAACCCAGGATGTAATTGTAGTAGGTATTCTCTTTTTATTTATTTCTCTTCGTTTTTATAGAGTCAGTATGTGTTGATGTGTGCAGGAGGTAATGGGTTTTAAAGTGTAGGAACTGGGTGCAGACTGCCCTTCACGGGCAGTCTCACGGATCGTGGTTACCTTTACGGGTACTTTCACGGTCCGTCCATCTTAGTATCAACCTAAAGGAGCCACTGGAATTTACAAGAAAAGGATTCACGAAAGGGTTCACAGTCTGTCACGTGTTGTACGGACCGTCTAGCCTCTCGTGAACCTCAGGTATGAATTAAAGTTTCCAAGTCGAAGTCACAAAAAGGTTAACAGACCGTGACGTCCTTCATAGGTGACTTCACGGTCCGTCATCTCTCGAGGGTTGTGTTGTGTGTAAAGTTAAAGTCACGAACCGTTTCACGGACCATGAAGGGTTTCACGGTCCACATCATAGTCTGTCACCTTCTACTCAGTAATACCTATATCCGACCCGACCCACACATAACCCATTTGGCAAGAGAAGCGTATATACTATTCTAAAGTGCCAAAGGCCGGGTTTCTTCCTATTACTCTCTCCCTCATAACGGCTACCCAGAGTCGAAGCCGATCATCACTCACCCAAGAATTAGAACCCTAAACCTTTTGGTGGTGTAAGAGTGTTAAGTGAGTTCCTAAGTTCGACTTTGTGTGCAAACTCTCATTTTCTCCAAGTAAGTTGATCGTTCATAGTTTATAAAGCTCAAACTTGCCTAAACCTATGTTTAATCAATTCGATTTTCTTGTGTTTAGCTTGTCATTAGGATGATTAATTGATAGTGGATAATGAATGTGGTGGGTAAGTGATTTGGGATGTTTTATTTATTCTTGTGTGTGAGTCTGCCAACTTGTTCTTGTGGATTTATTTAGGGTAAATCTAAATGGGGTTGACAATTCTGCATATAGAGAAGTGTTTTTTGTGTTTAAATTGGTGGGAAAATGGCTATAACATTGGATAGGGAGGAAGGTAACTGTTTACTAGTCGTGTAAGACCACGACAGGCTTCACGGACCGTAGAAGATGCCACAGGCCGTGAACCTTGTCGTGAACCACACTTGGTCCACCCAGCCCTCTGATAAAATTCATGATCATAATCACGGACCGTGGTGAACTCCACAGGTTGTGAAAGTGTACGTGTACTTGCCTTGGATAAAAGATTAAATTTTCCATCATTACACTGATTATGTCCCAACTCCACGAGGGACTTCACGGTCCGTGGTGTATTCCAGGACCCATGAAAGTTCCAGTATAGTTTACTTCAATTATAAATATTTTAAATTTTCCTGTATTCAGTTTTATACGTCTTTGATTCCGTGACCTTTCTCGATAATTGATTGGATGACGGGTCTCTTAAGGCAAGGTGTCACGATGATAATACACATGGAACGTCTGAGTACTCGCTAGTGTGGCGCTTTAGTGATGATTGTACTGAATTGATGTTTAGTTTCTCAGATACAATGGGTCCCAGAAGGAAGAATGCTAACAAACCTGCCCCCGTCACCGTTTCTGAATCGGAGGGTCATGATGACTACGAGGCTAGTGGTTCTTAAATTGATAAATGTTAAACATTAAGCCCATTCACCTCGGGCTACTATATCACTGGTAAAAAGGGCAATTCTCCATAACTCTCATCCTCGGTCTGAAGAAAGAGGTGACAGTTCTGAAAACGGGAAGGTCTCAGGAAGTCAATCTGAAGTTGCCATTAGTAGTCAATCTGCTGATAACTCGAGGGGCAGTGAGGAATCTGAAGGTTGTTCTCAGGATGATGCACACTCATCTCCACCTGCAGCAAATACAGAAGCAGTTTTTGGTACACAAGAAAAAGCAATTGTGGGAGAAGATGGTAAGGTAACTCCAGATAACACGATGGTTCAATATGTCCAACTCCGGGAACCAAATCCTGCATTAAGGCAACAATTGATTGACTGCTTCAGAGTTATGTGGACGGTGGATAGATCGGAAGAGTTCTTCAACAAATTTATTATGGGTAAGTCAGGAGGTTTTAGAAAGAGGTCACTCATGACTGAGACGAGAGTAGTGATGGCAGACATCCAAGCATTTCCAGATATTTAGAGGTTGTTTCAGCTTCACCAATTTGAATGGATGAACAATGCTCCTGGGGTATACACTAGCCATCTACCTAGAGAATTGTATGCCATCTATGCAGCTACTCTAATAAACAAGGTTGCAGAAACAAAATCATCTAAGCGATCACAGAAAGCACTGGCATCCACCTTTGACCCGTTAGAGACAATCACCATAAGGGAAAAGTTGTGGATATCTTTGAGGCATCGATCAATAGGATGCTACATGACCCTGAGTATTCCTCACCAGCTTCTGTAGGCTTATTTAAGGCCAAACACCATGCTGTCACGAGTGAAGCGGAGATGGAAGACCAGACTTCCCGAGAGAGCATTATGCATTGGATTGCCAGTTACATAGCCACGGAAAAGAGGCATCAACGTGGGTGTCTGATTTCCATGTACACATTACAAAGGAATCTCTCACTTTTCCAGCCAAGGTTTGGTGGTCTATAGTTCGAGCCCAGTTGCGACCCATAGGAAATGATAATACTTTGTCTCCATCGTTGGCCTCTTTGGTTGCTTGCCTCATGGTTGGATACTTAGTGAATGCAGGAAAGATCATTGCTACCGAGATACGTGATAGGGCATTGAATGAGAGAGTAGGTTTTCCATTTCCCTTTCTGGTAGGGAAACTTTGTTCATAGGCAGGCATTCCTCCAAATCACTTGATGGATAAACCAACTGACGTAACCAAAATCATTGTAGCCTCCAAGATTCAGGATGTCACAATCCTCTATTCGGAAAGAAGTCAGGTGCAGTTGGGCTAGTAGCACTGGTACCTCACAAACCATCAGTTCTCCCACAGGTCGTTGGTCAGGTTGAACACGGAAAGCCTCCACAGACAGCATCAAAGGCACCATCATCACATCTAGATTCTAACTCCCAACTTTCAGATACTTATATCACTATTCCTACTGCGTTCCTTGAAAGGTTGGTTACAGATCAGCGTCAGACCAGGACTTTGGTCGACCAAATTATCCACCGGATGCCTCAACTCAAATATCGCGATGTCTTAGCCGCGGAGAAGAGGATAAAAGATGAAATGCGGAAGGAACTTGTTGTTTTGAAAAACAGGATGGATGGCTTAAAGGTTCATGTCCAAACTCATTTACAGACTTTTGGCTCAAACAGAAATGAAGAAATACAGAAGCAGTTGGTGGACATGAGAGTACAAGTTGCAAAACTGGCTGAATAGCCGGTACGGGTGCCCACCACAACCATCCCTGACTTGTTAATGAACATATTTGATGAGCAGCCCGCTAATCAACTCTTGATGACATCTAGGGGGGATCTCCCTAAAAGTAAATACCGCAAGAGAAAGAAAAAGGCTGGAGAACCTGATGAGTAGACACCTGATGAATTAGCCATAGAGGAAATGCGGAAGGAAAAGAAACCCCGTCGAGCATCACAGAAGGAAGCTTAAGAGAAGGAAGAGAGAAGGAAGCCCGGGAGCTACAACATCGAGATGCAGCTTTAATTGGCGCTTTGGGGAGTGGAGTGCCTGCTATTGCTGAGAGTGGCGCACCTACCCCTGTGACTAATGACCAACCTACTCAGGTGCTAAGTTCTGAAAGTGCACCCGGTGATAAGGGTGCAAATGTTGACCCGATGACCGGTGCCTAGAGCGCCGTAGGTATGACCCCTTCTCATAGCCCTGTATGGTTTACTCTTCTGTATTAACTTTGAGGGCAAAGTTTTTTTTTTTTGAGGGAGGGGGTGGTGAGCAACCTTCCATAGCTAAAATTATGGAGGTTGACTGTGTATGTTTGACTATTTGGAAATATGTTTTTTGTTAAGTTGTGTAGCAGCTACTCTGTGATAAATGAGAACCTGAATCTGAATTTGACTGTTAGGATCTTTAGATGGCATCTTAGACACTGATATGTTGAACATAGCTAATCTGAACAATTAGTTGGTGATCCAAGAAACTGAATGATGCGACCCTGTGTTTTGTGTGTGTGAGTATTGATTAATATCTAGCACTAGGAGCAGAAACTAGAACTTGCCTAAGTAGTCTTGCTTGAATTTGAAGAAAAACCGGATAGGAAAGGATCAGTAGGACAGTTTTGTTAAATCAATAAAGGCAAAATAAAAGAACCAAATGAAAAGCTTACCACTTGAACCCAATTTGAGCCTTGAATCAATCTTTGTTCTTAACCTAAATATATCATATCCTTGGTTTTCGATGGTAAGATATCACAACTCAGGCCAAAAGCCTAAGTTGAGGGTGATTACAATCCGAACAGAAAAGTAAAAGGAAAAGAAGATTCAACTAGTGTCACGACCCGATTTCTCGAATCATGATGGCACCTACTATACCCTACCAGTAGGTAAGCCAACCCGTAACCCAGAACATCAAGCAATGAGCAAAAGGGTAGAAACTAGCGAAAACAATAATCTAAACAAGAATAACAAGGCGGAAGCAACCCAAAATAAATATATACAGAAATCCCTCCCAGAACCTGGAAGTCACTAGTACAGAGCTATCTAATAAAGAGTACAAGTCCCAAAAGTGGACCACAACAGAGCGTGTCTCAAAGGCAACAAGACTAGCTAAAACAAAAGAAGGAGACAGAACAAGCCCCAAAACACGAAGTGCTCGCCCTCGTCTC
>NC_064283.1:31078235-31089186 GCF_019186545.1 Solanum stenotomum
CAAAAATGACCAAGAGGGTCATTACAACTAGTGAGCTAAATGCTTATCAAAAACAATAAAAAAACCACTAAGTTGGGTTGAAATAAAGAAAATGAGGGTTTCACTCAGAAAAGAGGGAAAACCAAGGGATTAGTCACTCACAAAACCAAACATCCATTCCCTAGCCCCAAACCTATGTTACAAGCCAATAAAAGTCCTACACTGATCCTATTCTGGGCTTTTGAAAGATAGACCGTAGAAAACAAGGGCAAGCCTGTGGTAGTTTGTTGTTAGTGTTAGATGTTCTTTGAGAGTGTGAGCGTAGTATCCAATCGTACTTATTTTGAGCAAAAGACTTATTTGGTGTGAGGACATAGTGGGTGCATTGGAAAGTGAATTGCGTGAGCTGATGATTAACAAACATAAGCATGATTGACTATAGGTAATGAAATGTCATGTATTGATCTTCATATGTTAGATTCAGGATTTTGGATACATGTGTTGTCTAAAAGGCTGTTGCATAGTGTTAAAAGTATCTGAACATTTTGATGATTGAATGTGTTGTGTATCATCACTTGAGGACAAGTAATGGTTCTAAGTTGAGGGTGTTGATGTGCCGCAAAATCTTGGCACATTTAATGCTTGAAAACTAAGAATTGATACTAGACTCACCTGTATTTATGTGGATATAATGCATTTGGTTGTGTTGTACAGGTGAAACAGATGAAAAGTGGAAAAAGGAGAAAAATGAAGAAAATGTTCTGGAAAACATCGAAGTGAAGACCACGGACCACTTCACAGGTCGTGTTCCTCACTATGGTCCGTTGTTCCTGTCGTGAAGTTGAACCAGTGTGCAGGCCAAGAATAGTTGAAAAGGGATTAGAACCAAGTGAAGAGCACAGACAAGTTCACGAGCCGTGGTACTCACTACGGTCTGTTGTGCCTGCCGTGAAGTTGAACCAGTGTGCAGGCCAAGAATAGTTGAAAAAGGAATTGGAACCAAGTGAAGAGCACGGAGAAGTTCACGAGTCGTGGTACTCACTATGGTCTATTGTGCCTGTCGTGAAGTTCAACCAGTGTTGAGGCCATGAATAGTTGAAGAGGAATTGAAATCTAAGTGAAGACCACGGACACCATCACAGGTCGTGGTCCTCGCTACGAATCGTGGTGCAGTTCGTAGTCCTTGTTCCAGTGAGTATCATTGAAGACCCAAACTTTGGGAAGTCCAAGGGAAGACCACAGAAAGCTTCACGGACCGTGAAGCATTTGACGGGTCGTGGTAGTAACCGTGAAAATGCACGACAATTCAGTCCTAGTTCAATTAGGACTCACTTTTAACATTCTACTTTTGAAATACTTTAGGTCAGTTTTGTATTATTATTCTGGATCTGGTGTATTACGACGAATAACACATTATTACTTTTAGATTCAGGTTTTGGATTCAGATTATTTTTATCAGTTTGAAGTTTAAATTTCGATTATCGGATTATCATGTGGTTGTTGATTTACCAATTATTTTCATTTTTGTAAATATTTCTTAACATGTTTTCATTATCCAGTATTGATTCTTTACGTGAAAACATGAGTGGCTAAATATCACGGCTGGGTGTGTGAGATCTATAACGACTTTCTAGTTGCGATTTCGTAAAACGAGTAAAAGGCAATCTTTGTTTACAACCTGTAGTTTATAGTTTTCATTATAATTTTAGTCTATTGAGTGCACGCTTTAGACATGCCTGTATCTGGTGTTTGTTCAAGACAAAAGCATCAGTTAGGAAAAAAGTTAAACTAAGTTAACGAATTGGAGTTAAAGTTGAAGTTCGAGAGAAGAGATCTTTAACACCATATCAAATTAAGCGATGTCCAATATCGATAACACTTTAAGTTCGAGAGAATCAGAGTGAATATTATCTGATTAGGCTGAGAAGCGTTAGATTAATTTAACTCGCAAAGGTTCTGTAAATATTGATTTACCTAACACTCAATTTATAGGAGAGCATTATAATCGATGTCATAGTGACCACAAAACCTGGTTTCTTAAATTAACTGAATCAATTTACAACGAGATAGTCTGTGAACTATGTACCTAAGTTTTGACTGCAAGTGTTGCTGATTGAATACTTTTCAATCAAACCCAATTTACTTTCCATGTTATTTGTTTAGGAAATAGTAACGACAATTGAGTAAACGCGACAGTGAAACTTTATGTGTGAATAAATTCTCTGTGGGATCGACCTGAACTGTGGGTGAGTTCTGTAAATTGACAACGACCATTTACACTTCTTATTTGGAGTGTAAGTTTGGACGTATCGGGTACAGTGATTTTGATGCACAATGGCAGTCAATTAAGCATCAACTAAGAAGAACAATTTTAGGAGAGTTGAACTCAAAGAACTGAGATACTAATTCAGCGCTTGCAGCTGAGATATTAGAAAAGAGAATTTTAGAAGAATGAGAAATGTATTATCATTCAATGCTTTCAACTACAATCCTTTACATTGTATATATGGATATATTCCACATCTAAAAATCAACTGCTACACTGGCTATTATAATAGAATAACAGAATTGTATTTAACTAATGAACCCCTCCACTAACTGACTTGTAATATAACTTGTAATATTTGTAGATTTGCATTAATATTCCCTACAAAAGTACAGACTTGTCCTCGAGGCTGAAAGGAAGGAAATCTATGTTGAATGTCAGACAAGCACTCCAAGTATCTTGAGAAGAATCAATAGCAGTCCCCTTCACAAGCACTTGAACCACAACCTTGTTGCCTCTTTTCACAAGCCTCCTGTCTAACACATCTTCAGGCATAGGGTGATATTGACTGGACAAGTGAAACACAGGTGGATGATTGATGACATATGAAACCTCATGACACTTCTTCAACTGGAGACGTGAAATGTATAATGAATTAGGACATCAGTTGGCAAAAGTAATTTATAGGCAACAACTCCAACTTTAGCAGCAATAGGATAGGGACAAAAATACATAGCAACCAACTTGTTAAAGGGTCTAACAGCAACTGAAACTTTCCTATAAGGTTGCAGCTTAAGGTAAACCCAATATCCTACCTCAAAATATCTGTCAGACCTATGTCGATCAGCTAAATCTTTCATTCGTTGTTGGGCTCTCTAAATATGAAACTTCAAAAGATGAATGATTTCTTCTCTAGCAGCCAATGATCTATCTACCATGTCAGATGAAGACTCACCTGTTAAGTAAGGAAGATGAATGGGGGGTTTCTGTCCATATAAAACTTCATAAGGAGTGCATGTGATAGCAGTGTGATAAGTAGTATTATACTACCACTCAGCAAGCAGTAAATAACTTGACCACTCCTTAGGGCTATCAGAACAGAAACATTGCAGATAAGTTTCCAATGTCCTATTCAAAACCTCTGTCTGTCCATCTATTTGAGGATGATAAGCAGTACTCCTTTGTAACTGAACCCCTTGTATTTTAAACAATTCTTGCCAGAATTTGCTAAGGAACACAAGATCTCTATCACTTGTTAATGTAGCTGGCATGTCATGAAGTTTAAAAACATTGTCCAAGAAGCACTGTGCTACGGACTGAGTAGTATAGGGATGTTGTAGGATGATGAAATGGCCATATTAGTTCAACCTATCAACCACCACCAAGATAACATTCTTGCCGTTAGACTTAGGTAAGCCCTCAATGAAGTCTAAACACACATCAGTCCATACTCCATCTGGAATAGAGAAAGGCAGCAGTAAGCCTGGACAGGTAGAAACATCATACTTGTGCCTCTGACAAACATCACATTTCTTGATGAAGTCCCTCACATCCTAACTTAGAGACTTCCAATAAAATAAAGATTGTATCCTCTTAATGGTAGCATCCATGCCAGAATGTCCACTCTATGTAGTAGAATGTCACAATGAAACAGTTGTCTTTCTCAAGTGGGAATTGGCTCGAACTACCAATCTACCCTTCCACCTAAGTTGATCATTACACCAAGTAAAAGACTTAAAAGGCTAAACATGTACTTTAGTAATCAGAGTCTGCAAAGATTCATCAGTTAACAAAGTTCCCTTGATCTTCTCATATAGAGAATCATTAGGTGTCAATAAAGAGATAGCTAATAACTCAGCATCAGGCTTCCTAGATAAGGCATCAGCAACTTTGTTGTCTATACCATTCTTATATTCAATTGAGAAATCGAAAGACATTAGTTTGGAAATACTAGCCGCCTGAAAGTTGGTGTGGAGGTTTTGGTCCAAAGCTTTTTAATCAGTCTTGACAATGAAGGGCCTTCCTATCAACTAGTGGGACCATTTAGTGACATCAAATATAAGAGCCATTAGTTCCCTATCTTAGATAGATATGGCTTGGTATCTAGGAGCCAGTGACCTGCTAATATAGGCTATAGGGTGGCCTTGCTGCATTAGCACAACACCAATTCCCTTCCCACTTACATCAGTTTCCATCACAAAAGGTTTAGAGTAATCAGGCATAGAAATCAAGGCTTTTTTCAGTTCCTCAAATGATGTTGTAGCTTGCTCATTCCAAGTATTTCCATCCTTCTTGAGTAACTCATGCAATGGCTTACAAATGGATCCAAATCCTTGTATAAACCTTCTGTAGTATCCGGCAAGTCCCAAGAAACCCCTCAACTACTTGATATTGCTAGGAATAGGCCATTGTGCTACTGCTACAATCTTCTTGGGATCTATAGATACCCCCTCACCACTAATGAAATGGCCTAGATATTCCACTTTAGGCAATCCAAAGGCACATTTAGACATTTTGCATATAGTTGGAATCTCTGCATTATGTCAAAGACTGCCCTCACATGTTCAATATGATCGACCATACTTTTATTGTAAATAAGTATATCATAAAAAAAGAGTAAAACTGTTTTTCTCAGTAGTGGCTTAAAAACTGAATTCATAAGACTTTGGAAGGATGATGGAGCATTAGTTAAGCCAAAAGGCATTACCAAAAACTCATAGTGTCCTCCATGAGTCTTAAGGGTAATTTTCTGAATGTCATTTTCATACATTCTTAGTTGGTGATATACAGCTCTAAGGTCAATCTTTGAAAAAACCATGGAACCTCCTAACTCGTCCAAGAGGTCCTCTATAATGGATATAGGAAACTTGTCTTTAGCGGTCAAGCTATTCAACTCCCTATAATCTACACAAAGCCTCAATCTACCATCATTTTTGCCAACCAACACAACTGGTGCAGCAAAAGTACTAGTACTATGTTGTATGACCCTTTGATTTATCATTTCTCGTACAAGTTTTTCTATGATATCCTTTTTGACCCCTGGGTACCTGTAAGGCCTTTTGTTCACTGGGTTGGCTTACTAAACCAGTGGTATGCGATGATCGAACGACCCTCTATGAGGTGGTAGTGTAGTAGGAATCTCAAATATGCTGGCATATTGGTCAATTAACAAGGATAATGTTGGATGAACTAAGTTACCTTGGTCAGCTTGAATGTTGTAGCACTGCAACCTATCATCTGAACCAAATAATAATGACATCATGAACAATTGAGTCTCATCAACCATAACCTTATTTATTGATTTGGCCCTTGTTGACTTCAGCTAACTACTAGCTCCTCTCAAGACATGTTTTTTACCTTTATACCTGAATTCAATGATTCTATTATGAAAATCAAACAAGATTCTACCCAAGGTATTCAACCATTGTACCTCTAGGACAATGTCCACATTACCTAATGGTAGCAACAAGAAATTAGAGGCAAATGTAGTACCCTGCAAATGCCACACTAGAATTTTGCACACTGAACCTGTTTTCACCTTCTTGCCATCAGCAACACTGATTGATTGGGCCATAATAGTAGTGGACTGATATCCTAACCTCTTGGCTACTTCTTGATCAAAGAAATTATGTGTGCTCCCAGTATCAATTAAAACCTGCAAGGGTTTCTTTCATGATAGACAGTCACTCTAATAGTCTGATAACCTGTCACTCCTGTGAAAGTTTGTAAGGATATGGTCATGAATTCATCAACTTCCTCATTGTCTTCCTGTATTTGGTCCTGCACTACCTCTTCTTGAACCAACTCCTCATATTCTCTTTCCACTAGAAAAAATTGTTTATTGGAGCTACACTTGTGACCAACCACATATTTATCATCATAGAAAAAACAAAGGCCCTTAGCCCTTTTCTCATCCATCTCAGAAGCAGTCAGCCTCCTTCCCAACCCATTACCACTGAATATGTTAGGTTTAGTAACTTGTGAATCAACTGTTTTCCTATATATAGAATTTGGTGTAAATGGTTTTTGAGATAAAGGTGGTTTAACATGAGTAGGAGTAGGTAGAATCGGTCCCTGTACTGGTCTGACCATAGGTTTCAAATCCCATGTCTTAGTTTGTACATCAATAACATCCTCTTGTAACCTAGAAAGTTTATAGGCATGTAGTAGTGTTCTTGGTGACTGCATCCTAATAGATTTGTTTAGTTCTGGCTTTAGCCCACCCAAAAAGCAGGTGATAGTATTCTCATTTGACAGATTCACTCCTGTTAATAATCTATCAAACTCAGCTTGGTATTCCTTCACACTACCTGTTTAAGTCAGACTCTTCAAAGCCTCCATAGAATCCTCAAACTCTTCCCCAAATCTTTCATTCAAAGCCAAGATATATTCTATCCAAGAAGGATCAGCTACACAACTTCTAAACCTCATATATGACCTATATCAAGCAATTTCCTCCCCTTCTAGGTGAATTGAAGCTACCCGTACCCTCTGGTCGAATGCAACCTCATCTATAGCAAATATTTGGTCCACCTTATACAACCACGTTCTTAAATTTTGACAAGAAAATCTAGGGAATTATAATCAAGAAAATCTAGTGAAGAGATTACCAGAATTGTTGTGATTTTCCTTGTGTCTGATTTCATGCTTTGATTCAACTGAACATGCCCTATCCGTTGAAGATTCTGCTCTTCCCAGTTCCTTTTATTTGCCCTTAATTCCTAGTCGGCCAATGGTTTCCTTAATCTCATACAATTCTTTTTATGTTTGTGAATTCCTATCGTTCATGCTAGTCATCCCTTCCATCAGTTTAGTCAATTGATCTTGGATCTAGGCTTATCGATCATCCATCTCTTCCACTAATTTAGCTTGATTCTTACTTCTAGTCACCGTCATGCCAAAGATCACTAGCTATGATACCAATTGATGCACAATGGAAGTCAATTAAGCATCAACTAAGAAGAACAATTCTAGGAGCTTTGAACTCAAAGAACTGAGATACTAATGCAGAGCTTGCAGTTGAGATATTAGAAAAGAGAATTTTAGAAGAAGGATAAATGTATTATCATTCAATGCTTTCAACTTCAATCCTTTACATTGCATATATGGATATATTCCACAACTAAATATCAACTGCTACACTGGCTGTTATAACAGAATAACAGAATTGTAACTAACTAATGAACCCCTCCACTAACTAACTTGTAATTTAACTTGTAATAGCTATAGAGTTGCATCATATTTATAGTAAAGCATCATTCTTGTAGGATTTTGTGGGCTAATCTCTCAGACTGGGTGGTGCAAGGTTTGAAACTCGGTAGATAAACTCGGAGCAAATTTTGCGGGTTACCTTTCATGAATCCAAATTTTTGTTGGTTTTTTATTTCAGAATATGAAATTGCATCCTCAATAGTCGGGCTGAATAATGGACAGTATTGTTCAAATTTCAGATATATTTTGATGAAAGAATAAACATTGATGATTTATGAAGATGTACACTGATATTTAACATATTATGAAAATATATAAAAGTTAAGTTGAATTTATGTATTGTATAAAATAATTTATTCGTCATGTCAAATATTTTTAATGGTAAATTAAGAAGAATAAGTAGAACAAGAATTATAATGAAAATTTTAAACTATGTTTGGTTGTGGGGTCCATAATTAAGTGAAATATAAAATAATTTATTTTGTCAGACTAGATGGTGCAAGGTTTCATGTTTAACGTAATGTATTCTTACAGGACTAAGACGTTCCACATCAAGAAAGATAACCCGCAAAATTTGCTCCACGGTGATCCTTTTACTCATCAAACTAAGAAGAATACGAAGAGATAATGATTAGAGCTAATATTAACACATTAATAAATTATAAAAATATATAGATGTTTTGCTGAGTTTTTATATATAGCATTAAAAACAATTTATTTGTTATGCCAAATTTATTTACTGTTAAAATTAGAAGAAAAAGAATTATAATGAAATTTTTTTACTGATGTTTATTTTTGGGTTCACATTTACATGACATATAATTTATTCTGAAATACAAAATTATGTTAATATTCTTAAATATAAATTATCTGTGACTAATATCATTCAATATAGATCAAGTTTAACACAATAGTGATAGAGTTTTGGTTCATACTACTTACTATTTGAATTATACGACTCACAATATGCTTATTTTTCTGATTAGTTTTTCACTAAAGTATTATTATGTTAGCAATAAAGCACCATCTTTTTATGGTTTCAAGTAATATTTTTCAGCTTCAATCCATTTCTACCTTCTTTAAAAAAAAAAGAGATGAATTAATATAGAGGAGATGTTCAGAAATTGCTAAAATTGAGAATAAAAAATGCAATAAAAAGTCTTTGATATTAGCTAATGGAGTCATGTTCAATGGGTTTGTTTTTATTTTTTATTAAAAATTATACAAAAATATGCTTACCTAATGTAACTTTTGATATTCCAAAAAAAAACTTTTGGGTCTGTTTGGAAGTCACCAAGTAATGAAAATTGATGTAATTACAAGGACAGTAAGTGTCGGCCTAGTAATTACACAACCTTAGTAATTATGTTGATCTGTTTGTTTGCTACAATGTAATTACAGTGTAATTACAAGTGTATTGTCTTGTTGCACAAACGTAATCATAAGGTTTTATTAAAATTATTTATATTAGACAAATAAGGACCTTTATAAATGATATTAAATTGAATATTTAAAATATATATATATATATATATATATATATATATATATATATTGTCTTTTGAAATTATATTAATTAATAAACATATGTTCTTAAATAATGTTATAAAAAAAATTGATTTATAATTTTCAATTTAATATATTTTTATTAAATTTATCCTAAACACTAAAAGTACAAAATTTATATGAACATCATGAAATGCATATTTGATAAAAATATTGATATAATAAATATAATGTCATAAAATTATAAAACGTTTGATAACAAGATAATCTATCGAGTCTAACTTAAAAAATAGCTTGCAACGTAAAATATCAAGTCAAAACTCCTAAAAAAGAAATTGAAAAATATAACATAAGTTCTAAATTCAAAACAAAAATTTAACATAATACTCGTATGTTGAATTTCAACAAAACACACATAAATATGATTTAAAAGAAAAAAGAAAACATAAGTCCATAAATTTATTCAACAATGAATTCAACGTTAATTTAAAATTAGAATACTAACACAATTGTACTAATGGTTTTTTTTTAACTTAGTATGAAAAATCGCATGGAATCACATGAAGTAAAAGTGGAGAATAAGAAGGAAATGAAATATAAAAAAATATAAAAGAAATTATTTTATAAAATATTAGAATAATAAAAATAAAAATAAAATAGAATATTTAAAAAATACATTAAAACGAATAGAAATAAAAGGAAGAAATTAAAAAGTAATAAGGTAGTAATTACAGAATTAATTACCAGCAATTCACAGCCTTCCCTATGAATTGAAGAGTGTAATTACATGTTGCCAACACCAAATTACATGATGACCATATAATAACATGGCCAATCAAACAAGGTAGACAGTGTCTAACGACCCGAATCGTTGTTAATTAAGACGGGCAAAATGTCTTGAGAATACTGGGGCCCACTGTCCCGCCATAGCTGGGTGATACCGCTACGGCGGCGGCGCTCCAGCGGGGTCGGGAGCACCAGAGCGGGATGGTCGGGGGCAAAACTTAATAACACGAAGTCTTATTTTCTCCTTATTCCTTAAGTGTCAAAAAGAGGCAAGGATCACCCAAGAAACCCTCAAAAGGCTGCTCTAGGTTTGGGAAGGAAGGAGAAAGACATTTCTAGCGTAAGTTTGACGACAACTCGTAGATTCCCAGCCAAAAATCCACTGTCTCATTGTTCGGAAGCCTTGATTGACGCTAGAATCCCTCTTCAGCTGCTCGGCGCCCAGGTAGGCTAGGTTTACTCAATTGAATAGTCGTAAATTTGTGCCCACTGCATACTAAATGTTAATTGATGGTAGAATTCATGTTTAGTCCTTCGGGCACGAAAAAAGGATTATTGTACATGTACCCTAGTTGCTGAATATGATGTGCACCGTGGGAAAGGCCTTATCCTGTGAACTAGGGTTAGATGATGGTTCGACTTCTAGTTTGGTGTTGTATATGCTTGTTAATGGCCCTATTGTAGGTGTACATGAATGGGAATAGAGAAACATGAATCGAACCTAATGAGACGACTAAGTATAGATAATTACATGCCAGGAACAATTAATTGACTATGTGATTGTTCATTATGGGTGTGATAATGGTTGTGGTTGTGCTGACTGGATCAGGTGTCATGTTCCAGTCACCCTCATCTAGAATGAATTTAGGGTGTGTTTGGTATGAAGGAAAATGTTTTTCATGGAAAATGTTTTCCTAGAAAATGTTTTCCTGGAAAAACAAGTAGACTTTGGACATACTTTATCATGTTTGGTTGGTGAGTAGAAAATATTTTACGGAAAAGATTTGTAGTGTCTGATTTATGAATGCATTTTGAAGTTGAAAATATTTTTTAAAAACAAACTCAAATTTTCTTTTTGGAAGGGGGGGTGAGGGGGCTGGTAGGGGGCTGATGGGGAGGGAGGGTCGAGGGTAGGGGTGGGGGTGGGGTAGAAAAATAAAAAATTGAAATTGGAAATATCTTTTAAAAACAACTTTTAATTTT
>NC_064283.1:31089224-31159713 GCF_019186545.1 Solanum stenotomum
GGGGGGGGGGGGGGGGGGGGGGGGGGGGGGGGGGGGGGGGGGGGTGGAAAAATAAAAAATTGAAATTGGAAATATCTTTTAAAAACAACCTTTTAGGGGGATGGTGGTAGGCGGCTGGGGAGTAGGCGTGAGGGTGGGGTAAAAAAAATTGACGTTAAAATGGTTTTTAAAAATAAGCATTAAATTATTTTATTTGGGGGGGGGGGGGAGCGAGGGGTGGTTTGAGGGTAGGGACAAAATAATTAAATTTTTCAACAACAAAAAATGTAATTTGAAGTTGGAAGAGAGTTGTGGAAAATGTTTTCCTTAATTTTTGAAGGGAAGTCATTTTCCTTAAATTTGAGAAAAATGAGTTGATTTGGAAAACATTTTCCAAAACATTTAACCCAACAAAACATGAGAAAAATTAAAAACATTACCAAACACACCGTTAATCAGTATTACTTTTGTTGGAACCAGTTATGAAAACTGGAATAGAGGAGTTTTAATTTCTCTCTCGGATAAAACAAGCTATGTCTCATCAAGCAGAAGTGTTATCTACTTTCAAACGGCTTGAGATTTGTAGAAGGAACTGCAAGATAAATATAGTCGACCAGATGGTTCAAAACTTTTTCAACCGCAAAGAGATTTCAATAACATCAACCAAATATCAAGTGATGCAACAATCTCAAAAAACTTAAAGTTTTGAATACTTTTATGTTATGTACCTGTGAATGTAACTCAATCATAAAATGACTGAAGATATGAGATTGATGCAAATGAGATCAATTTGTTTGGTGTTTTCTGTAAGATTAAATACTTTAATACATATCAGGATTTTGAACACGATAATCTTACATAGAGATCTTTAGAGGCACATACCTGATGGGGAAGACATCATCACAGAGAAAAGCGGAAGCATTAGTCGTAAATTGATTTCTACCTCTTTACCCTAGCCTTACGTTACCACAACCGTTAGCAATGAAATTATTGTAGAGATTATGTGGTAACCCTAATGGGAGGATAGAGGACCAATTTATAGAGGTTAAGACTTAATCTGGTACGTCCATCAAATAACCAATGTACATACGAGATTTATTAATCATTAAATATTATTTATGGTATTACTTGGGCTACAAGTAAACTTGGGTAATAAGTAAGAAATAATTCTTTCATTCTCTCACTTGGTCCAATGACCATATAACATTAATATTTCATAAACATTAGTTGTGCATACAATAAATCTCTTCTATAATGTTCATCATACATACCACAATATAACAAACTACTAATGCAAGTCATGGCGGTTGTACGTAAATTTTAAGGTACATATTTTCTTCCATATACAACGTACTACATTAGCAACTTATCATACTAGGTTCATAAGCTATAAAATATATAATATTATGGTCCACAATAATGTCTCATAGAGACTTATCTTGTAATATCTGAAAACAATAATATATACACCATTATGAGAAACAAGAAATTCATTAATATATATCAAAAACATATAGTTCAGGTCAAAGTGTAAAAACATCATAAATGTATCAATCATAGGTACAACCAAGACCCATTCTTTTAACATGTTATTTAAATGTGTTTGGTTTTAAGCCCTTTATTAACAGATTTGCAATCATGAGATCAGTTCTAATATTCTCAAGTAACACTCTTTGTTTTTGAACTTCTTCCTTGACAATAAACTACTTTAATTCCACATGTTTGACACCTTTGGAGTACTTATCGTTCTTGGAGAATAATATTGTTGCAGTATTATCACAATAAATTTTCAGCGGATTGGTAATGGTGTCGACAACCCCAAGTCCTGAAATGAAGGTTCACAGCCATAATGCATGAATTGTGGCTTCATAATATGCCACAAAATTTTCTTCGATTGTCGATGTAGCAATGACAGATTATTTAGCACTCTTCCACGATATTGCTACTTCAGCTAATCAGAACAAGTAACCAATTGTGGACTTTCTAGTGTCAAGACATCCAGCAAAATCTTAATTCGAGTATCCAATAAATATGTAGGCTAATTATCCAAATCAAATAGTAATATTTTCATTTTCATCAAGTTTTTGTCATATGATTTATCCCGATATTATTTGCAATTATAAGTTTCCGCATGACTCTTTCATTCTTTCAAACCCAACAATATCTAGTCTAGTTGGTGACTCTTTTATTTCCAAGTAACTTTATCGAGGCTGTATAATAGAAATTGTTGGTTGTTAGACCCAAATAGACTTGATAGAACTAGAGATGCTATACTTTTATTTTATTATGGGCATGGATTGATAGATATATTTTTACGCCAAAATCGATTATCGCGGTGGTTGTTTCCACTTTGTTTCACCCCCTGTAATAGATAATTAGAATTTTATATAACATGGGTCTGAATGATTATTTAAAAAAAAAGAAGAGATAAAGCATCAAAAGCACACCTAACCTATATACTTATTTTGAGTTTCATACCTAAATAATTAGGAGTGAGTTTCATGCTCAAACTATCACTTATCAGTTTGAGAAACACACCTCAGTGGTGTGTGTAATACACCCTCTTTTATTTGCAAAAACATTGACACATGACATTCCACATGGATAAATTATTTTACCTTGACAAAAACTAAATAATAAACTATTAGTATTAATTAAAAATTAAAGATTAAAGTATTAATATCCCAAAAAAATATTATTTTTCAAAAAGTAAAATTTAAATTATTTTTCTTGCCCCACTCCATCACCTCCCCCTCCCCCCACGGACATCCCCCGTCCTTTAATATTTTTAAATTTCTTTTATAAATTTTTTTTTTTAAAATCATACTGCACCCCCTCCCTTCCCCTCCCCTCCCCCCAAACCACCCACTCATTCCAAAAAAAATTATTTTATTTATATTTAAAATATATATATATCTAATTTTAGGGAGAGAGAGAGAGAGAGATGAAGTAAAAAAAAATTAAATACTTTTATAAGAGAAATTTTAACCAAAAAAAAAATGGCGGGGGGAGGGGGATACAGTGAGAGGAAATGATGGCGTGGGATAAGAAAAATATTTTACATTTCATTTTATCAAAATATATTATTATTTTGGGTTAATAATTCTTTAATCTTTAATTTTAACTAAGCTAATAATTAGTTTAATTTTTGTCAAGGTGAAATGTTTTGTCCATGTGGAATGTGATGCGACAAATTTTTTAAAGTAAAAGATAGAGTGTGGTACACATACCATGAAGAGAATGTAATAAAGGAGAGGGATGTGTTTCTCAAACTAATAAGTGATAGTTTAGGTATAAAACTCACACTCTAAAAAAATGAGATATGGTCAGTTGAAGTTGCGAATTTAGAAAATTCGTAGGTAATTTAGTTGCGAAATTGGTGACGTTGGAAAGAAAATTCAAATACCTTTAATTTGATAGGTTATGGGCCATGTAACTCTTTATATTCTAAGAGATATGGTCATTTGAAGTTGACCCAAAGAAAATCTTACATCAAAACTTAATCGGTTAGGAAATTTTCAACCCAACTTTGTGCTAGGAGTTTTTAGTGACCTTAATTGATATCCAAAATCATTCCCACACTATAGAATATACCTCTACACATATGGATAAATTAAGAACCACCCGATATGACCCTACAAGTAAATGAAGAATAATTCTGGTCTCAACTTAGAATTTTTTTGGGGTGTTACACATACATCCTCGATTTTATTGTTTGTGCTGAGGTAGAGTTGAATTTTATTTAGTTGCTCATATCGAATCCGACCCATTTATATTTGACCGGCCCTGCTCCACTCATTTGTGAATACTACTAGTATGCTTAGTTATCTTTTTGAACCCCTTCGACATAAATCATGCCTCCGTCTTGAAGTATGCAATATTTACAATATTGTAATCGTAAAAGATTTTTATCCATGTTGAGATGATTTCCCCAAAAGATGTCTTCTTAACTCCAACATTAATCCATTTGGGAAATTCTTTCACTAAGTCGATTTCAACTTTTACCTTGACACAGCTAGGGCTAGATTTTCTTATTGTAGCCATGCCAACATGTAATGGTTTTCCCACTGCTTTGACCATAGTAAACAAGGATTCTTTAATAAAAAAAAAATAGTTGATAAGGATGGAAAATAGATCCACGCAAAGGCAATAGAAGTTTCCGCCTCTAGGTTGAACTAGGGTTTCCACTTTAATTTAGAGTGCATTCGATAGTATACCCGTCTTTAGCCTTCAAAAATATGTTGGTTTTCACATGACATGTACGTAATCTTACATAGTGGTAAGGCGAATTAGGATGCGTCTATCACTCAAGAATCCTACCTTACACTCAGTCTTCAATCTCACACCGTACAGGACTAATTTTACAAATCTCTTCTAGTTATAACGAACAATAAGTAAATTTTCCAATTATGGCAAACTGTAAATCTTCTTTAATGATCACAGCCTCCAAAAATACATTTTCTCGAACTCATTCTAATATTATTTCTATGTATAAATAATTCATGGATTAGTTATACACCCTACATGGTATAGAATGTCTAACTAATACCTTACATTTCGTGATATTAAGAATACATAGAATTTAATACCTTGGTATTAATCTGTGTAAAGATATACCACGCAAATCCTTTTAACGATTTTGTTTATTTTCTATGTTTTATGTTTTATATTTGTACTAGTAAATTTATTTAAATAAATTAGCTTACAAATTTTATTATTTAGAGAGTGTTGTTATTTGTTAAATAAATCCAATACAAATTAATATAATATTTGAAATGTAAGTTGTTTAACATTTACTAATTGAAAAGACAAATATATCACTACATGACATTTGTGATCTTTATTGAATGTCGTATTGTTGATATATATATATATATATATATATTGTATTTTGCGCAATTTATAAAATTGCATACATATTAAAAGAAATAATTCATAAGTACCCTTGAACTATGACCAAGATCTCAACGACACACATTTACTCATGTTTATAACATTTTTTTAGGTATTAAAGTAGAGTTAAGGTATAAAATAAATGTGTTTATCATGAACAGTTAATTTGAAATATGTTTATTGTATCGTACTAGTGATATGATAATAGATATTCTTATTATATTTTAATATGATGTAGGAGCACAATTATAATCCAACTTTGAAAGATAGGAGTTTTCCACTTTTAAGTGTATATATATATATATTAAGTTCTATATAAATAATTAGTGTATTTGTCTTGCTGAGTGTGTAGAGGTATATTTTTAACTTGTGAAATTATGAATGATGTCATTTTAGTCATATCTGGTTTTTCTTCTTCAAATAATTCTTTGGTATAATTACACCAAGTGACCCTTTAGTCAATTTAATTATCAACTATCTTATTAATTCCAAATATTTCTCTCCATTCAAATATATAGCTTATAAAAAATATTATTGTAATAATAAAATCAAGGATAAAGATAAGCGATAAAAAGATTTTAAAAAATAATTAAAATGATATTTGAATTCAAACTTAAATAAAATTTGAGTTGTAATAGAGTTTTACTTTCTTAGCCCCTCTTACATATACTTCTATAATGATTTATAATGTAAAGATTACTTCTTCTTTTTTTAAATGTTATTGATCACTAACTTTACTACTAAATTTTATCAATTTTAATTTCATGTTGTACAAAATTTATCCATTATAAAATGTAAATAGATATAACTAACTAATATCATTATTAATATCTTACACACCATAAGAATATTAGATAAAGTGACAAGCTATTAAAAACTTACATATTAATGTAAGGATACTAATTTATGAATAATACAATAACTATTAAGTTAGGACAAAACTAGGAAACAAATTATAAATTATAATGTGAAAAAAGTTGAAGGGCTTTTAGATGAGAAAATATTTTTTCAAAAAAGACTTAAGAACTATATATCATATAACTAAAATCTCAATGAATAATGAAACATTAAAATATAGAATTTAAGTAACAAATTTAAGCTTAGTATTCTATATATTGATATAAAAAAACACTCAGCTACTTATGACGTGTTACATAAAAAATTCGTTCAAATTAGATTAGTGAAAAGTAATAAAAATACAGTAAAACAAAAGAAGGGGGAAGAGGGGTGGGGAGAATATTTTGAATAATCTTAAGAATACAAGAAAATAGTTAAATAATATACATATTATTGTCCATAAAACTTTAAATTAGAGAGATGTGAACACTAAAATAAAATTATAAAATCACGAGTAAACACAATAAATATATATGTTTTATATTAATTTGAAAATTATTTAATGATCATATTAAGCTAAATGATAAGCTAATAAAACTCAAGGGAAAAAGGACAAATATACCCCTGAACTATCAAAAATGGTATACAAATACCCTTCGTTATACTATTGAGACACTAGAGCCCCTGCCATCCAAAAAGTGGAACATTTATACCTTTCACTCTAACGGAAGGACACGTGTTGTCGGTCTATGCATCTACCCTTATTATTCACCATATTTTAAACCCACAAAAAAAATCCACCTGAATTAAAAAATAACCCACTCAAATAGTAAAGCAAAATTAAAGTGATATTTGGGTCCAAATTCCACATTGTATAAGCACAGCTACGGAGCCACCACTGCGACAGCCACCACGACGGCCATAGTCATCGTCATCCTCAACAAAATCATCGCAGCTTCCATACACATCATCAAAGTTCTTCGATTTTCGATAACAACTGTGCAAGTATGGGATGTGTGGTCCGTCGGAGCTGAAAGTGATGAGCGTATAAGGTGAGAGTGTTATGTGAAGTTTTTTGGAAAGATGAGGATTGTTGGGCCGGTGCACCCGAAAATTATTACATAAGAATAGTCGTTATGTGTTGGCGGTACGTTTGTTACATTCATTGGGCGAGTGAGATTTCTTTCGGACATATTCCGATAAAATCATCTTCATCGGCAGCGGCAGCGGCGGGGCGGAGGAGATGGCGGTGAGTGAGATTTTTGAGTGAAGTTTTATTGATTAAGCTTTGAAGCCTAGATAGAACAACAATGGTTACTAAAATTGTTTAGCTCTCTAAAACCTTAGCTTCTCCCCATCCTCTAATTTGTGCTCAACTTCTTGCTCAATCACGTCATCTTCTTCTTCTCCACTCAAATCCGAGATTCTATCCCACTCCATCACGAGATTCACCCCTGTATATATTCTTCTTCACCCATCTTGATGTTTCCACTTGAATTCAAAATCAAATGCTTACCCTTCCTTTCAAAACCAATTTTGGGTTGATTGTGTTTTAAGGTTTTTTTTGAGGAAATAAAATGAGTAGTCGAAAAAATTGCGTGAGATTTTTGAAGAATAAAACAGAGGATCAAGGCATGTATTTTGGTTGGTTTGGGTATATTATTAGGTGTTAGTAATGGGTGGGTTAAGGATTATTTGGGTGGGTCTTTTTAATTTGGGTCGTGGGTTTATAATTTAGTGAATAATAAGGGTAGATGCATAGGATGACGACACGTGTCCTTCCGTTAGAGTGAAGGGCATAGATGTTCCACTTTTTGGACGGCAGGGGCTTTAGTTTTTGAATAGTATAACGAAGGGTATTTGTATACCATATTTGATAGTTCGAGGGTATATTTGTCCTTTTTCCCAAAAATCAATACTAACAATTTAATGATTTTAAATTATGAATAATATAATAGTAATAATAAAATATTATACATCAAATTTATTCGTTGTGTCTATGTCACGCCCCAAGCCTACACCCTAGGCGGGACTAGCACTCGAAGACCCTTGCTGGCCCCAAGCGAACCCTTGGTCTGACATACTTAACTGAGCGGAAGACTTAACTCAAATAAACAGTCTCATATAACAACTTAAAGAATAATAAACTGGCCAAAATGGCACTTAAGTCATTAAACAACATCCGAAGGATAAAGAAAGACATCTGCTCTAATAACTATCTGACTGTCTATGAAGCCTCTAAAATATTGAGAGGGATGTTGGGACAAACCCCACAACATCCTATTAAATGAAAGACCAAAAGCAAATAAAAGAGTCCTCCAGAATGCAAAGACGCTCACCACTGACTCTGAACTGCTCAACTGGATCAACAAGGTGTCAGATGCTGATGCTGATCCTGGTCACCTAAGTCTGCATCATAATAAGATGCAGGCCAACTGGCATCAGTACATTGAACGTACGAGTATGCGAGTTGGAATGCTAAGCAATACATAGGCTAGAAGGAATCTGAAAGAAACTGAATAACTTACCTGGCTCAACTCAATTCTACCTGACTAACTCATTTCAATATAAAGCAATTTAAAACAAGTGCAATATAAAGAGTTTAAAAACATGCTATAAACTCTGTGTGTATGCAAAGATACAATAAATCTGGGTTGTATGTAGAAATACAAATGAACTGATGTATATAAAAATACAATAACTGCAGTGGGAGTTTCTCTAACCGACAACCATCACATAAGAGCTATAGTGATGATACAACGATCAACCTCACGCTGCCAGAGTATCCTATACCCGGCCAAAGGTATAGAACCTGAAATTCCTAATGGATCCACTAGTCTAAGTTGTAAAGGATTCATCTTAAAAGTATGAACCTCTTCTACCCATGATGGCTACATGGTTCTATGGGGGGTGTGGGTTCTTTGAACGCTCCCTCAATTTGGTGCTCAATACTACTCCCAAAAAGGTACTGGCTCTTATAATATTAAAACAAATTTCCTCTATGATTTGAGATTAGTGCTCAAAAGAATTTAGCTCAAATGCTATCTTGGAATTCAAAGTTTCCCTTACTGCTTCATTTAGAAAGCGATTACTCTTTTCTAAAAATTAGCTCGAAGGCTCTTTGGAAATCTCAGTTTCCGATCTTGTTTAAATGTGAAAACATTTCTTTTAAACTTCTTGGGAATACATAGTCCCCATATAACTCTTCGAACAAAATAACTTCAAACCATATCTTTACTCTTGCTTAACTTCAAAACGTAAGTCTTAAAACAACGTTAAAACATTGTTATAGACCCTTGAAAACTTTAAGAAACTTTGCTTCTCTTTAACTTGCTTCATTAACTTCTAAACTTGACTCTTAACTTCTTTGACTTTGAACTTAACTTTCCTTGAATTGAATTATGGATTCAAGGTTCATGATCTCATATTTATGGATGATTTCATGATGTTTAGATGTACTTTAGAGTGTTGGCATTGACTAGGAAACATAAGTACATCACTTAGGAACAAGTACGAGCAGGTGGGGAAAAATGGGGAGAACTAGTGTCCCTAGCGTTCTGAGAGGCGCGGCATGCCAGCCCTCAAACGTCAGAGAGACTGCTGGGGCACACTGGCTGGCACGTCTCCCCAAGGGGTGGACTTCAGAGTCCCTTTTGGGGCGCGCTGGCTGGCGCGGCGCCCCACCCCTTTCCCCAGATATTTGATGATTTCCTTCTCTGTTTTTCATCTCTAAACCCTCCTAACTTCCATAGTTCTTTCCCCAAACACTTAGGATCATTTATACCCTCAATACTCAATATATTTAACTCAAAAAACAACCCAGAAACACGAATCAAATCAATACTAGGCATTCAACAATCAACCAACAAGAATTCAACGATGTTCTTCAAGAACTTCACTTTCTCAACATTCAAACAACTCCAATCTTTGCTGAATTGAACAAGTTGGTGTGTGGGTGAACTAACCCAACACGAAAATATATCACATACCTTAATAGGGATCACCCCCGACGAATTCCACTACAAACGCTTGACGTTCTTGGAGAAATCTTGGCTTTTCTCCCTTTCTTTCTTCTTTTCTCTTTTCTCCAAGCCCTAAGCGTGAGTTTAATTTTTCTAATCTGACTAAAATAAGTTTTTACCCCAATAAATCCCTAAAAATTAATTAGAAAATAAATTAGAGAAAAGACTATTTTGCCCTTCCCTAAATCCGGATTAGACAATTCTGTATTCCAACAGCCCTACTTCCAAAGGACATAACTCACACATATGATGTTGAAACCGCGTAAACTTGGCGGCGTTGGAAAGATATCTCCAAGGGATTTCCAACCATATCAAGATCTGCTCCTAACTCATCTTGATCTAGGAGTTATGGTTGTTTGAAAATGGACAAAACTCACTTTCTTAACTTAGACAAAATTTCCATATTTCCTTTTTCTTTCCAAAAAAATCAATATTTTCATATTTTAAACTCTTTATAGTCGTTTCTAAGTACAAGATGTTACAATATCTGCCCCTTGGGAACATTCGTCCTTGAATGAGATTTATTTCACTAAGCTAAGGATGGTAACATCTAGTTCAAACACCCAACAAGTAAATGCAACAATCAACATGCTCATTCATAATTCAAAGAGTACTAAGAAGAGAATTAGTACCTTGATCTGTATTCTCTCCGGATTCAAAAAGATGTGGATATCTCTTCTTCATATCTTCTTTAGCTTCCCAAGTAGCTTCCTCAACAAATTAGTTCCACCAAAGGACTTTGATTGAAGCTACTTCTTTGGTCCTCAACTTGCGAGCTTGGCGATCTAAAATCTAAATCGGGATCTCCTCATAAGATAAGTTATCCTTAATCCCAACATTTTCAGTTGATATAATCAATGAAGGATCTCCCATGCACTTATTCGACATGGAGATGTGAAACACCGGATGAACTGCTGCTAACTCTTGAGGTAGCTCCAACTCATAAGCTACATTGCCAATCCTCTTGGCTATGCAATAAGGTCCAATATATCGGGGACTAAGCTTCCCCTTCTTACCAAACTTCATGACACCCTTCATGGGTGAAACCTTCAAATAAACCCAGTCATCTACTTCGAACTCTAATGGCTTTCTCCTAACATCTGTGTAGGATTTTTGACGACTCTTCGCCATTTTCAACCTCTCCTGAGTCACCTTCACTTTCTCCATGGCTTGGTGAACTAAATCTGGTCCTATCAACCCTGCTTCACCAACTTCAAACCATCCAATGGAGATCTGTATCTTCTCCCATAAAGAGCTTCATACAGAGCCATCTGAATGTTAGAATGATAATTGTTATTGTAAGTGAATTCAATGAGAGGTAGGTGATCATCCCAATGACCCTTGAAATCAATCACACAAGCTCTCAACATATCTTCTAAGGTCTGAATAGTGTGCTCTGCTTGCTCGTCATTTTGAGGATGAAAGGCAGTGCTCAAGTTCACCTTTGAGCCCAAACCTTTCTAGAAAGATTTCCAGAACTGTGTTGTAAATTGGGCACCTCTATCTAAAATAATGGAGACCGGAACCCCATGAAGTCTTACCACTTCTTGGATATACAACTTGGCATAATCTTCTGCTGAATGAGTAGTCTTTACCAGTAGAAAATGGGTTGATTTAGTCATTCTGTTTACAATCACCCAAATGGAATCAAGTTGTATGTTAGACCTTGGCAAACCTGTGCTGAAGACCATATTAATCATCTCTCACCTCCATTCTGGAAGTTCTATATTCTGCGCCAAACCACCACGCCTTTGGTGTTCAACTTTCACTTGCTGGCAATTTGGCCATTTGGCAACAAACTCTGCAATATCCTTCTTCATACCATTCCACCAATATACCTCTCTCAAATCACGGTACATTTTGGTGGAACTCGGATGAATGGAATAAATGGAGCTATGAGCTTCCTCTATGATCCTCTCTTGGAGTTCATCCACCATTGGTACGCACAATCTACCTTGGTATTTTAGCACACCATCTCCCCCTTGTTCGAAAGTTAATACTCTCTTCTTTTGAACATTTGCCTTCAAGTCAAGCAAAATGGGGTCCTGGTCTTGCTTTTCCTTCACCTTTGACATTAGTGATGATTCAGCCCCATTCGTCACCACTATTCCTCCTTCTGTTGAATCCATTAGTCCGACTCCTAAGAGTGCAAGTCTGTGCACATATTTCGCTAATTCTCTCTTTTCTTCATCAACATGGGCAGTACTACCCATAGACAACTTGCTCAAGGAATCAACAACAACATTAGCCTTATCTGGGTGATAAAGAATACTCATGTCATAGTGCTTAAGTAATTCTAACCACCTCTTTTGTCTGAGATTAAGCTCTTTCTGGGTGAACACATATTGAAGACTCTTGTGATCAGTGAATACATCAACATGCACACCATACAAGTAATGATGCCATATCTTCAAAGCAAATACTACAACAACCAACTCTAAGTCATGGGCTGGGTAGTTCTTCTCATGAACTTTCGGCTGTCTGGAGGCATAAGCTTATCACCTTGCCATTCTGCATTAGGACACAACCCAAGACAACTATAGATGCATAACAATACACCACAAAACCTTGAGTACCTTCTGGTAAGGTCAACATTAGGCAGTAGTTAACCTCTTCTTCAATTCCTGAAAGCTTTTCTCACAAGCTTCAGACCATTAAAATTTCATTGTTTCCTGAGTCAACTTCGTCAAAGGAGATGAAATAGACGAAAACCCCTCTACAAACCTTCTATAATAGCCAGCTAAACCTAAGAAACTCCTAATATTAGTTGGAGATGTGGGTCTAGGCCAATTCTGCACTACCTCAATTTTCTGAATATCAACTTTGATTCCCTCTCCAGACACAATATGGCTTAAGAATGCCACAGACTCAAGCCAAAACTCACACTTAGAGAATTTGGCATACAATTCCTTATCTTTCAAAGTCTGAAGAATTGTTTTGAGATGACTAGCATGATCTTCTTTATTCCTTGAATAGATTAGTATGTCATCAATGAAGACGATAACAAACCTATCTAAATAAGGTTTGAAGATTCTATTCATAAGGTCCATGAACATTGCTGGTGCATTAGTTAAACCGAACGACATGACCAAATACTCATAATGACCATAACGAGTCCTGAATGCTGTCTTTGGAATGTCACATTCCCTTACTTTCAACTGATGGTAACCTGACTTGAGGTCTATCTTAGAAAAACAAGAAGCACCCTGAAGCTGATCGAAAAGATCATCAATTCTTGGAAGAGGATACTTGTTCTTGATGGTAACCTTGTTCAATTGGTGGTAGTCTATACACATGCTAAGGGAACCATCTTTCTTTCTCACAAATAAGACCGGAGCGCCCCAAGGTGAGACACTTGGTCGAATGAAACCTTTATCTAGGAGATCTTTCAACTGCTCTTTCAACTCAGCTGGTACCATTCTATATGGCGGAATAGAGATAGGAAGAGTATCTGGAATAAGATCTAGACTGAAGTCTATCTCTCTCTCAGGAGGGACTCCGGGAAGATCATCTGGAAAGACTTCTGGAAACTCTTTTACTACTGGAACTAACTGAATATGAGGTATCTCAGCACTTGAGTCACTAACTCGGGCTAAGTGATAGACACACCCCTTAGAAACTAACTTCCTTAAGTTAAGGTAGGAAATGAAACGACCCATAGGCACTGCTCAACCGCTTTTCCACTCTAAGACTGGTTCATTAGGAATCTGAAACTTGACAACTCAAGTTCTACAATCTATAGATGCATAACATGCATGAAGCCAATCCATACCAAGAATGACATCGAAATCTACCATGTCTAACTCAATTAAATCAGCCATGGTATTTTTGTGATTGACAGAGATGGGACAATCACGATAGACTCTCTCTGCTAGAGTAGACTCCCCAACAAGTGTAGAAACACAAAAGGGTTCACAAATTTTCTCAGGAAGAACATCAAAATTATTTGCAACATAAGGGGTTACAAAAGATAAACTTGCTCCTGGGTCTAGCAAAGCATAAGCATCAAAAGTAAAGACTTTTATCATACCAGTAACAACATGTTGAGAGTTCCATTGCTCTTGACGACTGGTGATTGCATAAAGACGGTTTTTTCCTCCGCCAGTATCAGAAGTACCTCCTCTAGGTGCAGCCCTGTCTGGTGGAGCAACTGAAGAAGGCTGGGCTCTATTGCCCCTATTACCCTGCCTATTCTTTGGACACTCTCGCATGAAATGTCCACTCTGACCACACTTGAAACAACCAGTGGAACAACCAGTGGAGCCTTCACGACAAATACCTAAATGATTCTTACCGCACTTGGCACAGGTAGGAGGCTTACTTCCCCCTTGCGCCACACTACCCTGTGAATAGGTAGGATTACCTCTGGAAATTTGGCTATAGTACTCACTCTCGTTTTTAGTTGCAGGTGCACTAGCAGATGATGGAGCAGGTCCCTTCTGTTTCTGTTGGAAAGACGACAGGTTTGCATTACTCTTCTATTGCTCGGATTCATTCCCTATCTTGGCTATCTTGTTCTTGAACTCATATATATCCCTCAGCTTCTCTTCCTCTACCAGCTGCACATAGACCATAAACCTCGAGCTGTCCATGTCCCCAATAAGCATTGTTGCCCGGCCCTCCTTGCTTGACAAACGACCCAAACCGGCAACAAATAAACTCATCCTACTCTTCATGTCCGCAACAATTTCAAGAGCATAGTGAGACAGTTAGGTGAACTTCAACCCATACTCATGCACACTTAAAGAATCATGTTTTAGTGTGAGAAACTAACGTACCTTTGCCTTTTTCAGTTCTCGGGGAAAGAAATGCCCCAAAAAAGACTTTTCAAAACAGGCCCAACTCGCAGGTGGTTCATCCTCAGCTCTACCCCTTTTCCACTGATCAAACCAGGTCCTAGCAACATTCTTCATCTGATATGCAGCTAGATCAACTCTCGCAGTATCAATAACATGCATCACATCAAACACCTTTTTCAGTTCTTCAATGAAATTCTCTGGGTCCTCTGCAGTGCCTGAACCAGTGAAATTTGGGGGATTCATCCTCAAGAACTTACGAATCCTTAAAGTGTCGGCTTCTTCTTGCAGAGCTCCTCTCTGCTACCCACCCTGATTGGTCACAACTTGGCTAAGCATCCTTATAGCCTCTCTAAATTCAGCATTAGAGACCTCTCCTTGCGGTTGCATTTCAGGTACATTAGGTAACTCTTGCTCTTCAACATTCCTTCTAGTTGGATGACCTATGACTGATCTTCATGGAGGCACGGTTATCTGAAAGCACGCGCAAGCACGAATTAGAGGGAAACTTTTTAGAAATCTCAGTTTCCAATCTTGTTTAAATGTGAAAACATTTCTTTTAAACTTCTTGGGAATACATAGTCCCCATATAACTCAATGAAGAAAAGAACTTCAAACCATACCTTTACTCTTGCTTAACTTCAAAGCTTAAGTTTTAAAACGACGTTAAAACACTTTTAAAGACCCTTGAAAACTTTAAGAAACTTTGCTTTTCTTTGACTTGCTTCATTAACTTCTAAACTTGACTCTTAACTTCTTTGAATTTGAACTTAACTTTCCTCGAATTGAATTATGGATTCAAGGTTCATCATATTTATGGATAATTTCATGATGTTTAGATCTACTTTAGAGTGTTGGAATTGACTAGGAAACATAAGTACATCACTTAGGAACAAGTACGAGTTGGTGGGGAAAAATGGGGAGAACTGGCGTCCCTGGCACTCTAAGAGGCGCGGGGCGCTAGCCCTCAAACGTTAGAGAGACTGTTGGGGCGAGCTGGCTGGCGCGGCGCCCCAACCCCTTCCCCAAATTTTTGACGATTTCCTTCTCCGTTTTTCATCTCTAAACCCTCCTAACTTCCATAGTTATTTCACCAAACACTTAGGATCATTTATAACCTCAATACCCAATAGATTTAACTCAAAAAAAACCCAGAAACACGAATCAAATCAATACTAGGCATTCAACAATCAACCAACAACAATTTAACAATGTTCTTCAAGAACTTCACTTTCTTAACATTCAAACAACTCCAATCTTTGCTGAATTGAACAAGTTGGTGTGTGGGTGAACTAACCTAATACGAAAAGATCTCACATACCTTAATAGGGATCACCCCCGACGAATTCCACTCCAAACGCTTGACGTTCTTGGCGAAATCTTGGCTTTTCTCCCTTTCTTTCTTCTTTTCTCTTTTCTCCAAGCCCTAAGCATGAGTTTAATTTTTCTAATCTAACTAAAATAAGTTTTTACCCCAATAAATCCCTAAAAACGAATTAGAAAATAAGTTAGAGAAAAGACTACTTTGCCCTTCCCTAAATCCAGATTAGACAATTTCGTATTCCAACTACCCAACTTCCAAAGGACATAACTCAAGTATATGATGTCAAAATCGCTCAAACTTGGTGGCGTTGGAAGGATATCTCCAAGGGCTTTTGAACCATATCAAGATCTGCTCCTAACTCATCCTGAGCTAGGAGTTATGGCTGTTTTAAAATGGTCAAAACTGACTTTCTTAACTTAGACAAAATTTCCAGATTTCCTTATTCTTTCCAAAAAAAATCAATATTTTCATATTTTAAACTCTTTATAGTTTTTTCTAGGTGCGAGATGTTACAGTTTATTCACATAGAATTAGTTATGGGGTGAGGGTGGGTGGGGAGGGAGAGGGGGAGGGGGAGGGGGAGGGATTACATTTCATTAATGAGGAACAATATGATAGTTGAACTTTTGTATGATTTAATATACTCAAACAAGATATCACAATAAAGAAAATTAAAAAAAATATTTTAATACTATATACGCATTACGCGGGTACGTATACTAGTAACATATATATAGAACAATGATGGAGATTAGACCATAATTAAATTTTTAAAAAATACATTCTCTCGTACTCATTTTAATATTATGTCAAACACATAATTCCTCTATTTTATTGTTTGTGTTGAGGTAGAGTTGAATTTTATTTAGTTGCTTATGTCAAATCTGACCTGTTTATATTTGACCCTCCCCGATCCACTTATTTGTGAATACTATTATTGTGCTTACTTATATTTTTGAATCCCCTCGACGAAAATCATGCCACTGCCTTGAAGTAGCAATATTTGCAATACTTTGGCATGTAATCGTATAAGAATTTTATCCATGTTGAGATGATTTCCCCATAATATGTCTTCTTAACTCCAACATTGATCCGTTTGAGAAATTCTTTCAATAAGTCGACCTCAATCTTTACCATGACAAAACTAGGTCTAGATTTGCTTATTGTAGCCATGACAACATGTAACGGTTTTCCCACTGCTTTGGCCATCGTAAACAAGGATTCTTTAACAAAAAAGTTAGGTGATAGGGATAAAAAAGAGATCCACGCTAAGGCAATAGTAGTTTCCTCCTCTAGGTTGAACTAGGGTTCCCACTTTAGAGGTCACATCTGATATTATATAAGTCTTTAGCCTTCAAAAAATATGTCGATTTTGACATGACATGTACGTAATCATTCATATTGGTAAGCCGAATTAGTATGTGTCCATCACTCAAGAATCCTTCCTTACATTCAGGCTTGAATCTCACACCGTAAAGGATCAATTTACGAATCTTTTCTAGGTTTGACCAGCCATAAGAAAAATTTTCAGAAGTATACTGTAAATCTTTATTAATGATCATGATCTGAACCTCTTCTTCCTCCCATAATACAGTTGGGTCTCCATGGATGTAAGTAATATCTTTGATAGGGATAGGGATTGTGATATTTTCTTCTAATTTATTAAAATTCGATGCATAGTTAAACGGTGGTTTTGGTGATGGTTCATCAGCATGGACTGTAGGCCATCTATCGCTGGCGTTGACAATGATGCTTAAATTTAGGGTTTTGGTACAAATTCCTTTGGTAGCTCATCACTAATGGAATGCCAGATTATGGTAAAACATAAGTTGGGCAGAGACAAGCAGAAGAAAGTTTAATTAGGACAAAGTTGATAAAGGTTGTAGAAACATCAAAAAACTGAAAAATTCTAATGAGTCATTTGGAAGGGAATGTTAGGAGAAATAATCCATGTATTTGTATGGTATTATTTAGTACTATGTTTGGTAGGAATTTAAGGCCTATGTATAACTAATTCATGGATTAGTTACACACCCAACATGATATATGATGCATAACTAATACCTTACATTTGATGATATTAGGAATACATTGAATTTAATTCCACATAATAAATCTATGTAAAGCAAAAAAAAAATATCCCTCAGAATTCATTTAACGGTTTTGTTTATTTTCTGTATTTTATGCTTTATTTTTGTACTAATAAATTTATTTAAATAAATTAGCTTACAAATTTTATTATTTAGAGAGAGTTGTTTGTTGTTAAATAAATCCAATACAAATCAATATAATATTTGAAATGTGAGTTGTTTAACATTTACTAATTAAAAAGGCAAATATATCACTACATGGAGTTTGTGATCTTTATTGAATGTAGTATTGTTGATATATATATATATATATATATATAGGTTATGTGTACCAAGAGTGGATGAACTCCAAGAGAGGATCATGGAGGAAGCTCATAGCTCCAGATAATTCCATTCATCCGGGTTCCACAAAGATGTATCGTGATTTAAGAGAGGTTTATTAGTGGAGTAGTATGAAGAAGGGCATTTCAGAATTTGTTGCTAAGTGTCTGAATTGCCAACAAGTTAAAGTAGAGCATCAAAGGCCCGGTGGTTTAGCTCAGAATATAGAACTTCTGGAATGGAAGTGGGAGATGATTAATATGTATTTCATCACAGGTCTACCAAGGTCTCGCAGACAACATGATTCTATTTGGGTGATTGTTGATAGAATGACAAAATCAACCCACTTTTTTCTGGTAAAGACTACCCTTACTGCAGATGACTATGCCAAGTTGTATCTTCAAAAGGTAGTTAGACTTCATAGGGTGCCGATTTCGATTATTTCAGATAGAGGTGCACAATTTACTGTAGAATTTTGGAAATCTTTTCAGAAAGATTTGGGTTCAAAGTTGAACCTGAGTACTGCTTTTCCTTCTCAGACGGATGGTCAAGCAGAGCGCACTATTCATACTTTAGAGGATATGTTGAGGGCCTGTGTGATTGACTTCAAGGGCAATTGGGATGATCACCTACCTCTCATTGAGTTTGCTTACAACAATAATTACCACTCTGGCATCTAGATGGATCCTTATGAAGCTCATTATGGGAGAAGATGCAGATCTCATATTGGATGGTTTGAAGTTGGTGAAGCTAGGTTGAAAGGACCTGATTTAGTTCATCAAGCTATGGAGAAGGTGAAAGTGATTCAAGAAAGGTTGAAAACAGCGCAGAGTCGTCAGAAATCCTACACTGATATTAGGATAAGGAGTTAGAGTTTGAAGTAGATGATTGGGTATATCTTAAAGTTTCACCCATGAAAGGTGTTATGAGATTTGGTAAGAATGGGAAGCTTAGTCCCGGTATATTGGCCCTTGCAGAATATAAAAAAGGGTTGGTAATGTAGCTTAGAAGTTGGAGCTACCACAAGAGTTAGCAACGATTCATCCGATATTTCACATCTCCGTGTTGAAGAAGAGCATGGGCGATCCTTCGTTGATCATACTAACAAAAGATATTGGGATCAAGGATTGCTTATCTTATGAAGAGATTCCGGTTCAGATTTTAGATTGTCAAGTTCGAAAGTTGAGGACTAAGGAAGTAGCATCAGTCAAAGTTCTTTGGAGAAATTAGTTCGTTGAGGAAGCTACTTGGGAAGCTGAAGAAGATATGAAGAAGAGGTATCCACACCTCTTTGAAACCGGATAAATTCCAGATCAAGGTACTGATTCACTTCTTAATCTCTTTAATTTATGAGATTGCATGTTGTAATTGCATTGCTTGTTGGGTGTTTGAGCTGAATGTTAGATGTTACACCCTTAACATAGTAAGAGTAATCTCATTCGAGGATGAATGTTTCCAAGGGGGAGATATTGTAACATCTCGCAAATTGAAATAACTAGGAAGAAGTTAAGAATTGGAAATAGTCAATTTTTGGAAAAAATAGAAATCTGGAAAATTTGTCAAGTACGTTAAGTTGAGTTTTTGGTCAACTTCAAACAACCATAACTCCTAGCTCGGGATGAGTTATGTGTGTTTCCAGATATCGTAGGAAAGATTTGGGAATAATCTTTCCAACGACTGACTGTTATGGAAAAGTTTAGTTGGAAAGCAGTAGTTTGTTAGTTACTAAACTTATTTCTAAATGCTGGTGCATATATGTTTCTTATATCAATGTGGTCGGCGATTAAATTCTCTCTCTTTCTCTCTCCCTTTCTCTCTCCCTCTCTCTTTCTCTCTTTCTCTCTCTCTCTCTCTCTCATTTTAGTTATAAGGAACTTTGTTGTAAGAAACAGTAGGTATGCGAGGATTAATGTTAGGACACTATTGCTAAGTTAATAACTTATTATATGGAGCGAAAAAAATTCCCTATTAAATAAAGCAAATGGTTTCTTATAAAATTGTTTGAACACATAACAAGAGCACTTGGTTGTAAGAAACAGTCCAGAGCATTATGCCATCATATAACACTTGACTTTGTCATGGAGAGTTTTCTGAGTTCTAATTTGAATAAGGATGGTGTTGTTCCCTGAATCTTTTCTTCAAATCTGCACTCTTGATTTTCTTCTACAAGTTTGAAGTAAATAGATAAGTAGAACGAAAATGCAAAATAGAGTTGCTAGCAGATTGGTAACGGAACAACGTCATGATGAAGAAGTACAACCATACATTCAACAATTAATGAAAGCTCGGACCTGCTCTAAAGCCCAAACATCTGAGGATAACAATTCTATTGATATTGTTATTGAGCTTAACAATGAGTCATGTTCTTTCTAGAAACTTAAATTTATAGATTATCTGCATAATAAGATCTAATTACATGAGAATGTATCTAGTACTAGTTGAATCTAGGATTATATTCCATCATTTTATAGTTGAATACATCCCCAAGAACGTAGAGAGCTCTCCTCTTAATTTTCTTAGGCTCTCTACCAACCTCTTACCAGAAATATGAAAAAACATACATCGGCTTGTTAATTGTTGATACAAGTAGCAGTGAGTTGTTATACTTTCCTCTCTAAATGATTGGCGAGTATTTGACGATGAAGAAAAGACAAGGTTGGTGGAGATTGTGAAGGTATAAAATTATTATTCTTAACAAGTATCAGTTCTTTTTATACATGATCTTATCTTGTTAACTTTTGTCTATCTTTTCAGAAAAAGTTCTCCATTCCGATATGTGGAGAAGAGTTTGTGAAGAAGTCAATAGGAAAAAAATGGAGAGACTATAAATGCTACTTGAAGGCTTTGTATGTGAAAAAATATAAGACCAAAGATGCCTTGATGAAAAATAGGCTTAGTCACATACCAAGGGATCAATGGAACCCTCTTGTCTCGTATTGGCTTTCTGAAAAAGCGAAGATTAGTGAGTACATTTCTTGATTAGTAAAACCTATATTATAAATCTCATGTAACTTTGTATTTCATTTCCAAAATATGTTTTGAACTCCTAAATAGTTATACTACTTTATAATTGTTTTTTACATAATACAAATTTACTGTTAGAGTGCTGCCATTGCTTCTATTTGTGCTAGAATGTTGCTACTGCATGCATCTATTTCCTATTTGTACTTTAAAATAGTTATCTCTTACCTCATATCATCAGAGATAACTACCTCATGGAGTACAAACTAGGTAAGTAGCTTCACTGGGATTCCATACTCGGTGAGTAGTTTCTGCCATATATGAGAAGAGACAGTACAAGCACAGAAAAGATGAGAGACACTCTCATTACACATAACACACAGAGGACAACTTGGATCTACAAACAATCCCATTTCAACAATATGTCCCTAATGTATAGTTTGTTTTGTGCAGCCAGTCTCAAGTTGTGCTTTCGATGTTACAGTCTTTTTACATAGTTCTTTCACTGGTGTTTTCAAAGAACATAAGTAATATGTTGTACTAGTAAGAACTGAAATTTTGTTTTCTCATTCTATAAGCGTAGTCAAGCAAATAAAATCAGTACAACTACACAAACAATGGCTCACACAGGAGGATCCAAAAGCATAAATTACTTACTATATGATGTTATAACTCATTTTGGTCGTATGTAATTTATTTTGCATCAATTTAACTTCATTAGGCTATAGACGGAATAGAGCCTACGTGCGCAAAAGTCTACATATTAATTCATACAAAGCGTAGAGATGGTAGACCACTGATGAGGAGTCTTCAAATGTCGTTGTGAGATTTCTTACTCACTTTTATCTTTCAATTGTGAAAATTCTAACTTGAAAGTTGATTGGGAAAAAAACTACTTATAAGGTTAAAACATGAGGAATTGCTGAGCTTCAACCTTTCTGTTGAAGCTTCTCAGTTTTATTACATTGATTTTGTACTTTTTACATGGACGTTACTTAAATTACATTATTGTGTCATAAATTGTAATCTTAATTATTCTCAGGACATGATGAAAGAGAAGATGAGTAATGATGAGACACAAGAGGAACAATCTAATGGCGGTGTTGCTTGGAAAGGAGATGTGTATTCTCAAGTATTCAAAAATGAAAAAAGTGGTTATGTTCATGGTTTAGGACTTGGTCCAACCCCTTCTCTGTTATGGGGTAGTAAATCATTCTTACAAAATGTTGGTGTTGATAGTTTGTGTAATGAGGCAGCACATAAGTTAGAACAAAAGATAAATGAGTTGAAGGAATTGAACAAAAAACAGGACGAAAGAAATGATTTTGATGAGAAAGAATCAAGAAATGCTAGTTAATTTTGTCTTCCGAAATGCAGTCTCTCAATGCTTGGGGTGTTCAATCTTGCTTCATTTAATTTCGTTTGGGGTTTGAACAAGGTATTCTTTAGTAAAGTCTGGAGATATAAGTCTTTGTCTATTCCGTCTGTAGTGTTGCTTGAGCTGGAGGCCTTGGCTTTGTCTTTCCCTGTAGTGCTCATGATGAAAATAAACAGTTGGTCTTCATGAGTCTGCTAAGCTGATCTGCTAACGATTATCTTTCCCTTTGATATGTTCTAGAGATATATTATATATTTACGTGGCATCTAAAAAATTTAACCATCTTCTTTTATTACTACTTTTTCCATCTATCTTTTGATGAAATTTTACAATAGCTTCGCAATCAGTTCTTACTAAAATTTCCTTTTTATTAGTAATATATAGTTTAAAACTAGTTAGGCCATAGATTACCGCTAATATTTCTACGTCTATACTACTCATGTTTCCCTTTTCTTTATATTTTTTCGCTTTGGTAGGCGCAAATTCTTTCTTTTTTTTTTTTTTGCCTTCGTACTTATTTTTTCTTGTTTTAAGTACTGCTCCCCACCCTTCTAGGCTTCCATCCGTTTCAACTATTGGGTAGTAAGTTTCTAATGGGAGTGATAAGTCTGGTATGGTTCTAACCATATGTTTGAGTTTTTGCACTAACTTTATATCTTCCGTGTTGAATGTCTTTTGTCCATTAGTTCCTATTTTTTAATATAGGGGTCCTGTTATTTTTCCTAGGTCTTTTATAAAATTCGTTGCATAATTTAAAATCCCTAGAATTTTTTGTACATCTTTAGTCTTGTATAATTTGTCTGGCATGTCTAGGACTTTCTTTGCTATTTGAGGTTGTAATTTCATTTTTCCGTCTCCAATTTCTACTCCTAGAAATTTATGAGGTCTTTACATAAATCCATTTTTTTCTACTAATTATGATACCGTTGTCTACAAATAGCTTATAGATTGTTTGTAAGTGACCTAGATGTTCTTTAGTATTGTTACTAAATACTAAAATATCGTCTACGTATACAAGAATAAAGTTTTTATAATCTTTGAAAATACTATCCATTTTCCTTTGTAAAATTGGAGGGGTTGTTTTTAGTCCAAAAGGCATTAGTAGTCATTCGAAATGTCCTTCTGGACATGTAAAAGCAGTCCATTCTATACTATCCTCATGCATTTTTACTTGCCAGTATCCGGACTTACAATCGAACTTACTAAAAATCTTTCTTCCTTGTATTCTATTTATTAGCTCTGTTTTATCTAGTAGCTTATATCTGTCCATTCGGGTGTTATCATTGAGTCTTTTGTAATTTATAACCATTCTTGCTTTTCCCCTTACTATTTCACTATGATTTCTTACCATGAACGCTACTGATCTATGCTTTGATGTTGATCTTCTGATTACTCCTAACTTTAGTAACTCTTTTATTTGATCTTCGAATTCCTTTAGGTCTTCATTTGTTGATTCTATAAAGGTTGTTTTTACTGTGTATTCTGGGTTAATTATGTCTAGTTTGCAGGTTATTGATTGGCGTCCCAATGTTTCAAGGGTCTTTCTCCAATTATTTCTAGTTTATCTAGAATTAGAATTACTTCTTCTAGATCCTTTTGATTTTTTACTACTCGTATGTGTTGTAATCCCTTTTTAAAGTTGTAAAGCTATGTATTTATTTCTATTAAGGTGTAATTCTTCTCTACATCGCCTCTATCTGAAACGCTAAGTTCTAATAGTTCAATTTCTTCTTTTTCATATGTAATATGTATCTTGGTACATATGCACTCTTCTCCTTTGTCGCATTTTTTTGGAGTATTTGGGCTAAGGTTACTAGTGTCTGTAAGATATCTAGATTTTGTTGGAATAGATTCAGTTGTTATTGTGGTTTGAGTAGTGTTTTATGAGAATATTATTCCATCTCTGGTAAGGAGACAACTTCCACTATTATGTAATAAGAAATCTAATCCTAAAACAAAGTCTACAACTAATATTTAGATCTCTTATTCATATCTTTTCCAACTTATAGGTAGCTTTATAGAAGTCTGCACAAGTGTTTAAAAAACTTATTTTTGCATCACTAACATAATTCTTATATATATTAGAGTATCCGTCCATTTGCATGGCGCTTTGTGGATATGGGAAATCTTTTATTACTTCTGGGGGCAAGATGCATCTATTTATTATACTATTCGTACATCCTGAATCTACAAGAATGAGGGTTTCTATCTCATAGTCTTGAATTTTTATTCTAGTCAAGATTTTTATGGTATTAATTTTTTTGTCTTCGTTACAAATTAATCCTTCAAATGATGTGGCTTATTCCTTTTTGTTTAAGAGTTCTATTTCTAGTTCGGGCGGTTTATTGTTGATTTGGCTAGTTTCCTTTATTTTTACGTCTTTCCCTTTTTCTAGTTTACCCATTCTTTCTTCTAAATTATCTATCCTATGTTCTAATGTTTTTAGCCATTTTTCTTTTGTGATAACTTGTTCGTCTTTGACTTTAATGTTGAAGACCTTATCAATGCACCAGATGCATCCTTGTAAGTAGAAATTCATGCACTTTGCTCTTCTATATTTACTTGGATATCCTATGCAATTAAAACATCGCTAGCTGTCTAAACCTTTTCCCTTGAAAAATTTGTGGTCACATTGTATATTGACAAAGGTGTGGTTATTTAGGTTATTTAAATCTAGCTTCTCTAATCCTATTTAATTTATTAATGTTTCTCTTTCTTAGTCCGATGAGTCTTGACTTTCTCCTTCTATGGCATTTAAGTCTATTACTGAATATATACTTTCGTTATCTAACATATATTCGTCTAAATTTATCAGGGTTACTTGGAAATCTTCTATGAGCTGGGCATTTCTTGTCCTACTATTGTTTCTTCCTGGACAATTATTAGCCAGATGTTCTTCACTTCCCCATGTGAAACAAGCTAATCTATTTTTATAAATCCTATTATTGTTATGTTTTCTTACTTGTCTATCTTTATTTAGATATGGTTTGCTTGCAGTTGATTTTCTTAAATAGTACTTTCTCCTAGGTTTGTATTCCTACCTACTTTGATATGTCTTTTTATACTTTCTTTGTGGTTTACTTTGATCGTAATTTTGCGTTGTATATATATTTTTACAGAAATCAGTCTCTCTTTGTTTCAATTGTTTTTGTATTTGGATGTTTGTACATTTTTCTTGTAGTATCTCCATTACATGTTGTACTTTATGTCCTATGGACCAATTCGCTGTTGGATTTTGCATCACTCCTTCTCTTTTATTCCATCTTTCTTTTGTTTATCTTCCTAGGGCTCCAGGGAGATTATTGACAAGTTTCTTTCCTAAACTTTGATCAAACGCGTTAACGCTTAAGGCACATTAATAGAAGAAGTCTTTTAGGAAGTTCTTTATAAGGCACCAATTATTTATGCTAAGTTGTTCTAGTTTTATTAACACATTCTTTTGTAATACTACTAATCCACTATTTGGGTCTTCTCCTGTTATTAGGCTGTGTATTTTATTAGTACAGTTGTATGGGTTGGTCCCATGCTTACCAATTCTTCAAACTCTTGAGGGTAAGTTACTTTGTATGCTTCCCATACTCTTTAATTGATTCTTCTAAAAAGGTCTCCATATACCTATACATGGTTTTTGCATCTGCTTCACCGTAATGATGTACGTAGTCTGCTACAACTATACCTTTCCATACGTCTACTGAATTCCATAATTGGGGATCATGTACTGCTATATTTAGTATGTTTCCTCTATCTCCCCCTTCTTGAAGTTTGATAGGAGCTTCTGTTGGCATTCTTATTCTTATTGGTCTAACCATTTCTGGTTTAGTAGCTGGGTTTTGTCTAAAGACTTTGTGCCTTGGTAAGTTATCTATTGTATAAACTACTGGTGGTACGATTGTGGTTTTTTGGAAGGGACTTGAACTAGTCGAGGCGGTTTCCATGAATTCTTTTAAACTACGTGTTGTCTCGTCATCACTTTCTTCTTGTGTGTCTTCCTCCTATCTATACTCGTATTTGTCTGTTCTAGATATGCATTCTTTAAAGTGTCTTTCTACCCTTGAGAAGTTTATTCCTCTTAGTTTGCAGCCTTTACATCTGAAGATTGCTTTTGTATCTGATTCATGTATTTTTTTTTCTTTCTTTATTGATTTACCTACTTCGTAGTCGTCTCTTTTACGATCTGAATATTCATTATTTCCATGTTTATTGTTGTTTCGGTGGTGTTGTCTTTGAGGTCTTCATCTATTTCCCTTTGGTCTGAATATTTATAGTCTGTAAATCTGATTGAGGTTTGTCCTTTGTTATTAGTATATGTAAGGTGGTCATTGGGTCTTAGAACTTCTTTTTTACATAATTTCTTTAAATTCCATTCTCTACCATCATATTCTTCCGAGTTTATTTTTAAGGGTTTCATTAGTTTTATTCCCTTATTTCACATTAAGCCTACTACATCGTCTATTTTGATTTTAAACTTGGAGCTGCTGCTAGTGGCTAATTTTCCTATGAAGCCTACGCATACTAGCAAATTATTTCTGCAGTTCATTTCTTCGTAACCTTTAGTTTGAATCCCTATTTTTATGTACTTGCCAAATTCTGTTGAATTTATTATAAAGTCTGGGCTATAATAAAATATTCCTCCGTTGTTGGTCATATCTAGTTCTGTTAGACCTATTTTAGAACTTTTTTATTCTGCCCATCTATCATCATATAAAGTAATTAGCACTTTTGTTCCTAGATTTTTTCTGGTTAATCCTTTAAGTCCAATTACAATTAATCTCATCTTCATGAGATTCATCTTTCTTTTTTGTATTTCTTTCATAGATTCTTTGCTAATTAAACTTATACTTTCACTACCGTCTCCGGATATGCACATTTGTTCTTCTCCATTGTGTCTGTATAATTGTGCTTTTGAAGAGAATAGTCCTATATTATAAAGTACTTGTGGGTTTAGAAGTTTTAATCTATTTTGTTGGAAAATTTCTATATCTTTGTCTATATCTATTATTTCATCTAATTGTTGACTGCTACTAGGTCTGGACGAGTTCATTATCCTGGCTAACATATTATTTCCTAATCTATCTTGAGAGAAACTGGCCCTTTGTCTTTCTTGGGGAGCTCTACTCCTGTTTGAAAAAAGGTCCATGCCTTGTCCTTTTTTGTCACTTTAGATCTATCCTTTAGGGGCGTCATTTCTGTTTTCTTTAGTTGTTCTATCAGGTCTTGTATATTTTTATTCTGTTTTGTTTTTTCTTCAAGGATTTTATTTTCTAATAAAATATCTAATTTTTTATTAATTTATGCGATCTTATCTTCTAGTTTTCTGTTTAATTCTAATAGCGCGAAAATTATTATATTATTTTGTTTCACTCCTATTAGGTTTGTTTTTTCTGGTGGTGTATATTTTGATAAACCTTCGGGATTGACTTCAAATTGTGCTGCTCTTTCTAAAACTTCTTGGTAAAAAGGATTGTTCATGAAAGGGTTCATTATCCTGGCTAACATATTATTTCCTAATCTATCTTGAGAGAAACTGGCCCTTTGTCTTTCTTGGGGAGCTCTACTCCTCTTTGAAAAAAGGTCCATGCCTTGTCCTTTTTTGTCACTTTAGGTCTATCCTTTAGGGGCGTCATTTCTGTTTTCTTTGGTTGTTCTATCAGATCTTGTATATTTTTATCCTGTTTTGTTTTTTCTTCAAGGATTTTATTTTCTAATAAAATATCTAATTTTTTATTAATTTATACGATCTTATCTTCTAGTTTTCTGTTTAATTCTAATAGCGCGAAAATTATTATATTATTTTGTTTCACTCATATTAGGTTTGTTTTTCCTGGTGGTGTATATTCTGATAAACCTTCGGGATTGACTTGAAATTGTGCTGCTCTTTCTAAAACTTCTTGGTAAAAAGGATCGTTCATGAAAGGGTTAAGTCTTTAATTTGGTTTAATTTTTCTTTTATTTCTATCGATTGTTTGTGGAGATGTTCTAGTCTTTTATTTATATCTTCTATTGTACTATTGTTATTTATGTTATTATTATTTGCTATAATCCCTTGTAATTTTATATTTATATCTAATTGTTCCGTTTTTAAGAAATAGAAATTAATTTCTATTTTTTCTAATAATTTTTTATGTTGATTTTGCAGTCTTTCTAAAGTTTCTGTTGACTTTAGTATTCTATCGTCTTTTAACAGAGTGTGTTTTGCTAGATTTATTATAAGGTCTGTAATAGCGTTTAAGTGATGATTATCGTTATGTAAGATGTGGTCTCCTTCTGTAAAGCTTTACCTAATTACTGAACCATGCTTTAGCATTCTATATTTCTTTTCAGAAATTATTTCTAAGTCTATATATTCTAAATTCTTAGTATTTCCTATTGTAGTATTTTTAAGCAAGATACCAAGTTTTTTCTTTCTATCGTATTGTTCTTGTCGGATTTGTTGGAGGTAATGGTCAATTCTAGACCCTATTCTTGGTAATTGTAAATCTATTTGTCTAATTTTTTGGTTTATTGAATTTATTTCTACAGATGATATTAAGCTTGGATATAACTGTTGTTGTTCTAAATATAGTTGTCTTTGTTCTATTAGAAAGTCGTATTTACTTGAATAATTTTCTTTTATTTTTTAAAGATACCAGTGATATTCTTGGACAATTATGATCTGTCTTTCTAAGGTCGAGGCTTTCTTTTGGCTATTCTGGTTGGCATATATTTAAAATATTAGATGTTTTTATCAAATGTTCTACTGGTCTCATACAAGATTGTAACATAAACTTTGATACCAATAAAAAGGTTGTTTAAATTAAATAAAGGAATAATAACATAAATAACAATAGTACAATAGAAGAGATAAATAAAAGACTAGAACATCTTCACAAAGAATCTAAAGAAATAAAAGAAAAATTAAACCAACTTAAAGAATTAGCCCTTTCATGAACAATCCTTTTTACCAAGAAGTTTTAAAAATGGCAACACAATTTCAAGTCAATCCCGAAGGTTTATCAGAATATACACCACTAGGAAAAACAGACCTACATCGTCATTAGTAAGAGGATAGGGAACTAACCATTTACTAAGAGTAAGTAATGACCCATTATATGGGTATAAATAGTTCATGTATAAACTGTACATTTTTCTTGTAGTATCTCCATTACATGTTGTACTTTATGTTCTATGGACCAATTCGTTGTTGGATTTTGCATCACTCCTTCTTTTTTATTCCATCTTTCTTCTATTTCTCTTCCTAGGGCTGCAGGGAGCTTATTGAAAAGTTTCTTTCCTAAACTTTGGTGAAACACGTTACCCCTTATGGCGCAATAATAGAAGATGTCTTTTAGGAAGTTCTTTATATGACACTAATTATTTATGCTATGTTGTTCTAGTTTTATTAACGCATTCTTTTGTAATACTACAAATCCACTATTTAGGTCTTCTCTTGTTACTAGGCTGAGTATTTTATTAGTAAAGTTGTACGGGTTTGGTCCCATGTTTACCAATTCTTGGAACTCTTGAGGGTAAGCTACTTTGGATGCCTCCCATACTCCTTTAATTGATTCTCCTAAAAAGGTCTCCATATACCTATACATGGTCTCTGCATCTGTTTCACTGTAATGATGTATGTAGTCTGCTACCACTATACATTTCCATATGTCTATTACTGAATTCCATAATTGGGGTCATGTGCTGCTATGTTTAGTATTTTTCCTCTATCTCCCCCTTCTTGAAGTTTGATAGGAGCTTCTATTGGCATTCTTATTCCTATTGTTCTAACCATTTCTGGTTCTGTAGTTGGGTCTTCTCGAAAGACTTTGTGCCTTGGTAAGTTACCTATGGTATATTCTATCGGTGGTACGGGTGTGGTTTTTTTGGCAAGTAAAAATCAATAAAAAGATCGTTTAATTAAATAAAGGAATTAAATAAAGGTGGTGAAATTGAAAATGATGCGTTTGTGAATTATGTGTGTTTATGAATTATGTTGTAAAATCCTACTCAGTACTCCCTCCTCTGGTTTCCTTATCTAGTTTAGTAGTTTGTTGTTTCTAAGTCTATTCAATTTCTACCAAAAAAATTTAAATTACTTTTTTTTACTCTGTTCATCTCTTTTCTTTAGCCTATGTTCTTAGTAACTTCTTCTTTAACCAAACCTCGGGATACACAGTCCTTTGGTTCTCTGACCATGGCGGACTTTCAACTTCCCTAGATATTTTCAGGTTAGTCCATCGTTGTTACTAAAAGGGTAGAGAACTAACCATTTACTAAGAGTAAGTAATGACCCATTATATGGGTACAAACAGTTCATGTATGAACATTATATTATATAACAACAGTACTATAGTACATAATATCAATATACATAAACTGGGAGAAACTACTAAGATCTAGAAAACAGATAACTACTTGCATTGATAGTGGTCGGAGAGAGGTTTCCCTTTCAGGAGTCCCCGATTGACTTTGCAGCTACTTCAAAAACTAAACACTCACTCTTTTTACAAACTCACTTCACTCTTTTTTTTTAAGGGAAGAGAAATATGTAAATCTAACTCTTAAAACTAATTCTTCTTCTTTGCTATGATCCGCTTGATCTTGCTCTCTACTTTCTTCTTGCAAATAGTTTAGTATTTATAGGCGAGGATGGCTTTCTCCAAATTTGAAATTCGGATTTCAAAATTTTGAATAGTCTTTCTTTTACCTGTCAAGTTCTCATTGGGCCCCATCTCCATCATCACATAGCTTTGAAAAATGTTTCAAAATTTTTGTCCTCTTTCTTGTCATCTTTAGACTAGTGGTGTCTCTTTCTGGTCAGCTTTAGACTAGTGGTGTATTACATCATGGATTACCTATCTTTCTTTGTCTTTACTCCTGATTCTTCATTGCTTACGTATTTTGGAAGGAACTTAAACTAGTCGAGACGGTTTCCATAAATTCTTTTAAACTACGTGTTGTATCGTCATCACTCTCTTCTTGTGCGTTTTCCTCCTGTCTATACCCTTAATTATCTGTTCTAGCTCTGCATTCTTTAAAGTATCTTTCTACCATAGAGAAGTTTATTCCTCTTAGTTTGCAGCCTTTACATCTGAAGATTGCTTTTGTATCTAATTCGTGTATTTCTTTGGCTTTCTTTATTGATTTATCTACTTCGTAGTCATCTTCTTTTATAACTTGAATATTCATTCCTTCCATGTTTATTGTTGTTTCGGTGGTATTGTCTTCGAGGTCTTCATCTATTTTCCTTTGGTCTGAATATTTATAATCGGTAAATCTAACTAAGGTTTGTCCTTTGTTATTAGTATATGTAAGGTGGTCATTGGGTTTTAAAACTTCTCTTTTGGAGAATTTCTTTAAATGCGATTCTCTACCAGATATTCTTCCGAGTTTATTTTGAAGGGTTTCATTAGTTTTATTCCCTTATTTCCCATTAAGCCTACTACATCGTCTATTTTGATTTTAAACTTGGAGCTGCTTCTAGTGGCTAATTTTCCTATGAAGCCTACGCAAACTAGCCAATTATTTCCGCAGTTCATTTCTTCGTAACGTTTAGTTTGAATCCCTATTTTACATATTTACCAAATTCGGATGAATTTATCATAAAGTCTGGGCTACAGTAAAATATTCCTCCATTGTTGGTCATATCTACTTCTCTTAGACCTATTATAGATCTTTTTGATTCTGCCCATCTATCATCATATAAAGTAATTAGCACTTATGTTTCTAGATTTTTCCTAGTTAATCCTTTAAGTCCAATTACTATTAATCCCATATGCATGAGATTCATCCTTCTTTTTTGTATTTGTTTCATATATTCTTTGCTAATTAAACTTATACTTTCACTATTGTCTCATGATATGCACATTTGTTCTTCTCTATAGTGTATGTATAATTGTGCTTTTGAAGAGAATAGTCATGTATTATAATGTACTTGTGGGTTTAGAAGTTTTAATCTTTTTTGGTGGAAAATTTCTATATCTTTGTCTATATCTATTATTTCATCTAATTGTTGACTGCTACTAGGTTTGGACGAATTCATTATCCTGGCTAACATATTATTTCCTAATCTATCTTGAGAGAAACTGACCCTTTGTCTTTCTTAAGGGCTCTACCCCTGTTTGAAAAAAGGTCCATCCCTTGTCCTTTTTTGTCACTTTAGGTCTATCCTTTTGGGGCGTTATTTCTGTTTTCTTTAGTTGTTCAATCAGGTCTTGTATATTTTTATCCTATTTTGTTTTTCCTTCAAGGATTTTATTTTCTAATAAAATATCTAGTTTTTTATTAATTTCTGCGATCTTATCTTCTAGTTTTCTGTTTTGTTCTAACAGCGTGATTATTATTATTATTATTATTATTATTATTATTATTATTATTATTATTATTTTATATATACATATATATATATATATATAAACTTAAAAGTGGAAAATTCCTATCTTCAAGGTTGGATTTTAATTGTGCTCTTACATCATATTAAAATATAATAAGAATATCTATTATCATGCATGCCAACTATTTTTGCTGCTTGGAAGATCCGCCGGTGTTTGTCTTGGAAAAGTTTTAAAGACAGACATAGCAGGGACTCGTTTTGTTAGGCTGACTAAAGCCTATAATAATCAAGATAACTGTATTAGGACTACTACTGTAAACCCCCCTAGTAGTGTAAGTCCTCCCATTAGTGTAAACCCTCCTAGTAGTGTAACTAGGAGACACGCTCTGCCACTATCTTGTATGGCCAAATATTAAGCTATAAATATTATTATCTTGTTAACCAAAAAAAAAAAAATTTCAAATTGATTGTTCATGATAAACATATTTATTTTATACCTTAACTTTATTTTAATACTTAAAAAATGTTATAAAGATGAGTAAATGTGTATCATTGAGATCTTGGTCATAGTTCAAGGGTACTTACGTGTCACGACCCAAACTGTCGTGATTGACACCCACACTAACCCTCTGCTGGGAGAACCATTACTACCATCCGTCTAACAAATTTTACAAAAATTAAGACATTTAAAGATACAAAAGCAAGTTTAATGTAGAAATAAACTGGAGTTCCCATTAACTCTGAAAGTTTGACAAACAATAACTAAACATTTGCGGAAACAACACCTAGAACCTGAAAGTCAATTGGGAAACATGTAAGAAATTGTATTAACTTTTGTTGAACCATATGCATTTACTATCTTGAATATTTTAGTAGCTTTAAACAAATAATCTTAATAAATAATGTTATATCACTCTTTTAACAAAAATTTATTTTATCATTAATTTCCTAAATCATTCTCTTGTTTCCTGTCTGTTTTCCCGCTTTGGTTTAGCTGGTTGTAGTTTGTTATTGATTGTTTCACTTTTAAAACTTTGTGCTGGGAATTTTGACATTCCTCGGAACCTCTTTTGTGGGCGGCTTAAAATGACGACTAAAGCAATTCACCATTTCTTGGTGCTGAAGAAAAATAAAAAAAAATCTATTGTTTCCTTCTTTCTCCTGAACGTTCTTCTTCTCTTTTATTTTTTCTTTTTAAATTCTCAATTTCAACCTCTTCTTCACATATACATAATATATCAACCTCTCTGGTTTTTTTTTTTTTGAAGTTTCTATAACCTTTTTGTTCTCCCTAAGGATCAAATTATTGTTTTCCAACTTCAAAAACAATAAAAATTACAATAATCTATTGGGTTACGATTTCAATGGAAATTTCTAAGAGGGAAAAACTTTTTAAATTGATATACATTATACGAGGATTGCAAGATGTCTTGCTTTTGCTCTTTTGAAATTGAGAAATTAAAAAGGAAAAGAAAAGAAGAAGAAGGACGCTTAGGAGACGAGAGAATGATTTGGGGATTTAATGATAAAATAAAAAGTTCAAGATTTTATTTTTAGCATGTCGTATTAAATGGGGAGGGTCATTAAATGGTTTAAATGGATATATCTTTGGTTCTGAAAATTTTTGCTAAAAATAAAAATTTCATGTCAAAAACTTTTAGTGAAAAAAATTATTAAATAAGCTGAGTGACTTTCTGTGCAAAGAAGTCATAGTTGAGTGACTTTTGAGTTGAAAATGAAAATTGAGTGACTTTTGAGTTGAAAATGAAAATTGAGTGACTTTCAGTGAAAAGAGTTGATAGTTGAGTAACCATCAAAGTTATTAACTCTTGAATGATTATATGAGAAATCAACCAATAATAAAGAGATACGCATGTTTCATGATAGCTAGAAAAGGAGCAATAGAATGGACATTACCCATCATAGATTCCTTTGTGGCTTTTGACAAACTGAAAAAGTTGAGTCACAAACCAAGGAAACACTATAAGGATATATTTAGGAGTTTGGCCAAGTGGAATAAAGATTAGACAGTGAGGATGCGATTAGTACCTGTTTGGCTTTATTGAGAAGTCTGGCCTAGTCCAACATTCATGATCATTCAGTGGATCCCCAACCTTAAAAAAATAATGTACAATTTTAGTTTGAACATTCAATAACCATAAGATTGTGTTAGGATAGGTTGTCTATATAACACCCCTTGATATGTGTGAATGCAGGATGCTTTGTACACTGAATAGAGACTAACTTAATTACCCTGGACGTTGAGGCAATTGAACTTGACACTGGCTTTCAAGAAAAAAATAGTGCCCCACTTGATGACAGAGCAAATATTTCCCGATTCTCCAGCAGATTGGAACTACGAAACTTTCTTTGGCACATAGTTGTTCTTGACCCAAGGTTTCTAAGTACAATATGACCTATAAAAAAAACTCTGCCAATATAAATTAACAATCAAAAGAATAATATATTTTTAAACTCAATAGCATATATGTGAATTTTATATATCACAATAAAGGGGGAAATCACATAACCAAAAGCTGAAGAAAACAACCATTCCTTTCTAGCTAGCAACAAATAAATTGTTAATTAGACAAACAAATATAAAACACAATTGGCAACATAAACTCTTGCATTATAAACGCTAAAATACCATCATTTTCTCAATATAACGAACCTATAAAGAGGTCATTAAGAAAAGTTCTTTAACAAACTAATAAAGATATAATGTTAGAACTAATAAAATATAAATGCTGACAGAAAATAAATGAATTGAACCCATGTGATTAAAGCAGAAGTTGTATAAGATAACCAAAAAGAAAGTGACAAATTGCTTTACCTGTAAATTTAAAACATTAAAATGATTAGAAACAACATAACAATCCACCTAGTTCTTAATGATAAATCATCATCACTTCAGGCTTCTTTGATACCCTGCATCAAGTTAGTTTTATTAGTAAGTGCACAACATAATAAATCATTATCTTTGTATCATCTTTTTAAGGATCATCAGAATTACAAGGAAAAGTCACCAGTTTGTAGGATCAAAATTGAAAGAAGATATGCAAGTCCACAAATTAAAAGATCGGTAGAAAAAAGATTACATTATTACGATGAAAAATCAATGTTAAGCCCCCAACTATATCCTCGAGAAAATAACTTTATCAATAATAGCGGCAAGAAGAATTGTTCAAATCACTCATATAACAAGACTTTTCGAAAAGGTAGACCAAATAGAATGCTTATTTGGTATTTTGCATTCATCAACATAATTATACCTTAAGTATCTTAAATAATGAGAATAAGAATCGGAGATTTTTTTTAGAAAACTAACTATACAAACTCTATTTCAAAAAGTAGTATTACGGTGATCAAACAAAATTAATCAAGTTCTAGCATTCGTTTTTGCAACTTTGAATTTTATTAGTCCCCACAATTTAAGGGATATTAATCCCCATTGGAAACATGCAAGCTCAAAATTTCCACAAGAAATTGGTTAATAGACAAAGAATAGAATTAAAAATTTTAATAGACTACATTCCCGCTTACAATATTAAAGATCCATCCACCAAATATATATTATAATTACAAATTCAACATTAAGTGAAAGCAACAAAGAAACTGAATTTGTCTATTGCATGCATAGAAATACCATTTCGATTTTCCCTTTGCTAACAAACAAAATTTGAAAAAAAAAAGTGAAGATAGAAACTTCCATTTTGATTTACCCATTTGGTCACAAAGAAAATTTGAATGGGAAAATCAAATTTTATCCATTTAAAACTAAATTTATCTATTGCATGAATAGAAACTCTCATTTTTATTTTCCATTTTGTTAGAAGCAAAATAATCAGAGGTATAAATTGAAGATAAGAACTTTCATTTCTATTTTCCCCTTTGATCACAAAGAAAATTGAATAGAGATGAACAAAGGGAGAAGAAATATCTTAAACTGCAGTAACACTTTCAGAAAATGGAAGATGAAGACAACTTTGAGTAGATGAAGCTCTGGGTTCGAAGTCAAAGACACGTGCGTAACATGTAAAGTATATAACTAGGTGTCTTTAAGAATGAAAGTCATAGCTGAAGTAGAATCATCAAAGCTCTACCTTAAGGTACCTGCGACATAGTAGATGGTACAACTTTGTGAGCTATAATCATCATATACATATATATATATATATATATATATATATAGTGAAAATTTCATATTTGACATTTATTAGACTAATATTTTCAAGTTATAGCAGTAGAATAAAACTTTCAAGTTGTAACAATAAAAAATTTCATGTTATAACATTTTATTAAATAAAAAAAGATTTTTTAATTAATTGTAAAAATCTATTTTGAAAAAAATAAAAAGGATAAAAAATCAATTTTGAAAAAAAAGAAAAAAAGAAAAAAGGAAAATAAATCTATTTTGAAGAAAAAAAAGAAAAAAACGGAAATAAGTGTATTAATAAAATTTGAATTGATTGATGATAATTATTAATTAGCATAAATTTAGGAGATTCAAACTAATTTGGAATATTTAGTTTCCTTAATTTACTCTAATCTGTTAAAATTAATTAAAAAATCTGATTTTATCCATTTTCTTCTATGTTACTCTCTCTTCGTTTTTTTTTCCAAAATTGTTGTCACTGACGAGTAAATCAAGTTTTTTTTTTGGGTTTGAAAAATCTTGATTTTGTTGTGACGGACAACTGCTTATTAATATTAATTAAACATGGTGGTAGATGATATCCTTTGAATAAATGTTGGTATGAATAATTCGATGTCAACTATATACAGTTTGGATACCAATTATATGGTGATCATTTTGATCTCCAACTAAATATCAAAACTAAACTGTTTATGTATCCAATTGTTATGTAGTTTGTATATAACTGATATCCAAAAATTTGTATCCAATTGATATGCAGTCTGTATATAACTAGTATCCTAAAATTATGAGAGTCAATCTGTAATTCATATGTAGTTGATAACTGACTTGAAGAAAACAGTGCATATTCTATATCATTCAATACTTAAAACTGTATAAAAAACAAATATATATCGTTCAAAAGTTAAAAAGACATGAAATACTAGAGAGTCTAAGCTGCAATCAACTATCTCAAATTTGATCTCCATAGTCTTGGTGTAGGATAATTGCTGGTATTTGGAGCATGTTCTTTTGCTATGCAGGATCCATCGAATTTGCTAGCAACAGTCCCAGTTCCTTCACTCTCACTGATCGCGCCATCATCAGTCTTTGTTTTTCCGCATTGGAGAAATTGAAAAAGAAACCTTCTTATTATAAATATATATATATATATCAATTTCATACCAACATTAGTCAAAATTTATGCACGAAAAAAAATGGATGATTTAACAAACTACAATCAATTCACATAATTGGACCACTGATATCACACCATTTTCTGATAAAAATAATACACAACTTAAGTCAGCTTTCGTACCAACAATAAATCTATTTCATACCAATGTTAAAACACATTTCATACCATATTCATAAATCGTATATTAAGTCAGCTTTCATACCAATATTATTCATGTTTCATGCCAGTTTAGTAGACAGAATGAGAATAATTTGAAAAAAAAATAGATTTCCTCTAAACTGTGTACCAACTTCATACCAGATTTCAACAAGTTTCACACCAAATATAAGTAATACATCATACCATTTTTATACCAAATTTTATACCAATTCATGCCAACATTAGACAAAATTCATACCATATTCATAAATCGTATATTAAGTCAGCTTTCATACCAATAATATGCATAATATAACAATTTTAACAAAAAAAATCTACTAAATTGATTTAACCATATCCCATGTAGTAAAAAACTCAATTAACTTTTGGAGGACAACACACACTCAGCAGTACTTTCCAAGAGTCCAAACAACATAAGGTTTCAAAAATATCTTTACCTCCTATAATAAACTCCAATCTACACTACACATGGCCATAAATCTCCCAAAAACATTAGTAAAATCAATAAAGATTCGATTTTTTACCATTCCCCGCGTAATAAGAACTCAAACCAGCAAAACCCAGAAAGGATCAACCTCAAACCACCTTTGATTCACCTCCATGAAAATGGTAAAATAAGCTTTCTTTCAATACAATTATCAAACGGGGTTTCTCCAAAATACTAAAATTATTGAAAATTACAGCTTAGAGATCTGCCCTTTTGTTTTGATTGTATGGAGAATATATTTCTCCTAATCAGTTTTTAGATGTTGAAAAATCGACTTCAATGGAGTATGGATGAAAGAGATGAAAGATGAATTTCTATTTTTTTTAACGTGAAATTGACGTGGGTTGAGAGATTTAGATGGGGTGGGTGTGACTTTTAACTGTAAAAATGAACAATAATCAATGTAAATCCCTATAATTGTGTAAGAGATAATTATGGGGTATTCTTTATTTAAATAATTTAATAATAATATAAAATTATAAAAAATAACTTATTTAATAAAGTAAAATTTAATTAATTTATAAATAATTAGTGATATGTTATAACCCGTAATTAAACTGTTATAAGCAATAATTTTTTAAAAGTAGATTTAAAACTTGTAATATTGACTCTTAAATGTGTATATGAGGTGATTTTTCCTATATATATATATATATATATAAAAGAGAACCCTAGACCTGCCTACATGGCACCACCACAAACAAGGATTCCCTTTTAATTTAATTTATTTTCAAAACTAAGCCTTCTCCTTTTATGAAAAGTTGTGACTTTTATGAAGAGTTGCAATTTCTATGAAGAGTTGCGACTTTTATGAAAAGTTGCAATTTTTATGAAAAGTTGTGACTTTTATGAAAGGTTGTAACCTTTCCGAAGGGTTGTAACTTTTCCAAAGAGTTGTGACATTTTCGATAAGACACAATAAGTATTTGTTCACAATTCCTTTTGTTGTCTATAAATAGAGAAATTTCCTCTCATTTTAAAATAACAAAAATTTTGGATTGCTTCTTTTTCTTCTGAACAATTAAATATTTGTGTACTTTGCTCCTATTGAATGACTCACTGACACCACTGTTTTTGTATCAATACACTGGTGAATATAATTGTTCTATCCTAAGAGGATCTATTCCTTTAAACTTCAGATACTAGAGGGGAATAATTTCCTTTATGGGGCACTGTGCATTCAGTGGGCTCAATTTTTTCTATTTTGTTTCATTCTATTGTTACAGATCCTGGTATGTCTTTTACAGTCATTAACTTATGCTTATATTAATAAATTGTTATTTTTGATTACATGCTTTAAACTTTGTTGTTTAAGTTTCTGCAAAATTATTGTTATAAGTATTTGTTAGTACAAATTAAAAAAATGTTAATTGAGTATTCAAGCAAGTTTTCTCAACTGGAATTGTTAAAGGTACAGTAAAAAAAAGCCCTTACAAATCTCTAATTTCTTCATCAACAATGTCATTCCTTCACATTCAAGGATGAGATTTTGTGTTCCATTTTTACTAAATTTTATCGGTGGATATTATGAGTACTTTAAGGATTGAAAGTTGATTGAAGTGTCAGTCAATTTTTGAGGTATGTAATTTCAAAACATGAGAACTTTTTTGGTTAGAATGATTTGTTATCATCATTGGATATCTCATAGTTTACTCCCTTTAATGTAAGTTTATTCTCGCTGTTTTGTTGTCTCCTTAAAATTGTATTGATTATTTTTTGCTTGGTATGTATATGATCTTACTTGGACAAAGCTTTCGCCCTTTTAATGTTTTTCTTTTTTTCCTTCTCATTCGGCTATTCGAAATATTTTTGGTGTGAGATATGACTATTTTCGGCAAGCTTAATTTGAAGGATATGAAACAAAACCTGCTCTAACTAAAAGTAATATCTTAAGCTACAAAAGATATGTCTATTAACATAGATTTGTTGTCCTTCATTTCCCAAGTCATTGCTGAGCGTTTGAGTTATCTAGGTTAGACTCGATTTTAGTTTTTTTAATGTTTGAAATATTTATTTAACATGAGTCTAGAATCCAACATTTTGATCTACTTGTACTTTCATAATGCAACAATTAGACATACATATTTCTAAAAAAGTCGTAATGTTGCATTGATGAAGCATCTAGAAGGGTAAATTTTGGTCATAATCTAGAGAGGTACTTCTACCTTTTCCCAAAAAAAAAATTAAAAAATGTCTAATGTTATAAAATCAAGCTTAAAGCAATATAAGTATAAAGAGAAGAAGACAAGGGAAGCAGATATAGGCGAAGACTTTTCTTCTATTCAAGTGTGTATTCAAAATAGTGAGTGATATCTCTATTTATAGTATTGAGATATTACTTTCAAAGGTCACAAAACTAGCAGATACATAGTTATCCCTTAACGTTCTTATCATCTTGGAAGCAGCCATACATGAATCCAATTAGTTCTTGAATAAATCTAATGGATAATCCACACAATGCAATGGATTTATAACACTTCCCCTTGGATGTCCATAGATTATGTACCTCGTTAAAACCTTACTAGAAAAAACCCTGTGGAAAAAAATTCTAATGAATGAAAAAGAGTACACATATCTTTTGATACACATTATTTGTTGCCTCATTAAAATCCATTCCAGGAAAACCAAGTGGGACAAAACATCGGTCAAGGAAAAAAGAGAGCATCGCGTATTATACTCCCCCTAATCAAAACATTGCTTAATTTCTTATGATGATGTCATCCAATCTTATATACCAACTTCTCAAATATTGACAGTGTCTTTGTGATCAAATCATATTCATGAAGATGTTGTATGATTGAACTCATTTCTGATATATCATTTTCTGGTTTCATGGATATGATGAGGCTTTGAGCTTAACCGAATACATTCTTGAAAATCACTCTATTTGTGGCCTCGTTACTGCAAGTTGCTCATTCAACTTGTTCATAGCAACAAACATGTTGTGGACACTTTCATTTGCAGTTGATTATCTCGTACATTGTGGTTGGTATATTCTTTTTCAAAGAAAAACCACACATTTCCTGAATATGGTGCGTCATTGGTCTCAACCAGATGCACTCTCGACTTACTTCATGGAGGGCTTTTATTTATACATGGTTTGAAGAAGCGGTTACCAACGTTTGATTCATTGATCGCCAAGATATTATTGTGACTCCACATGTAAACCAATAGTGTGTTTGAGACTGAGCTTTATGCGAACCAGATAAATATTCAGCATCTACATAACCAATCAGTTTTTACTTGGATTCCTCATAATAGAATAAACTCATGTATATGGTCCTTCGAAGATATTCAAGTATGTGCTTAACACTATTTCAATGTCCTTTTGTTGGGGAGAAACTGAATCTTTCTAGTAAATATACTGCAAAACAGATATCTTGTCGAGTATTGTTAGCAAGATGCATTAGTGCCCTGATTGCACAAAAATATGGAGTTTCATCACCAAGAAGCTCCTCGTCCTTCTTTTGAGATCAAAGTGAATCTTTATTTATGTCAAAAGATCTCATAATCATTAGGGTACTCAATGAATGTGATTTATCCATATAAAATCGCATCAAAACGTTTCTATGCATGTTGATTGATGGACAAATATTTCATTCGTGAAATTCTCAATCTGTAGGTCAAGACAAAATTTTGTCTTTCCAGGATCTTTTCATTTTAGATTCCCTTCTCAAACACTCAATAGCTTTTGAAAGCTCTTTAAGAGTGTTAATAATGTTCAAGTCATCGACATATACAACTATTATAAAAAATTCAGATCCTGACCTTTTCATAAAAATGCAATGGTAATTATAGTCATTTTTTTTGTACCCTTTTCTTCCTTGATTATTTCAATCCATCTAGGGATCCTTGAAGGTTTATTGAAAAAGATTATTTCACACTTTTATATATTTCAGACACCTTGATTGCTTCAAGGATTTTCATATAACCTTCAGTATTGTCTACCTAGACATGATAATTATTCATTATATGCATTCAAGTTTTCATATATTGCCAGATCAAAACAAATCTCATTGCAACCACCATAGGAGAAAACATCATCAATAATGTCAGGATTTTTGCGACAAACCTTTATACCCCAAGGCACAAGCCGTACTTGATATCTTACGGTTATACCATCACATAATAATTTATCTGTACCCACCTGACATTATACCTTGATTTATGGACTATCAATCTAAAACTCCACTTTTCTAAGTGAAACAAAATATACTTGATTATGCATTTTACTTTGCCAATCATTTATCAGTCCGCACTATATGACAGATTTGAATACAAAATCCTCGTCACAATTTATATCATTGAGTGCTACTTCATGTCAAAGATACCGTCAACGATTATTTGAATATGGATTTCAATATGACATCACTTATCAAGGTCTCTTCGTATTTCATCATTTTTCAGGTACCTGAACCTTTTCCAAGATTTTACGAAGTGTTATGTTGTGGTGCTCTCTTATAGCACTTGCCTCATTATCATGACCATATTGATCATTTGCTCATCTCCTTCTTCAAGGAATTTTACATTTGGAACCGATTGGTCTATTACGCTTCAGATGTATCATAGACTCTGTCCTTCAAGGACTTCTCATTGGAACATTTGTAGCTAAATTATATCATAGGGAGACAGTAAATTTATCAGGCAATCGATTTGCAACATTATTCTAATGAACTATCACTTGAACTTCAAGTCCACATTTTCTTTTAACAAGGGTCTATATAATTCATAATTAACCTCACATATAATTTTCAGTTGTCAATCATCTCTTCCCCTAATGTTAGAAAATCTAACATTCATCCCAACCTTTTTTGGAAATTAATCTTTGTGCGTGGTGGAGCAATTAAAATCATAACTACACATTCAACATTTTAAATGAAAATTATTTGGTTCCTAACCCTGAACCAATTTTGATAGGGGACCTTTGTTGGCTTGATGCGTACAAGTGTTGCTACATGTTAAATAAATTCATCTCATACCAATTTCTTCTTGGGAGATTTGTTCTCATAATCAATGGTTTAACTATAATTCGAGGCATACAATTTCTACTAAATCAACCAGCATTATCAGTATAATTTCATAGTTTGGAAATGTGCTCTTAATTTAACAATTCTAGCAAACAACCTTACAAACACCATTTTGTAAGTTGACAACAAAGCACATGTGACCATCGCATAAATGCATCTATCATATAGTTGCAAACGATCCACATGGCAGGTGAATGGGCCCATATTCACCTTTTTATATGTTCCAAATAATTTCAAGGAATACAATCCCAACGTTGCTGGTACAACGATAATTTTATTATGAGAATAAGCAACACAAGAGAATTCTTGAAGAATATTTTGTTTCTACACAATATAACGATGTGAATTCTCAATTATTTTTGCATCATATTTTAATCGGAATAGCCAACCAATCACGCCAACTGATCTTTATTCTAGTACACTTATAGTTTACTTTTGCATGTGATTTCATCAGCATGTCCATGTTTGTGCGCAACAAACAAGAGGAAAAAATGGGTAATTTTTTACATAAATATTTATAACCCACTTCGGTTGTAGAAATCTGAAGATATTAAATGTTTTCATTATTTATAGTCTCAATATTTCTTTTCAAATCATCTGAAACTTAAAAAGTTTCTTTTGAGACTTACTACAACTCCAATATTATTTCTCACAAATCGTTAGAGCTTACAATTATTTTTGTGTACTATCACATATTCCAAGACACCATCTGTATGGTGAGCATCTCCTACAAGGAGGAAATTATATTATTATTATCATGGTCAAAATGTTTACAAGCAAGACATGTGTCTTGCTTTAATTTTGTCGTACCATAGGTACACAAACAATGACAAATTTGCATTGCCACACAATAATATTATTTTGAACATGGCCACAACCTTTATAGGCAAGAATTACTTCTTTCTTTTTCCCTTTCGGTAGTTCACAATAAACATACCATAATATATATGACGTATGAACATACAATACCATTGGCCATTTCTGCCAAATAAAATTTATTTATTTCTCTCAAACCTGCCGTAGAGGTGAGTTGTGGCATATTTCCAACCATACATGAATATGTTCTTATTCATATTTTTTCCTTCATATTTTGACCCATTCACTTTCAAGAACATTCACAATGCTTATCACAAGTCACAATCTCTTTAAGGAATGGACTAATCATTTGTATGTGCTTCATTCATTTGCATTGTAAGCTCATTGTAATGCCCTTAAATTTTATCATTTTTGCATGACACACCTCAACATCACTTTGAAAGGTCAAGTGTACCACCACTTTATCTTCCTTTCTTTTGATAGAGGATTTTCAAATTTATCATATTATTAGATTACACAACAATCTCGTGTCCAATGACTTTTTATACCTTTTGTTGATAAAAATTTCCTTCACATTTTGAAGGAATATTTGGAGAACTCACAGTATTTTTAATTTAACCACTATGATGATTATTACAATTTTCTTTTTTCTCATGCCCATATTCATTTGTACAACCACAATAATCACTGTCATCTTTCAGACGTATCATGTACTGCTACCACATTTACATAAGAGAATGGAGCAAATCAATTGGGCAAAATTCATGACTTCTCATAAAAAATACAAATAGTTTGTCATAGTCATCATTAAATCATCATTATCGTACATTAGAACTTAAATCCAACGTCTTATCCATATAAAGCCGTCTTAGGTCATAAATTGATGGGACATGAACCTAACGTATTATTATTGCGGTGCATCAAAATTTAAATTGATGTCTTACCTTCTTGGTGCGATAGAACTTGAATCTACCGTCTTACCCTCAAACATTTTTCATTATGGTGCATCCAAAATTTAACGTGATGTCTTATCCTTTTGGTGCGATGGAACTTGAATCTATCGTCTTACCCTCAATCAATTATATAGTAGGTCAAGTGCAATGGACTCATCTCAGAGCCTCTTTGCTCTCAACAAATATCAATTGAATCCTTATTTCCATTTATATAATTTCCTGCACCACCTCAAGTCCTCAACGATACAATTAGTGCAACTAAATTTGGAAATTTTAATCTTTAAAAAGAGAATTTATTTATTCAAATATATGTACAAACAAAATTAGTCAAGTCATCTCACCTTATTCGGAGGAACCGAATATTCATATTACCACTTCTCCAATACTTAGTACAACCGACAAATCATAATTAAATGTAAGCAATACTTTCTAAAGCTTATATATGATTAGTTGATTTAATCAACTCAAATTCTGGATTATAGAAGCATGATGATAAATAATTTGGATGCAACTTGGAACAAGCCAACTCTGTCGTTGAGTGTATCAACTTTATCGTCTCTTCCTTTCATTCTTTAATAGAAATTTTGGGAAGGGATAAGTATACAAACTCTGCTAGCTATATTGCTATAAAGCATCACAATATTAATATAGAGACTCATGTTGATAACGTGTTATAAAATCAAGCTTAAAGCAATACAAGTATAAAGAGAATAAGACAAGGGAAGTAGATGTAGGAGAAGACTTTTCTTCTTATTCAAGTGTGTATTCCAAATGGTGAGTGATATCTCTATTTATAGTGTTGAGCTATCAAGCATCATAATATTAATATAGAGACTCGTGCCGATAACGTGTTATAAAATCAAGCTTAAAGCAATATAAGTATAAAAAGAAGAAGACAAGGGAAGTAGATGTAGGAGAAGACTTTTCTTCTTATTCAAGTGTGTATTCCAAATGGTGAGTGATATCTCTATTTATCTTCAAGATTAAAAAATCTATAGGATGTACTCTTTGAAACATAACCAAGAAAAGCACAAGTAGTAACTTTCTTACCCAACTTTGTAATCTTGGGATCCATTAGCCTCACAAAGGCTAGACAACCCCGAGCTCTTAGATATCCCAAACTTGGCTTGTGACCTTTCCATAATTCAAACGTGTCAATTTAGACTTTTTATGAGGCGCACGATTCAACACACAACACACAGTCAAAATAGCTTCACCCCAAAAATTTAAAGGTGCATGTGACTCAATAAGCATGGCATTAGTCAATTCAACCAAAATTCTATTTTTCATTTCCAGTACTCCATTAGATGAAGGAGAATAAGGAGGATTAATATTATGAATTATTCCCAATGATCTAACAAAAGAATTAAACTCATTTGACTCATATTCACGGCCGCTATCACTTCTAGGGATGGCAATGGTGCGGGTGTGTTGCGGGTTCGGGGCATACTCGCATAAACCCGCAATGACTTTACTCCGCCCTGCATAGCACAAATTTATTTACTTTTTCCGCCCCGCATACACCCGCTCCGCATATACTTGCCCCGCAAAACTTCAACATAACAGTACATGTGCTTGATATTGACACTTAAGTAAAACAATGCTGTAATTTATAAAGGTTTTCAAACAGTTTAGTTCTTCATTTAAGAATCTATTACATTACTATCTAACACCATGATTATGAAGGTAAATAATAAAACATATAGCCTAGTCTGTATACAAATTAATTAGAATCAGAATTCATCACAAGTGATGCATCATTTTACTTGATCAAATATTGTATAAATACTAGAGACAAAAGATAGGCATAATAAACTAATAAATTCAGTGTCAATTGTCAACTGATTTGCATCTGTTATTCGCCCAATTTAGTTTAACTTCAATGGACAAAAAAAACCTAACCCGTGCCCGCCCTGTCCCACATGTTTTACTAAAAAAATATTTTGTACCCGCCTCACCCACACAAAAACATTAACCCGCATTGCCCCACAAACACTATAATCTGCCCCGCTTTGCAACTGCCCCGCTCCATTGCCATTCCTAATGACTTCTAATTCTTTTTATTTTTCTTCCAAACTGGTTTTCAACTTCATGGAGATAAGTTTTAAAATTTTCAAAAGCATCACTTTTATTTTTCATCAAGTAAACATACGTAAACTTAGAAAAATCATCAAAGTGATAAAATATCTGTTACCTCCACGAGTTAAAATTCCACCAAGTTCACAAATATCAGTATGAACTAATTCTAACAAATCAGTTTTTCTTTCAACTTGAAAATGAGGTCGTTTAGTGATTTTGGATTTACTACAAGCCTCACACTTTTCAAAATTCTTTTTCACCATTGTGATTAATCCTAAACTACTCATGATTCCAGCATAATGATCATTAATATGACACAAATGAGCATGCCAAAAATTGGTAAAAGAAAGCATATAAACAAAAGTAGTAGCTTTATGTATTTCAACATTCAGTTTGAACACCCCATCATAAGCATACCCCTTTCCCACAAAAATATCCTTTTTCACAATTACATATTGATCAAATTCAATAATCTTTTTAAAGCCTGCTTTGTTAAGAAGAAACTAGACATCAATTTTTTTCTTATGGAAGGAGTAGAAAGTACATCTTTCAAAGTTAATACCCTTTTAGAAGTAAAACACAATTCGGCATCTCCCGTTCCAAGCACTTAAGTTGTGTGAGAACCACCAGGCATGATGATTTTGGGCTCCTCAAAATGAGTATATTTTTTAAACCAATCTTTGTCATAACAGACATGAAGGTTTGCACCAGAATCAGCCCACCATCCATCAAAAACTCTCAACCATGTTTATGTCAGTAATCACCGCCACAAAAGGTTCTTCAGTAATGTTTGCCTGAGGATTAGGACGATGTTTCTAGAATCTGCAAAATCAAATAATATGCCCACTCTTGCCACAAACAAAGCATTGTCCCTTATCTTGAACTTGTTGATTTTGTGCTTGGTTATTTTCAACATTATTTTTCTTGGCAGGTCTACCATTATTTTTCTTGAATTTTTTCTTCGTAGGACTCAAAGAAGTATTTGTGTGAGTTTCAGGAGTAGCATTATTTTGAAGTAATTAAATTTACCTTCATTGTGATGTTGCTCTCTGATTTTCTGTTTGTAAAAGTGCATCTTGGCCCCTTGCTTCTTCTTCCATGCGGATTTTCATTATCAAGGTTTCAAGAGAGGTTTCCTTTTGTTTGTGGCACATAGTTTTTTGAAATTCCTTCCAAGAAGGTGGAAGTTTATCTACTATACCACAAACAATAAGGTTGTCTCCAGTTTTCACCTTCTCGAAGCTAAGCTCTCCAAAAATTATTATAAAATCTTGAGCTTGGTCTACCATTGATTTATTGTCCACCATTTGGAAACGAAAAAATCTACTAGCAACATATTTTTTCACTCCAGCCCTTCGGTATCATACTTACTGTGCAATGCTTTCAAAATTTTCTTTGCACTAGAATAAGTTCTATCATAATAATCATAAAAATTATCAGACAAACAATTAAAAATATAATATCGACACTTATAGGAATCACCATCGTACTTTTCCACTTTCTCTAGATGAGAAATAATTTCATCATCATTCATAGAGGTGATGTCAACTTTATTAGGATTCTTCTCTGTTAACACATAAGAAACATTGAGAAGACTTAAGTAGAAAAGTACTTTACCCTTCCATCTCTTGAAATGGTTACCAATGAACCGAAATGGCTTGTTAAGATCTCCCATCTTGACATCCGCGATTTTTTCAATTGTAGCCATTTTGAATCTCCTTAAAATTGTTAGTGAAAACTTACAAAATAACAAAATTACAAGATTACAATTAAAAGAAAATGAAGAAATAATAATCTCTTCAGGCTGAGGCGCGGATATCTCACTCTCTTTAAGGAGATTCAAGCACAGTGCAGCAAATGTTTTTCACTGGTCCAGCAGTAGTCCTTCTTGACTTGTCCCCTCCAGGATATAACAGTCTAATCACAAAAGTGTAATTTAACAACTCTGGACAAGAGTTGAGTCCAAAGCTCCACAAAAAGAACACCTCCCTTCAACTAATAAAAACTCTCATTTTTTACTAACTTTTTTCACTCTATATTTTTCTAGTGTCTTAAACCAAATGAAGACCACCACTATTTATAGTAGAAGAAGTCTTCCTAGCAATGAATAGAAAGATAATGGGGTAGTAAATAGTGAAGATAAATGGCCTAGAGGTTACATATGTTACATAGGTTACAAAGAATAATGGAGGAATAAAGAGTGAGATAATGGAGATTGAATAGGGGAGAAGTTAGGGCCACTAACGGCTAAAACATGCTGCCAATGCTGCCAGAAAAAGAGCAGTAACATATATGCACTAACTTTAGGAGTAATATTCAGGAATCAATATTCTCATTAACATTAGCACATGATGAGAAGTCAACCAACGGAAACATTTTAGAATATTAAAATGTCACTCACACTAACACCAGAGAAAAGTACAATTTAGGAAAATACTATTGTTGGGATGGAGGATGACTTCAACGCCATACTTGAACACCTTACTGCCCAAGCAGACGATTTAGCTATCGTACCAATTTTTGGTATGTGCAGTATAGGTAAGACAACTCTTGCCAAAATAGTTTATGATGATTCATATTCGTTCTCAATTTGATAAACATGCATGGGTTACTATCTTCGAAGAATACAATGAGGGACAAATGCTTCTTGAAGTTGTCTCTCCAATTACTGGAAGAAATCAAGAAATGGGCAATGATCAACTAATGAAGATTGTCTAAAGAATACTAAGGCATGGGACCATATGCAAAGAATATTTCCAAATTATGACAATAGAAGCCGAATTCTATTAACCACTTGGCTCTTGTATGTTGTTGATTATGTCAGTTGTCCTGATTTTCCATAGAAAGTCTTTTATAAGTCTTGATGACAGTTTGAACTTCACCAATAAATCATTCAAAAAAATATTTTTTTTCCTCCTCTACTTGTAGAACTAGGGAAACATATTGTACTATAATGTCGAGGATTACCTCTCTCAATTGTTGTCGTTGCTGGACTTCTTGGTTAAATGGACCCAACACATGATAATTGGAAGAATGCTGAGAAAATGTGAACTGATTCTTTGGTATTGTATCCGAACAGTTTCAATCAATTCTTTCTTTGGAGGTTTACCTGAAGATAAAGAGATTAATGTTTCCAAGTTGATTAGAAACAATAAAAGGTTAGAAGTGGTGGCATAGGAGTACCTAGAAGAGTTAATTGATAGAAGTCTAATTTTGGCTTGTACCCGAAGGACTAATGGAAGGATAAGAACTTGAAAATTCATGATCTTCTTCGCCAATTATGCCTAAGTAAATCCACATATGATCAACGGCGAGTGATCCTTCTTATACACTTGAAGAGAAACATGATTATCGTATGTATGCGACATAGCAATGGTATAATCCGCACCTTTATTCCAATGCAAGTAGATTTTCTAAAACATATGTTTTACAGTTCAAATTGCTTAAGGTATTGGATGTATTTTCAATTGAATATGATTTCTCTTGTGTAATACATCAGCTTGTACATTTGAGATATGTTTCTGCAAGAATTGAGAAATCTACCGACCATAATTCTTTGAAGAGAAATGGGCAGGGTTGATGCTCCTAGTAGATATATATCAAAAAAATGTCAGAGATAAGACATTTGGATATTGGATCGCCACTATATATATCTAATCCTCTTGAGGCAGAAAATCATGGTATTGAAGAAAAACCTTTGATTCTCAATAACTTGAACATACTTTATCTTCATTATTCTCCTTTTGTTTCGGAAATCATAAGAAGAACTCTGAATCTAAAAGAGCTAGAGGTTTTACAATCCATTGACCCGATCATGATTTTCTCTAGGGATATTTTCCTTAAAAGGTACTTTTATACCATGGGAAGTCATGACTTTGCTGGCTAATTTACCCAATCTCGAACGGTTTTATGCATTCGCTGGAACAAATTGGACACTAAATGAAGATGTTGTGTTTCACAAATTAAAATATCTACGAATTGTAGAAGCAGTTCCGCAAAGGTGGGAAGCAGGTAATGATAATTTTTCGATGCTTGTGTAACTAATATTCCATGGGTTGCTTAATCTGGAGGAGATTCTCGAGAGTATTGGAGAAATATATCTAGCGCGATATATGATAATACATGCATAGCACGTTTTTTCTACAAGTTTGTAATATCTTGATATATATTGATAAAGAAGAGATTATATGTTATGCAATTCAAATGATAAAATCAATATGCCAATGGACTAAGAACATAACATCTAAAATTAAAATTACTAAGTTCGACTGAATCATAACTGATGAACACAACAATTAGTACTGACTTCGACTGAATCATAACTCATGAACATTTCATGATAACACCTAAAATGACAAATGAACCTAGACACTTTACATAATATTTTATTTTTGACAATTCCATAACGTGCGCACTAGGAATGACGACTGAACTAGTAATTGGGAACTATGGAAGAAGTAGATCCACTAACCCTATTAGCAAAGGGTTGACCAACATTGAGTCCATATGAAGAACTTTAGCTAGCACAATTAGGAGGAGTCCAGGCACTTCACAATGTCTGAAATGGGAATGCATTTTTATTCACCATTTGTGCCTCTTTTTCAACCTTTTGCTTTAGCATTTCCAATGCCTTGTTCAAGTGTTGAAGTTGGAATAAGTTAAGTTCTTCCATAGGAAATTCCCACCATAGACCATTAGCTCTCTTTCTAATTTGTCGAAGGGATTCTCCAAATTTTTTCTCCTTCTGGAGACCCCCCTTGAGGTTCATGAGCTTGGTATTGAGCTCACGAATACCAGCTTCTCTACGAGCCACAATTTGTTGATTACGGACATCTTTATTTGGTGGAGGGAGGTTCCTCCCAAGTAACCTCTCCACCAACGTGTTCACGCTAGGGTGACCAAAGGAGAAAACTCCTTTATCGCCCAGGGAAAATACCACAATGACAACTTCAGCACCACATAGCGTACAAAGTTCACTAGCCTTTTTGAACAGACCAGCACGACACTTAGAAAACGTAACTTGTAAGTTCCTCGCATTCTTCATTTTCACCATGTCAACCCTTTGACGACCCTTGTTGATCCTTGTTGTCTTGTCTAAACTATCACTAAGAAATTGTGATTTTTGGTCTTAACACCAACAACTTTATATAGGAAACTGTATTCTAAAATAACTTTAGGAGCCTAGAAATTTATGTTCTTTCCTTTTTAAGAAATTTATGTTCTTTCCTTTTTTGGAAATTTATGTTCTTTCCTTTTTTTTGCATTGAAGAAGAAAAGTATTGAAAATGAAAAACATTAGATTCACTTGCTCTTCATTCTTTGTCTCGGTAGATAGACCTTCTTATCATAGATTCACTTGCCATTCATTTTATGTCTCGGTAGATATAGATCTTATTATCATAATTAGACAATAAATATTTTTCCTAATTAGAATTATACTAGTATACGTGCCCGCGCGTTGCGCAGTTAGTTTGATATATATATATATATATATATATATAAAATGTAACCTTAGTAAAAAATATTACCTAATACCTGTCAAACAGTGAAATATGATGGAAAAAAATTGTAACAGATGAAAATATCTTATTTAAACAACGTACAAAAATAATAGCAGGCAAACAATTAATTAGAAAGAAAAGAGGGTGAAGAAATAATTATTGCAAAAAATCAGTATTACAGAGATACTCTTGCAATAAACTTCTTATTAATGTCATCACTACTATAGTGTAATAATTGAAAGTCTAAAATATCAAAATATATTATGGGTAAAGTTTATATAAACATCTTAAATTTCAAACTAACCAATAAAATTAATATATAAAAGTGCAATGATTACCTAATATGTTAGTATATGTGTCCACCCGATGTGCGGATAATATTGAAATTATTAATGAAACGTACTCACCTTCATTCCAATAATCAAATTTATATGAATAGATCGACAACAAATCATGTAAGTATCAAATAATTTTTTTGTTTCACGTTTTTATTATCATTAAATTGTTCACGATTTTAAAATTAAATTGTCATATTTATTTTTATTGATTTATTAATAATTTGCACGATTGAAATAAAAATAATTGAGCGTACATGCAACCTCCTTAACTAAGAATCAATTGAAATTCAATTTTATCTTCAATTCAAAATTTTAGAAGATCAATATGTAACTTCCAATTCAAATTCAAAAATTAAAAAAAAAAAAAAACATTTAACACTAATTTAATTTTAACTTTTATATTTTTATTTTTAAAATAGGCAGTTAGCATTTTATTAGGAACAAAAATATTCATTTTATTTAAACAAAAAAAAAAAGAAATTACGTTAAAACAGTTTTTAATTTCTGTTTTTTTTTAAATGTTTTGTTATTTAAATTGTTATTTATTATTTAATATATCTACAAATTTTGTGGTGCTGACACGTGTCACTTTTTCTTCTCCTTTTATATGTAGATTGATTATTGGATTGCACTTGACCGAAATTTATTTGAGAACAATTTTTTTAAAAAAATATTAAATGATTAATAAAACCCTTAAGGGGTCGTTTGGTAGAGTATATTAAAAATAATAATACATGCATTAGACTTGTGTATTACTAGTAACTTGTTTGGTACTCTTTTCCAACCTATGTATAACTAATGCTTGCATTAGTTATACATTTTATAGTGTATTAAGGTGTGTATTGTTAATATCATGGATTTTTAGGTATTAGAAATGCAATGATTATAATGCATGCATTAGCATGATTAAAGACCCAATTGCCCCTCAAAACCTTTTTTACATTTTTTCCACCATAATAGTGGAGGGTATCTTTGTAAATTAATTTTTTTATGCAATGCATACTATTTTTTATGCATCAAACCAAACGATGAATAAAATTTATCTATATATAAGTAATGCAAGCATAACTAATATATGCATTGCTAATGCAAGCATTACTAATACATCATATTTAACATTATTCTTATACACTTTACCAAACGACCCCTTAATGTTATAATAGTAACACAAATTTTGCATTTACCATTGATTTTTCCTAGTCAATCTATCATTTAGAGACCTACAATGTATCACATCAAGCATATGCAGGTGTTTGGATTTTTAAGTATTATTATTATTTATACCGCAGTTTAGTGCTCAAATTGTTAAGGTTTTCGCTTAATTACTTTTTGATTTTAATATACAGCGTTGTTCTAACAGAAATCTCATATTGTATATAATGTCCTGATGGAAAATTCGCAGATTTCCAGTAAACATTTTCACATTTATTTAAGGCTTATGATAGAAGGTAATTAGTTTACGACAAATATAGGAGTAGTTTTAAATATATACAATAAAGTAATTAGCTTACACCAAATATAACAAAGTTTTATTTACATAAAAAATAGCCAAAAATCATAGAAAGTATACATTGACTATACAATATAGCTCGTTGTAAGTTATAGAAAATAGTCACTAAGGGTGTGTCTGGTATGAAGGAAAATGTTTTCCTAGAGAACAAGTAAATTTTGACTTATTTTCTCATGTTTGGTTGGTGAGTATAAAATATTTTCCGAAAAAGATTTTTTAGCGTTTGATTCATGAATGAAAATTATTTTTGAGAAAATATCTTTTATTTTTACTAGAGAGTAGAAAATAATTTTTGAATTGAAATTGAAAATGTTTTTTAAAAATAAACTAAATTTTTTTGGGGGAGGGTGGGGTGGGGTGGGGTGAGAAAAAAAAATAAAAATTTGAAATTAAAAATATTTTTAAAATTGGAAATATTTTTTAAAAACAAACATTAAATAATTTATTATTTTTTTTGGGGGGGGTCTGGGTAGGGGTGGGGTGAGGGGTGAAAAACAAAAAATTTCATTAAAAGTATTTTTTAAAAACAAACTTTAAATTTATTTATTTTGGGGGTGGGGGTGGGGGGTGGGGGGTGGTAGGGGCTGACTGGAGGGGGGACCGGGGTGAGGGTGGAGTAAAAAAATAAAAAAATTGAAGTTGAAAAATATATTTTTTAAAATAAGCTTTAAATTTATTTTTTAAACAAAAAAAATGTAATTTGAAGTTGGAGAAAAATTTTGGAAAATGTTTTCCTTAATTTTGTTGGGTTTAAGACCTTTTTTTCCCCCTATGTGGATAAATAAAAGTCTTATTAGGACCAGCCCACTTTAGCTCATATCCCCAATATTATGTGGCATATATAAGCCTTATTTGGTCTTATTTTCAGAAACACAAGAGAGAAAAAGCAAGAGAGATTCGTTTTAGAGATTGAGAGAGAGAAAAATCTTGTTTTTGCTTCAGGAAATTTTCTGCTCAGGCAGTCCACTTCAGACAGAGTTTACCACTTCATTAACCGTTGGATCGTGTTCAAATTAAAACTCAGAGTTTGCAGCATCTGGTTCTTGCAATTTAACGGTGGAGATCAGATTTGAATGTCTGTAGCTTCTGATTTTGGGGCGTGAATAGTAGCTCTTTTTTTGGTGAAATCTCTATTTAATTCTCTAGTTTTGGTGCAATCTTGTTTTGTTGTTGATCGTTGTTTGGCGCTTGTTTTGTGGTCAATTTTGGAGAATAATTTTTCAACTCTTGGTGTTTATAGTGAAGCTTTTCGTCCTGTGGTTTTTTACTCTTCACTTCGAAGGGTTTTCCCACGTAAATCTCTGTGTCTTGTGTGATTGGTTTATTCTTGTCTTATTTCTTTAGTTTGGTTGATATACTTGCTGTACATTTTTTGTATTGCTTGATTTGGTTTGTCTTCTCTTGGTTCATATTGAAAGGGAAAGTTAGACTTGGATATTATTTCGTTGTTATCCTGTCGGGCATTTTTGTTAGTGCCTTGCCTTTCCCAACAAATTTTTGAAGGGAAGTCATTTTCCTTGAATTTGAGGAAAATGAGTTGTTTTGGAAAAACATTTTACCCAACCAAACATGAGAAAATTGAAAAACATTTTCCGAAAAAAAATTTCATTCATACCAAACACAGCCTAACTATACAATATAGTTAATTCTTTGGTGTAATTATACCAAAGAATTATTTGAAGAAGAAAAAAACAGATATGACTAAATCACAACATTCATAATTTCAGAAGTTAAAAATATCCCTCTTCACTCTCAGCAAGACAAAAACACCAATTATTTATTTAGAACTTATTTCATATATATATATATATATACTTCATTCAATAAAGATCACAAACTCCGTGTAGTGATATGTTTGCCTTTTTAATTAGTAAATGTTAAACAACTCACATTTCAAATATTATATCGATTTGTATTATATTTATTTAATAACAAACACCTCTCTCTATATAATAAAGTTTGTAAGCTAATTTATTTGAATAAATTTATTAGTAAAAATATAAACATAAAATACAGAAAATAAATAAAATCGTTAAAAGAATTTGAGGGATAAACTTTTTGCTTTACATAGATTTATACTGTGGTATTAAATTCTATGTATTCCTAATATCACCGAATGTAAGGTATTAGTTATACATCATATACCATGTAGGGTGTATAACTAATATTAGTTATACATAGGCCTTAAATTCCTACCAAACATAGTACTAAATAATACCATACAAATACATGGACTATTTCTCCTAACATTCCCTTCCAAACGACTCATTAGTATTTTTCAGTCTTTTGATGTTTCTACAACTTATATAAACTTTGTCCTAATTAAACTTTCTTCTGCTTGTCTCTGCCCAACCTATGTATTACTATAATCTGATATTTCATTAGTGATGAGCTATCAAAGGAATTCGTACCAATGCCCTAAATTTTAATCAGCTTAAGTTCGCTTGTAGGCATCATTGTCAATGCCAATGATAGATGGCCTACGCTCCATGCTGGTAAACCACCACCAAAACCACCATTGAACTATGCAACTACTTTTAATAAAGTAGAAGACAAAATTGCAATGCACATCCCTATCAATGATATTACTTCCATCCATGGAGACCCAACTGCATTATGGGAGGAAGAAGAGGTTCAGATCATGATCATTAAAGAAGATTTATAGTATGCCATAATTGAAATTTTTTCTTATGGCTGGTCAAACCTAGAAAAGATTCGTAAATTAATCCTATACGGTGTGAGATTCAAGCGTGAATGTATGGAACGATTCTTGAGTGATAGACACATACTAATTCGGCTTACCAATATGAATGATTACGTACATGTCATGTAAAAATCAACATAATTTTTGAAGGCTAAAGATCGATATAATATCAGATGTGACCTCTAAAGTGGGAACCCTAGTTCAACCCAGAGGTGGAAACTACTACTGCCTTAGCGTGGATCTCTTTTTTATCCCTATCACCTAACTTTTTTGTTAAAGAATCCTTGTTTACGATGGCCAAAGTAGTGGGAAAATCGTTACATGTCATGGCTACAATAAGAAAATCTAGACCTAGTTGTGTCAAGGTAAACGTTGAAGTCGACTTATTGAAACAATTTCCCAAATGGATTAATGTTGGAGTTAAGAAGACATTTTCCGGGTAAATCATCTCAACATGGATAAAAATCTTATACGATTACATGCCAAAGTATTGAAGATATTGCGAACTTCAAGGCAGAGATATGATTTTCATCGAGGGGGATAAAAAAATAAGTAAGCACACTAATAATATTCACAAATAAGTGGATCGGGGGAGGGGGGGGGGGGGNAATATAAACAGGTCGGATTCGACATAAGCAACTAAATAAAATTCAACTCTACCTCAACTCAAACAATAAAATCGAGAAAGTATGTGTTTGACATAATATTAAAATGAGTACGAGAGAATATATTTTTTAAAAATTTAATTATGGTCTTGTCTCCATCATTGTTCTATATATATGTTACTAGTATACGTATCCGCATAATGCATATATAGTATTAAAATATTATTTTTAATTTTTTTATTGTGATATCTTGTTCAAGTATATATTAAATCATACAAAAGTTCAACTATCATATTGTTCCTCATTAATGAAATGTAATCCCTCCCCCTCCCCCTCCCCACCCCATCCCATCCCATAACTAATTCTATGTGAATAGGCACAACGAATAAATTTTATGTATCATATTTTATTATTACTATTATATTGTTCACTATTTAAAATCATTAAATTGTTAGTATTGATTTTTATTATATTATCATTTAGCTTAATATAATCATTAAATAATTTTCCAATTAATATAAATCATATATATTTATTATGTTTACTCATGATTTTTTCATTTTTATTTTAGTGTTCACGTCTCTCTAATTTAAAGTTTTATGGGAAATAATATGTATATTATTCAACTATTTTATTGTATTCTCAAAATTATTCAAAATATTCTTCCCACCCCTCTTCCACCTTCCTCTTTTTTACTGTATTTTTATTACTTTTGTTAATCTAATTTGAATGAATTTTTTATGTTACACGTCATAAATAGTTGAGTGTTTTTTTATTTCAATATATAGAATAGTAAGCTTAAATTTGTTACTTAAATTCTATATTTTAATGTGTCATTATTCATTGAGATTTTAGTTATATGATCATTAGATTTTAAGTCTTTTCTCGTTATAATTGAAAAAATATTTTCTCATCTAAAAGCCCTTCAACTTTTTTTACATTATAATTTATAATTTGTTTCCTAGTTTTTCCCTAATTTAATAGTTATTGTATTATTCATAAATTAGTATCCTTACATTAATATGTAAGTTTTTAATAGAGTCACTTTATCTTATATTCTTATGGTGTGTAAGATATTAATAAGGATATCAGCTAGTTATATCTATTTACATTTTATAATGGATAAATTTTATACAACATGAAATCAAAATTGATAAAATTCACTAATAATGTTAGTGATCAATAACTTAAAAAAAAAAGTAATCTTAACATTATAAATCATTGTAGAAGTATATGTAAAAGAGGCTAAGAAAGTAAAACTTCATTACAAATCAAATTTTATTTAAGCTTGTATTCAAATATCATTTAATTTTTTTTAAAAAAAATCTTTTTATCGCTCATCCTTATCCTCGATTTTATTAATACAATAATATTTTTTATAAGCTATATATTTGAATGAAGAGAAATATTTGGAATTAATAAGATAGTTGATAATTAAATTGACTAAAGGGTCATGACTTGGTATAATTATATCAAAGAACTATTTGAAGAAGAAAAACATATATGACTAAAATGACGGCATTCATAATTTCACAAGTTAAAAATATACTTCTGCATTCTCAGCAAGACAAAAACACTAATTATATATATATATATATATATATATATATAAACTAAAGACTGGAACTCTCCTATCTTCAAAGTTGGATTATAATTGTGCTCCTACATCATATTAAAATATAATATGAATATTTACTATCATATCTTCTTCCTTCTTCTTTTTTTGGGTTAGAGAATCTTATTGGAGGGGACGTTTGAATTAGCATATCACTAGTATGATACAATAAATTTATTTCAAATTGACTGTTCATGATAAACATATTTATTTTATATTAAAATGATTACGAGAAAATGTATTTTTTGAGACTATGATTATTAAAGAAGATTTACAGTTCGCCATAATTGGAAAATTTACTTATTGCTTGTTAGAACTAGAAGAGATTCGTAAAATTAGTCCTTTACATTGTGAGATTCAAGGCTGAGTGTAAGGTAGGATTCTTGAGTGATAGACACATCCTAATTCGCCTTACCACTATGTAAGATTACGTACATGTCATGTCAAAACCAACATATTTTTGAAGGCTAAAGACGGGTATACTATCAAATGCACTCTAAATTAAAGTGGGAACCCTAGTTCAACCCAAAGGCGGAAACCTCTACTGCCTTTGCATGGATCTCTTTTCCATCCCTATCAGCTAATTTTTTTCATTAAAGAATCCTTGTTTACAATGGTCAAAGCAGTGGGAAAACCGTTACATGTTGACATGGCTACAATAAGAAAATCTATACCTAGTTGTGTCAAGGTAAAAGTTGAAGTCGACTTATTGAAAGAATTTCCCAAATGGATTAATGTTGGAGTTAAGAAGACATCTTCCGGGTAAATCATCTCAACATGGATAAAAATCTTATACGATTACAATATTGCAAATATTGCAAACTTCAAGACGGAGGCATGATTTATGTCGAAGGGGTTCAAAAAGATAAGTAAGCATACTAGTAGTATTCACAAATGAGTGGAGCGGGGAGGGTCAAATATAAACGGGTCGAATTCGATATAAGCAACTAAATAAAATTCAACTCTACCTCAACACAAACAATAAAATCGAGGATGTATGTGTAACACCCCAAAAATTTCTAAGTTAAGACCCAAACTATTCTTCATTTACATGTAGGGTCATATCAGGTGATTCTTAAATTGCCCATGTGTGTAAAGGTAAATTCTTTAGTGTGGAATGATTTTGGATCTCAATTAAGGTCACTAGAAACTCCTAGCACAAAGTTGAGTTGAAAGTTTCCTTACCGATTAAGTTTTGATGTAAGATTTTCTTTGGGTCAACTTCAAATGACCATATCTCTTAGAATATAAAGAGTTACATGGCTCATAACCTATCAAATTAAAGGTATTTGAATTTTCTTTCAAGCGCCACCAATTGCGCAACTAAATTACCTACGGATTTTCTAAATCCGCAAGTACTAATTACCTACGAAGGTTTTTCCATCGAATTTTAATTGGCCAAAAAATTCGTAGGTAATCAAATTACTTGGGGATTTTACTTTATTATCCCTATGAAAATCCCAGGTAATCGGCACTTTTCTTGTAGTGTGTGTCATGGCTTTGTTGAGGACATTGTAGTGACAACAATAATATAATAAATATAAGCTTTCAAGGGATTAATTTTACAACTTATTTCATTTGTGTGACTGATTAGTTAGCAATTGATCTAGTGCAAGCATCCAAGTATATTTGTTGAAATTATTTATGATTTGGTGAAGGGTAAAAAATATCCTTAATTATGTAAAATTGAATAAAAATGTCATTACTTAACAATTTCATTTAAAAGTACCTTTATAGTTTTAAAAAAAGGGAAGTTTAAAGATGATACTCATCCATAAGACCATAACTAGGGACTAGCACATCATATTCATCCCACAAATTTCTTTTATTAAGCAAGAGAAATAGACAATGTCTGCTTAAGTTATTTTTATTGAGCAAAAGTGACACAAATTAGATTAATAATTAATGAGTTGAAATTCATCTTGACTTTTTTTTTTGTTTGAACGACCCTTGGAGGGGTCAGGGGCTTAGCAACACCCCCAGACCTTATCATAAATAAAAACAAAAGTAATACAAGGAGGGGGACATAAAACCTTACCTTCGATCCTATGGTGGTTCATGAGTCTACTTTCCTACTAAGGAGAGTCTACTTATCCCCATGATTCTACGAGGAAACCTAGAACTAAGCACCTATAGAGAGGACTCCTCTATGTACATAATTCTAAGAAACATAAATGAGGGAGACTCTCCCCTTACAATTAGACCTAAAACTAGCCAAAAAACTAGATAAGAAGCCTAAAAGAACAGGAATGAGAAACTTCAAGGTGGTTTTTTAATCCTCTTCAGCATTTTCCTCCTGAAGTTGGTCATTCCCACCTTTTCCAGAAGGAAACTTCCTTTAACTGCTGCAGGTAGCTGGTTCTGAGTGTAGAAGTGCTGAGTGATGTCTGATCTGTGACTCTCCTTGGACAAAAAATCTGCCGTTGTATTGGCTTCTGTATAGGTATGCTGGCATTTGAAGAGTTCCAGCTGAGTAATAATCTGGTGAAGTTGAGTGATGTACTGCTGCAATTTCCAGGGAGGCTTGCTTTTGTGATTGAGCCATTTGGTAAGTAGTTCTGAGTCCACTTCCAAGATAACCTTCCTGTAACCATGTTGAATGCACCAGTCCAATCCCTGAGTTGATGCTTGTGTTTCAGCTTGGTTATTGGTACTAATACCAAGGGGAATTGTGAATGCATATATCATGTTTCCCTTGAAGTCCCTCAATATACCCCCTCCTATTATCTTCCCGGGGTTATGCAATGCACTACCATCTGTATTAAGCTTCAAAAAGGGGCTGGGGGACTCTGCCAACTGACCATGATGATCTTAATATCCTGGGAGCATTTCTCAACTTCATTGATCATATCCTCCCAATTATTAGGCCAATAGCAATAGGGATAAGTGACCATGAGAAGCTGGAAGGTGTCTTTAAAAATCATGTACTTCACTCTTGCCACATTAGATTTTTTCTCGCCATATTTCACCGATCATCTGTTCTTCCAGAGATTCCAGCAAATTGATATGGGAAGGGTCTGAATAATGAGTTTGTGGACCTCATTTTTTGCGGCCATTCCCCACCAGCTCATAGGAGATTTTTTAGTGGCCTGGGGTTGTGAATAATTCCCATCATCCCTGAGAAATACCTCCAGATATGAGCTGCAAAATTGCCTGTAACAAAAATGTGTTCAATATCATCCAATCTTGGTCTAATGCAACAAAAACATGTTGCTGGCTGCACTCCAAAAGAGCTCAACTTATCATTGGTAGGAAGCTTGAATTTGAGAGCCCTCCACAATAGAAAGGAAGCTTTGAATGGAACTTGTTTATGCCAAATAGTAGAGAATAGTCTTCTCTTGTTCTTCTTGCCCCTCACCAGGTTCCAGGCAGATGAACAGGTGAAAGTCCCATTTTCATTTTGCTTCCAATAGGCTTCATCAGTGACTCCTGCTTGGTAGTGAATAACAGTGCTAAGCACTTTGGGAACTAGCAAAGGTGGGACATGCATTCTCACCAAAGTTTCATTCCACTGTCCATGTCTTAAAAAATAAGAAACTTGAATATTATTCAAGCTAGTTATGCCATGACAAAGGTGAGCTAGAGGTCCTTCCCCCATCCAGTTATCCCACCAGAAAAGTGCATTTCCAGAATTTATTCGCCAGCCTATTTCAGTTTCCACCATCTCCCTGTTCCTCAACAAGTATTTCCACACTAAAGAATCCCCTGTATCCAGTTTCTTAGCTACTGGATTAGACCTCTGGCAATACCTGGCTTCTAGAAATTGACTCCATAAAGAGTGTTTGGTCCTGAAGTTCCACCACTACTTAATTTGGAGAGAAGTGCAAACGTCGTTAAGATGCCTCACACTAATGCCACCCTCCTCATAAGGGAAACTAAGAGATTCCCAAGATGCCCAATGATATTTTTTTTTGTCTTTGTCCATTCCCCAGAAGAAGTCTGCTGTTACTCTTTTGATATATTGCAGGGTAGTTCTAGGAGGGGAAATGGTTGCCATAGTATGAATAGGTATTGATTGAAGTACATGTTTAACCAATGTAGCTTTCCCACCAAAACTTAGGATTCGAGAGTGCCAACCACTGATCTTTTTGACAACCTTTGCCACCAAATTTGAATAATAAATAATCCTTAGTCTTCCTATGTAAAGGGGGCAGCCAAGGTAATTTATAGGTCTTTCTCTTTGAGTGAAGCCAGTGATTTCCTGGATCATATCAATAAGGTGAGGAGGGGTATCATTAGGAACCATGAAGTGACTTTTTCCTTTGTTGATGAGTTGGTCTGAAGTATCTTCAAAGGTTGACAGAGTTTCCATAATGAGCTTCAGAGACTCTTCTCTTCCTGAAGTAAAAATGATAACATCATCAGCGAAGCTTAAGTGATTGATCTGAGGCCCTCTGAAGTCTATTTGGAACCCATGGAAATGTTGATTGTCATATAGGTTATTAAGCATTCTAGACAACACCTCAGCCCCTAAAATAAATAGGGATGGGGAAAGAGGATCCCCCTGCTTGAGACCTCTTGTAGAATGGAAAAAACCATGCCTTGTCCCATTGACTATGATAGAGTACCAATTATTACTCATGATCCTTCACACCATGTCAATGAAAAATTCTCCAAATCCCATGTGTCTTAAAACCAGACTAGTAAAGGCCCATGACACTCTGTCATATGCCTTTTCCATGTCCAACTTAATCATCACATTATCCCCTTCCTTAGGTTTTTTAATACCATGAATAATCTCCTGTGCCAGCATGACACTCTCTGAAATACTCCTACTTCTTACAAAGCCAGTCTGGTTGTTGGAGATAAGGTTAGGCATCATAGGAGCAAGTCTAAGGCATAAAATTTTGGAAATGATTTTATTGGTAAAGTTGTTCAAACTTATGGGTCTGAATTCTGAATAATTATTAGGATGATCTACTTTTGGGAGTAGAAGCAAACTTGCATGTGAAATGAACTTGGGCATGAAGTAACCACAGAAGAAGGCATGGACAACACTTAGAATATCTTCTTTGATGATGTCCCAGCAACTCTGAAAGAACTTCCCACCAAACCCATCCGGACCAGGAGCTGAGTTAGGATTCATAGAAAAGACCACCTGCTGCAATTCTTCACTAGTAGGCATTGCTTGGAGAGTCATATTTTTCTCAGGAGTGACCATTCTTGGGATATGTTGTAATATATCCTCATTGATGGGCTGCTCAGTTCCAGTAAATATGTTCTTAAAGTGATCACAAGCTGCATTGGCTATGTTCTCATCACCCTACACCCATTCTTCATTTCCTATACAGACCTGTGGATAAAAAGTTTCCTTCTTCGACCTCTCATAATGGCATGAAAGTACTTGGAGTTGGTGTCACCATCTTTAAACCACTGCAATTGAGTCTTCTGTTTGAGGATAAAATCTTCCAACTTCAAGTATTTGATGTACCTGGCATTAATCCTGTGTAAGTCTGCTCTATTTTCAGCAGAATTATTAACAATCAATGCTTCCTCAACCACTCTAACTCTCTCCTCATGATGTCGAACAATGCTGAAAATGTCTCCAAATGTTGTTCTGGACCAATTACTAGGAGTAACAGTCAATCTCTTTATTTTCTGCTGTAATCTCCACATAGGATTACCTTCCACATCCCTGTCCCAGCAAGCTTTAACCACATTATTAAACTCCTCATGTTCAGTCCAGCAGTGCAAGAACTTGAAATATTTGATAGGTTGCTTCACTTTATCTACAATCTCCATCAATAAGGGACAATGATCAGACCCCACTGAAGGGAGATGGGTAATAACAGTTTGAGGGATTCCTTGTAACCAGTTGTCATTGACCATAGCTCTATCAAGCCTCTTCCACACTCTGGCCTCTTCATTCCTTTGATTGCACCACGTATACCTCTGACTCGTGTACCCAAGGTCCATTAATCCACAAGCTTCAATAGTTGCAATGAATTCAAAACTTTTATTCATGTTGTAGGGGATGCCACCTTGTTTTCTCATCTGGTGTAGTAATGACATTAAAATCACCAATAGTACACCAAGGGATATTCATATTAGAAAAATGAATAAGTCTATCCCACAAGTGCCTCCTCAAGTAGTCCTTACATTTGGCATACACAATCGTGATCAAAAACTTATCTTTGATTTCCACATGTAGCATAGTTCCTGTGATGTGCTGATCCTCAGATTCCAAAATATTAAGATTTATTTCAGCAGTCCAGAATAACCAAATCTTCCCATTAGAATTGCAGCAGGCATTTTCCATGTTCAATTTGATTCTATAACTGTTGAGATGAGAGTTGTCAGCAAAGGGTTCAAGAATAGCAATCATTGACAGATTGTGAAGTTTCTTGAGAGTTTGTAATCTTTCCAGAGAACCAAGAGTATTAATACTCCTTGCATTCCAACAGAGTGTCTTAATCATTAAAAACCTCTGCTTTTGGACCTAGTGTTGGCTCTGCTAGTCTGAGCAGAAGTACTTTTGGAAGCTTGTCTGTAATTTTTTTTATCTTGTTTCCTCCCCCTTGGAGATAACCCCTGCTGTTCAGCTACCTCTTGTATGTCCTTTTGAAATTCACTCTGAAATGTAGGCCCAAAGGCTTTGATAAGGTGAGCACTGACTTCTTCCCCATCCTCATCCTCCTCTTCATCCTCAATGGACAGAGTGTCTTTATCATATTCATCCTCTGAATGTACCATATCATACTCACCATCATGTTTGTTGAATCTGTTCATTCTGCTCCTGTGCTTTCTTCTTGTTGGTATCTTATATTGCAACCTCTTTTTGTAGTTTCTTCTTAATGGTATCCCTTTTATTTTTGCTCAATCTTTCTTGGGATTTATTATTTGTCTTCAAGCTGAGGTCTCTTTCTTCCCCTTGTTTATCAGTTGCTATATTGTCCTATGTCCTCCCCTTATTCTGAAAATTGATAGGAGTCTGATACCCCTCTCTGTTTTCACTGTTGTTTTCCTGGATTCTCTGATAATTCACACCCCAGAGGGCTCTTTTGTTTTCACCTGTTTCAAACCATGATCCTCATCTGATAGTTGAGTACTAACTTGGTTTTTAGTCTTCAAGTTGTCTGCATCATTATCAGTGGTAGCAGTGGCTCTAGAGTCTTTCCTATGGTCATTGTGTAAAACCTCATGCAGAACATGAGTCAAGTTCCCCTCTTTGGATACCCCTTCCTGCACGTTAGTATGTGTCTCCTGACAACCCCCATCCATCCCTCCTTCAGCTTCCACACATTCAGAAGAAAAAGCAATATTATTGGGGGGCTTGGGGAGAGTAGAGTCAATACCTGAATTTCCTGAAACATGTTTAGTACCTTGAGCCTCATTAAAGACTGCTGTAGGTTGTTTCTTCTGCTTCTTTGGTGAACCAGGCTGAGTTATTTTCCTTGATCCGTCGCTAGTGTGCTTTTCTTTGGATGAGTTATTTATAATAATTTGAGCTCCTTCATTTTCTTGACTTGGGCTTTGATCCTGAGGATCCAAATCAATATAAGTATTATGAGTACTAATAGTAGTTTTACCTGACTTACCTTGCTGCTGCTGTTGTGTGGAGGTTGTTGCCTTGTCTTGAGATGAGGTAGGTCGGTCCTCAATATTGTAATTGGCCTTGTTATGTTTTTTTCTTGTTATTTGCCACTGCTCTTCCTGTTGAGTGTTAGATTGTTCTGTTTGTTGCTGTTGACCTGTGCCCTTTGTATTATTCCCTCCTTTCTTGTTGTTCTGAATATCTTTTCCATTTCTGATGTCTTTTCCTTGCTCTGATTTGGCTTTGTTTTTCTTCTCATTTTCAACTTCTTTCCTTCTCTTGTGTTCCTCATCTCTTATTTTAATGTTGCATTCATGCTCATGATGTCCTTGATGTCTACAATACATGCAGTAGTCAGGGATACCTTCATATTGGATTTGCTGCCATCTTCCTATATTATAATCATCTTCATCAAAGCCCATCCAAACATGAGGAGGTCTTGCCTTGGTGAGATCGATTTGGACCTTTACCCTGGCCACACTGCCTCTAGTCTTCTGAGCTATTGGAGAATCTAAGTATAACACTTTCCCAATAGGCTGCAATAGAATAGAAAGAAATTCTTTTTTGTAACAGTGCCAAGGGAGTTCAGGTAGAACTATCCATGCGGGGACTATAGGTGTTTCCATCTCAGGTCTGAAAGTAGGCGTCCAAGTTTGTATCCTTATGAGTTGTCCCTCAATAGTCATCTTTTGTTTAGTCCACACACTGATATAATCCAGATCGTTATCAAGGTCTATGTAAACATGTCTTGAGTTAAAATGAGAAATTTTCACACCCCCAGATAATTGAGTTTGAAGGATACAATTCTTTCTTATTAACTCAATCTTAGGCATAGTGTTAGTAAATTTCCCAATTAAGGTAAATTTGCAATCAGTTACCAGCTTGTGATTGAAATCCTCCTTCTTGAAGATAACTGCTGGTAGGCTCTGTCTGGTAGTAAATTCATAGGCTGCCAGGTTTAAACAATCCACTTTCTTATTTTGGTTTTGTTTGAGCTTTGCTGCAAAAGTATGGATCACAGTAAATGGTGCAGGTTCAGGAATTTGCTCTTTCTTGGTGTTGTTCTGATGGTTCTGAAAGCTTTGATGGTTATTTCCCGTATGGGCATTGGCATTTTGACCTCCAGGTTTGCTCTTATTGGGATGTTGGTTTTGCTTCTCAAAATTGCTGGAAATTTGGGGAAAATTGGAGTTGACAACAAGAGTGTTTTGCTTAACAGTGGTATTATTGCCCTGGTTTGTGTCCTGTTTAACATGATCATAATTCTCCTTTGGATTATGGATTGGTTCCTGCAGCACCTGTTGTTCGATATTTCTACCATTCTCATTTGCATAAACCTGCAAATGAGCATCATGCTTAGCATTAACTAATTGATTAGAACTAGGAGTAAGGGAGCTACCTGATAGTGTGACATTTCTTTGTTGAGATTGATCAGTCCTTTGATATTGCTCTACCCTTTTGCTGTCCATTAGTATGCTGTTGAATTGGATGAGGGGTGAGCACACTTTGATTGGCTTGTATTCCAAATGAAAATTTGGATGAAGTATCCCCCTTTGATTGATCTTGTGAGCTTTGCACTTGTGGTATCAGCTTGTTGTTGGCCTGTTCGTTGGTCCTGTTTGGTTCTTGGTGTTCTTTGCCTTTGTTCTTCAAATTCATTCTTTCATGGTGTTGATCAGAGTCTTTTGTCATTGAATTGTTGCTCATCATTGGAGAAGACCTGTTTCTCCCCTCCAGACCTTCATTCACCCCTGCAACAATTCGACGAGATTCTATATTGTGCAGAGGACTTACCTGAGTTCCGGCAGTTCTACCGGAATTCGTCTCCACCACGATTTGCCGGTCCAAATTTCGAGAAATTGCTATGAGATGTTCCTCTAGGTGAGGGGAAGATTCCCCAGTGAGCGAATCATCCTTACCATGTTCAGTCTGTTCGAATTTGAGTGCGCATTTGTGACGCCGCATCGGCGATTTTTGAGAAAATCTCAGTTTGAGATCTCACGATTGGCTCGGTATAATCAGTAGAAAGTTGTACTGGAGGTAGATCTTGTATAGGTGAATCAATATCTCCTTCCACATTTGCTCGATTCTTCCCCGTTTGATCATGGGAAATAATTTCTCACATTCCGTCTATTTCTCTTTCCGAAATCGCAACACAGATCGCCTCATCTTTTCGCAGATTCGAAGAGTTGTATGATGAATTAGACGATGATTCTTGCTGGGTTTTGTAGCTATTATCCTGGCACTTCTTTTCCATTAGTTCTGGTGGCTTTAGGGGCCCGTCCGGCGGCTGTGTGGCCATTCCGGCGCAACTGGTCAAAATCGCCCAGCTGGGCGAGAATTCGCTAGAAAGAGAGTTTTTAGAGAGAGAAAAATTTGGGAAATGAGGAGGCGATCATCTTGATTTGTTCTTAACTTTTTTTCTTTCCTTCTGTTTTAGATAAATATCAAAAACTCAACTAAGCTATCTCATTTTTTTGAGTTTCATACTCAAACTATTGAGACTGTGAGTTTTATACATATACTATCACTTATTAGTTTGAGAAACGCACCCCTCTCTTTTATTACATTATCTTCATGGTGTGTGTATCACACTCTCTTTTATTTTAAAAAAATTGGCACATCATACTCCATATTAAAATTAAATATTAAAGAATTATTAACCCAAAATAATAATATATTTTTATAAAATAAAATGTAAAATATTTTTCTTACCCCACACCATCACTTCCTCTCACTGTTGACCGTACCCCACTCCCCTCGTCATTTTTTAGTTTTTTTTTTTAATTTCTTTTAAAAAGTATTTAATTTTTTTTATTCATCTCCCTCTCCCCCTAAAATTAGTTTTTTTTTTCATATAAATAAAATAATATCAATTTTTTTTTGGAATGAGTGGGTGGTTCGGGGGGGGGGGGGGG
>NC_064283.1:31159801-31218487 GCF_019186545.1 Solanum stenotomum
GGTGGTGGAGTGGGGCAAGAAAAATAATTTACATTTTACTTTTTGAAAAAAAAAATTTGGGATATTAATACTTTAATCTTTAATATTTAATCAATACTAATAGTTTATTATATATTTTTTGTCGAGGTAAAATAATGTATCCATGTGGAATGTCATGTGTCAATATTTTTGCAAATAAAAGAAAGTGTATTACACACCACTGAGGTGTTTCTCAAACTTATAAGTGATAGTTTAGGCATGAAACTCACACTCCTAATTATTTAGGTATGAAACTCAAAAAACGTATACAGTTTTGGTGTGTTTTTGATACTTTATATGTTTTTTTAAAAAAAAATCATTTAGACCCATGTTATATAAAATTCTAATTATCTATAATAGGGGGTGAAACAAAGTGGGAACAACTACTGCGATAGTCGATTTTGGTGTAAAAATATATCAATCAATCTGTGCCCATAATAAAATCAAAGTATAGCATCTCTAGTTCTATCAAGTCTATATACCAACAATCTCTACTATACAACCTCGGTAAAGCCACTTGGAGTCACCAACTAGAGTAGATATTGTTGGGTTTGAAAGAACCAAAGCGTCATGCGGAAGCTTACAATTGTAAATAAAATCGGGATAAATCATATGACAAAAACTTACTAAAAATGAAAATATTATCATATGATTTGTCCTATTAGCCTACATATTTACTAGATACTCAAATTCAGATTTTGCTGGATGTGTTGACACTAGAAAGTCCACATTTGATTACTTGTTCCGATTAGCTGAAGGAGAAATATCGTGGAAGAGTGTCATTGCTACATCCACAATGGAAGAAGAATTTTTGGCATGTTATGAAGCCACAATTCATGCATTATGGCTGCGATACTTAATTTCAGGACTTGGGGTTGTCGACACCACTACCAAGCCGCTGAAAATTTATTGTGATAATACTGTAACAGTATTCTTCTCCAAGAACGATGAGTACTCCAAAGGTGTCAAACATATGGAATTCAAGCACTTTACTTTCAGGAAAGAAGTTCAGAAATAAAGAGTGTTACTTGAGAATATTAGAATTGATCTCATGATTGCAAATCTGTTAACAAAAGGTTTACAACCAAAGACATTTAAAGAACATGTTCAAAGAATGGGTCTTGGTTGTACTTATGATTGATACAATTATGTGTTTCTGATATATATTAATGAATTTATTGTTTCTCATAATGGTGTATACATTATTGCTTTGAGATATTACAAGATACGTCTCTATGAGAAATTATTGTGGACCCTAATGTTATATGTTTTAAAGCTTATGAACCTAGTATGACAACTTGCTAATGTAGTAGTATATGGAAGGAAGTATGTAGCTTAAAATTTACGTAAAACCGCCATAACTTGCATTTGTAGTTTGTTATATTGTGGTATGTATGATGGACATTATAGAAGAGATTTATTGTATGCATAACTAATGTTTATGAAATATTAATGTTATATGGTCATTGGGCCAAGTGAGAGAATGCAAGAATTATTTCTTACTTATGGCCCAAGTTTACTTGTGGCTCAAGTTTACTTGTAGCCCAAGTAATACCATAAATAATAATTAGTGATTAATAAATGTCGTATATACATTGGTTATTTGATAGACATACCAGATTAAGTTATAACCTCTATAAATTGATCTTCCATCCTCCCATTAGGGTTACCACATATTCACTACATTAATTTCATACCTGACGGTTGTGGTAACCTAAGGCTAGGGTAAGGAGGTAGAAACCAATTTACGACTATAACTGTCACGACCCAAGTCTAGGGCCTAGACGTGACATGGCGAATGAGGAACCCGAAAGAACCCCAAACAAGCCTCTCAAACTTGTCATCACACTTCATTGGTCGCGAAAGTACAAACAACATTAATTAACGGGAAATAGGGACTAAGGGCAAACCATTTCAAATTGACATCATAGAACAAGAGTCAAGCTCATTTACAAAATACTTGTCCAATGCACACCTCTACATACATAGATAGAACGGGGGCCATGACGTACTACCGGCTCCCCTCATAGTCAAAATACAATTGCAAGCTAAAGTCTCAAAACATAGGAGTAGGAAACATAACATAGCCCTCGAATCATTGAGGACTCACCAACAAACTCGGATAAGCACCGTACTAGCCACGTGAATGGAGAGAAGGATCAAGAGTAGCTCCGGTCCCTACATGGTGACATCATGTAGGCAAAATATGCGTTAGTACTTGGAATGTACTAAGTATGCGGGGTGCAACACAACAATAGACAAGGACACAATCGAAATACAAGAAATAGTTTCATAGGCATTATGAATAACAATATGAGGATGCATGATCAAAGTGAAGTCAAAACATGTTTAAGTAAATCTATACTAATAGTAGATATCATATGTGTATGCATGATCCAACCAATCTATAACCCCAACTTAGGATGGGGGATGCCGTTCACACCCGGACACCCTGGTGGCAAGGTATAAACCCCTCACATGGTTGATGTTGGTCACACCCCAAGCATCCTAGGTGGTGAGATATAAACCTCTCACATGGTTGATGTTGGTCACACCCCAAGCATCCTAGGTGGTGAGATATAAACCTCTCACATGGTTGATGTTGGTCACACCCCAAGCATCCTAGGTGGTGAGATATAAACCTCTCACATGGTTGTTGGGTTCTTTTCCCCCGGACCGGGCATGGTCATGCAACACTTTATATAGGAAATTCCCATTAGGCTCTAATGCAATCTCACGTATGGAATGAACATATACACAAGCTTAGTTTGTCATCAACACATCTCTGGATTGCCATACATCTCATAACTCAAGCTTTAAAGCATCGATTCATCAATTCTCCATAGTTGGACATTTTGTCAAACACCTTGAAGGCATGTAATGGAATCAAAGAGCATGGAAAATAGGGTAGTAATTATGCAGCCAAACCAGTGAACAACCTACAACAACACCTTTTAACACCCACAATACCACATGAAAATCTCCACATCCATTCCAAATTTAGATTCAAGTTCTAGAGTCACAACATGCTCAAAACAATCACTTTTCATGTTTAAAATTCAATGTGCAGGAAATTATTACAAAGAACAAGACTAATTTATGAATCTTAACTTAAACCATGAATTAGTGAGTAGAATAGAGTCTAGGCACTATGGGTGGAAGGACCCATGAGTTCAACACCACATACCTTGAGTTCTTATGAAGGTCTTGAGAGTGTCTTCAATGGAAGCTTGGAACTTGGAGCAAGAGTCTCTTCAATCTTGAGGAAGGTTTTGGATTAGGGTTCTTGAGAGAACTTGAGAGAAAATGTGTCTAAGTATGGGAGAGGTGTTTTGGGAAATGTTTTAGAGATGGGAATTGAACTAATGGTATATAGGAAATAACATATGCCCTTTGGAAAAATGGTCCAACACTTAGAAAAAAAAATGAGGCGGGTGAACAGTAAAAACGCTCACTGGAAATTGCATTTCCTGCCGGACAGATTTTACGAAAATGGGCATAACTTCTTCGTCCGAACTCCGAATGAGGTGAAACGAAGTGCGTTAGGTAGCTAACTCAAAGGGCTTTCCATGGATATGTTATGGGCCACCCAATTATTTGTGTGCTAGGAGATATGACCCTCCAAAGTAGACCCTCGAAAAAGGCTTCACTTGGAAATTTCGGATTTTGATACGGTTGCTCTAAAATTTGGGTTAGACCCATTTCCCACTCAATTTGACCCCCTAAACAAGAATATGAAGTCGGATTTTCGAAAAACGAAACGGATTTTTTTTTGATATAGCTAAACAAGTTTCCGGTAACTTCCGAAGCACATTTTTAAGAACTTTTTGGGTCATTTCAATATCTCCCCCTTGGGAACATTCGTCCCCGAATGTGGAAGAGACGTACAAGGCAAGACTTAGTAAGAACATATCAGCCCCAACATGAATGCAAAAATTTTATTTAAACATCACTTCAAGATTTCAAAACTTAGTGTAAAGCATCCATAACTCATCAATTTAAACATATATGCACATTAATGATTCAGGGGCTGAAATGTAAGACTCAATGGAGTACAAAGGACTTGATTTAATACCTTAGGCTTGAGTGGAGTTGAATAGATAAGGATAACGTCTTTGCATGTCCGCTTCGGCCTCCCAAGTAGCACTCTCCACTTGTTGATTTCTCCAAAGCACCTTAACGGACGCCACTTCTTTGTTCCTCAACCTTTTAACTTGTCTATCTAAGATCTGAACCGGGACTTCTTCATACGTCAAATTATCTTCTACAACACCCACAACCTCAAGAGGTACAATAGCGTTAGGATCACCAACACATTTCCTCAACATCGATACATGGAATACCGGATGAACTAATTCCATCTCCTTGGGCAACCCCAACTCATAGGCTACTTTACCAACCCTTCTTATTATCTCATAAGGACCGACATACCTAGGACTTAATTTCCCCTTCTTACCAAAACGAACCACACCTTTCATTGGAGAAACTTTCAAATAAACCCAATCACCCACTTTGAATTCAAGATCCCGTCTCCTCACATCGGCATAAGACTTTTGACGACTTTGGGCTGTTTTCAACCTCTCCCTAATCATCCTTACCTTCTCAAGAGCATCCATGACCAGATCCGGACCCAACAAGGCCACCTCTCCAACTTCAAACCACCCAACCGGTGACCTACACCGTCTACCATAAAGTGCCTCAAAAGGAGCCATACCGATACTAGAATGATAACTATTGTTGTATGCAAATTCAATCAAAGGAAGATGATCATCCCAACTACCTTTCAACTCCAATACACAAGCTCTAAGCATATCCTCCAAGGTTTGAATTGTTCTTTCGGCTTGGCCATCCGTTTGAGGGTGGAAGGCCGTGCTAAGCTTTACCTTTGTACCAAGACCCCTTTGGAATGACTTCCAAAAGTGAGAAGTGAATTGGGCACCACGATCCGAGATGATAGACAAAGGAATCCCATGCAACCTTACCAATTCATGAATGTACAACTTGGCATACTCTTCAGCCCCGTAAGTAGTTTTAACCGGTAGGAAATGAGCCGACTTTGTCATCCGATCAACCACCACCCAAACCGAATCAAAGCCTCTTCTAGCCTTGGGTAAGCCCACTACAAAATCCATGTTGATTTCTTCCCACTTCCAAGTAGGTATCTCAATGTCTTGAGTTAGGCCACCCGGCCTTTGATGTTCGGCCTTGACTTGTTGACAACTATGGCAACCCGAAACAAATTTTGCAATGTCCTTCTTCATACCGCCCCACCAATACACATCCCTCAAGTCTCTATACATCTTTGTTGACCCCGGATGAATAGAATAAAAAGAATTATGAGCCTCATCAAGGATTCTTTCCCTCACACCATCCACACAAGGAACACATAATCTACCTTGGTACCTAAGGGCACCATCTCCCCCTTGGGAGAAAACCTCCACCTTACCACTACTCACCGAAGCCTTTAATTCTACCAAAGAAGGATCAAGATCTTGCTTGACTATCACCTCATCAACCAAGGAAGACCTTGAACCATCAACAACAACTACTCCTCCACTATCCACCCCTTCTAACCTAACTCCCAATTTGGCCAACCGATGGACCTCCTTAGCCAACTCTTTACTACCTTCCTCCACATGAGCCAAGCTACCCATGGACACTCTACTCAATGCATCCGCCACCACATTAGCTTTCCCCGGATGATAGTGAACACTCATATCATAATCCTTAAGGAATTCTAACCACCTCCTTTGTCTCAAGTTAAGATCTTTTTGCGTGAACACATATTGGAGATTCTTATGGTCGGTGAAGATATCAACATGCACCCCATACAAATAATGACGCCAAATCTTTAAAGCAAAAACCACGGCGGCCAATTCAAGATCATGGGTTGGGTAATTTTTTTCATGAACCTTAAGTTGCCTAGAAGCATAGGCTATAACCTTACCACTTTGCATCAACACACAACCCAAACCAATACGGGAAGCATCACAATAAACAACAAAACCTTCTAACCCATCCGGAAGTGACAAAATAGGAGCGGACACAAGCCTTTCTTTCAAAGTTTGGAAGCTTTCCTCACACTCATCCGACCACACAAATTTAGCCTTCTTTTGAGTCAACTTAGTCATAGGAGAAGCAAGAGAAGAAAACCCTTCCACAAATCTCCTATAATAACCCGCTAAACCCAAGAAACTCCTTATATCCGACGGGGTCAAAGGTCTAGGCCAATTCCTAATAACATCGGTCTTCTTAGGATCCACCTTAATACCATCCCCCGACACCACATGGCCTAGGAAAGCAACTTCCTTCAACCAAAACTCACACTTTTCATATTTAGCGTACAACTTCTCTTCCCTCAATCTTTGGAGTACAACCCTCAAGTGACCCTTGTGCTCTTCCTCACCCCGAGAATAGATCAAGATGTCATCTATAAACACCACCACAAAAGAATCAAGGTAGGGTTTGAAAACCCTATTCATCAAATCCATAAAGAGAGCCGGAGCATTAGTCAACCCGAAAGACATCACCACAAACTCATAGTGCCCATACCTAGTACGAAAGGCCGTCTTGAGAATATCACACTCCCTCACCTTCACTTGATGATACCCTGACCGAAGATCAATCTTAGAGAAGTGACTAGCCCCATGCAATTGGTCAAATAAATCGTCAATCCTTGGAAGAGGATACCTATTCTTGACGGTGACCCTATTAAGTTGTCGATAATCAATACACATTCTAAGAGACCCATCTTTCTTCTTCACAAACAAAACCGGAGCACCCCAGGGAGAATGACTAGGTCTAATAAACCCCTTCTCTAACAAATCTTTTAATTGCTCTTTCAACTCTTTCAACTCCGCCGGGGCCATACGGTAAGGGGGGATAGAAATAGGTTGAGTATCGGGAAGGAGGTCTATACCAAGATCTATCTCCCTTTCGGGAGGGACACCGGGAAGGTCTTCTGGGAAGACATCTAGAAACTCATTAACAACCGGAATAGACTCAATAGGAGGGACTTTAGACTCCACATCATTGACTCTCACAATATGGTACAAGCACCCTTTGGAAATCAACCTATGGGCTTTAATGCAAGAAATGAATTTCCCCTTCACCACAACATCCCGGCTCTCCCACTCAAGGACGGGTTCATTAGGAAATCGGAACTTGACTTTACGAGTCCTACAATCAATAGAAGCATAATATGCATGCAACCAATCCATCCCAAGAATAACATCAAAATCCACCATGTTCAACTCAACAAGATCACAAGGCAACAACTTATTTAATATGCAAACCGGACAATTTCTATACACTTTTCTAGCAACAATAGAGACACCAATGGGAGTGGATACTTCATATGACTCATGCAACAATTCCGACTCGACATGAAATTTTCTAGCAACTAAGGGGGTAACAAAGGAAAGGGTGGCACCCGGATCAATCAAAGTATAAACATCAAGATCAAAGATTTGCAACATACCGGTCACCACATCCGGAGTCTCATTAACACCTTGTCTACCATGCAAAGCATAAAATCGATTGTCCCTTGGGGCACCACTTTGAGAAGCACCTCTACCCAAAGGAGTAGTGTTAGCACTTCGGACCTTGTTGCGGATCTTGGGACATTCAAACCTCTTATGACCCACTTCTCCACATTCAAAGCAAGCACCCGAACCCTTCATGCAAGGACCACCATGCTTCCTCCCACACTTAGGGCATACATCCATAGAACCCACTTCACCTCCCCCTTGAGGTCTAGGAACATTGATAGCAAATCCCCGGTTGACATGAGGGTTTCCTCGGCCTTGATGAAATCTAGCACCCTTAGGGAACCTATTCTCCAATCGGGCCCTCTTGGCCTCGTGCCCCCTTCTCTTCCTCAATTTCTCCTCCTCCATTTGCTCGGCATAAGTCATCAACCGAGACAAATCCATATCTCCAATGAGCATAGCGGACCGACACTCCTCACTAACCAAGTCGGATACACCCATCACAAATTTGTTCATCCTCGACCTAGAGTCGGCCACCAAGTGAGGTGCATACTTGGAGAGTTGGACAAATTTGAGGGCATACTCCCTCACACTCATAGCTCCTTGCTTCAAGTTCATGAACTCCACCAACTTTGCCTCCCTAAGCTCAAGAGGGAAGAACCTATTAAGGAAAGCAAGTTTAAACTCCTCCCACAACACCACATAGCCATTACCTTTCTCACCCTTCCATTGATCAAACCAAATTTGAGCAACCCCCTTGAGTTGGTAGGCCGCCAATTCCGCCTTCTCACAAGCACCAACATCCATAATGGTCAAGATTTTGCATACCTCATCGATGAACTCTTGCGGGTCCTCATCCACCTTTGAACCATGGAAGACCGGAGGGTTCATCCTCATGAAATCTCTCACCCTTTCCCCCGGGGTGGTAGTTCGAGGAGCTTGGGCTCCTTGTTGCACTTGGTTAGCTACCACTTGTGCAAGCATGGTGAGTGCATCACGGAGCTCACCATTGGTGGGTGGCTCTTCCGGTGATCGGGCCCGTCTTCCCCTCATGTTTGGCATGATGATCTAGCAATCCAAAGAACAAGCGTTAGGGAGGAATCACCTTATCGCACTCTAAGCACGACATAGAACATGAAGAAGGGAAACCTTTCCTAAAACGTTTTGTAGCCTCCCATTCATAGTCGTGGCGCGCTTCACAACCATGATTAGGACTCTACTCAACGCGGTGTGTTGGACTCCGAGGATTTAACAACCTAGTGCTCTGATACCAAGCTTGTCACGACCCAAGCCTAGGGCCTAGACGTGACATGGCGAATGAGGAACCCGAAGGAACCCCAAACAAGCCTCTCAAACTTGTCATCACACTTCATCGGTCGCGGAAGTACAATCAACATTAATTAACGGGAAATAGGGACTAAGGGCAAACCATTTCAAAATGACATCATAGAACAAGAGTCAAGCTCATTTACAAAATACTTGTCCAACGCACACCTCTACATACATAGATAGGACGGGGGCCATGACATACTACCGGCTCCCCTCATAGTCAAAATACAATTGCAAGCTAAAGTCTCAAAACATAGGAGTAGGAAACATAACATAGCCCTCGAATCATTGAGGACTCACCAACAAACTCGGATAAGCACCGTACTAGCCACGTGAATGGAGAGAAGGATCAAGAGTAGCTCCGGTCCCTACATGGTGACATCATGTAGGCAAAATATGCGTTAGTACTTGGAATGTACTAAGTATGCGGGGTGCAACACAACAATAGACAAGGACACAATCGAAATACAAGAAATAGTTTCATAGGCATTATGAATAACAATATGAGGATGCATGATCAAAGTGAAGTCAAAACATGTTTAAGTAAATCTATACTAATAGTAGATATCATATGTGTATGCATGATCCAACCAATCTATAACCCCAACTTAGGATGGGGGATGCCGTTCACACCCGGACACCCTGGTGGCAAGGTATAAACCCCTCACATGGTTGATGTTGGTCACACCCCAAGCATCCTAGGTGGTGAGATATAAACCTCTCACATGGTTGATGTTGGTCACACCCCAAGCATCCTAGGTGGTGAGATATAAACCTCTCACATGGTTGATGTTGGTCACACCCCAAGCATCCTAGGTGGTGAGATATAAACCTCTCACATGGTTGTCCGGTTCTTTTCCCCCGGACCGGGCATGGTCATGCAACACTTTATATAGGAAATTCCCATTAGGCTCTAATGCAATCTCACGTATGGAATGAACATATACACAAGCTTAGTTTGTCATCAACACATCTCTGGATTGCCATACATCTCATAACTCAAGCTTTAAAGCATCGATTCATCAATTCTCCATAGTTGGACATTTTGTCAAACACCTTGAAGGCATGTAATGGAATCAAAGAGCATGGAAAATAGGGTAGTAATTATGCAGCCAAACCAGTGAACAACCTACAACAACACCTTTTAACACCCACAATACCACATGAAAATCTCCACATCCATTCCAAATTTAGATTCAAGTTCTAGAGTCACAACATGCTCAAAACAATCACTTTTCATGTTTAAAATTCAATGTGCAGGAAATTATTACAAAGAACAAGACTAATTTATGAATCTTAACTTAAACCATGAATTAGTGAGTAGAATAGAGTCTAGGCACTATGGGTGGAAGGACCCATGAGTTCAACACCACATACCTTGAGTTCTTATGAAGGTCTTGAGAGTGTCTTCAATGGAAGCTTGGAACTTGGAGCAAGAGTCTCTTCAATCTTGAGGAAGGTTTTGGATTAGGGTTCTTGAGAGAACTTGAGAGAAAATGTGTCTAAGTATGGGAGAGGTGTTTTGGGAAATGTTTTAGAGATGGGAATTGAACTAATGGTATATAGGAAATAACATATGCCCTTTGGAAAAATGGTCCAACACTTAGAAAAAAAAATGAGGCGGGTGAACAGTAAAAACGCTCACTGGAAATTGCATTTCCTGCCGGACAGATTTTACGAAAATGGGCATAACTTCTTCGTCCGAACTCCGAATGAGGTGAAACGAAGTGCGTTAGGTAGCTAACTCAAAGGGCTTTCCATGGATATGTTATGGGCCACCCAATTATTTGTGTGCTAGGAGATATGACCCTCCAAAGTAGACCCTCGAAAAAGGCTTCACTTGGAAATTTCGGATTTTGATACGGTTGCTCTAAAATTTGGGTTAGACCCATTTCCCACTCAATTTGACCCCCTAAACAAGAATATGAAGTCGGATTTTCGAAAAACGAAACGGATTTTTTTTTGATATAGCTAAACAAGTTTCCGGTAACTTCCGAAGCACATTTTTAAGAACCTTTTGGGTCATTTCAATAACGCTTTCGCTCTTCTCTGTGATGTTGTCTTCCACATCAGATATGTGCCTCTAACGATCTCTGTGTAAGATTATCGTGTTCAAAATCGCAATATGTATTAAAGTATTTAATTATACAAAAATCACCAAACAAATTAATCTCATTTGCATCAATCTCATATCTTCATTCATTTTATGATTGAGCTCCTTAGCACTACATTTACATTCACAGGTATATAACATAAAAGTATTCAAAACTAGTTTTTTTAGATTATTGCATCACTTGATCCTTGGTTGATGTTATTGAAATCTCTTTGCGATTAAAAAAGTTTTAAACCATCTGGTCGACTATGTCTATCATGCAGTTCCTTCTACAAATCTCAAGCCGTTTGAAAGTAGAAAACACTTCTGCTTGATGAGACATAGCTTGTTTTATCCACGAGAGAAATTAAAACTCCTCTATTTCAGTTTTCATAACTGGTTCCAACAAATGTAATATTTGTTAAGGGTGTGTTTGGTAATGTTTTCCAATTTTCTCATGTTTGGTTGGATTAAATGTTTTGAAAATATTTTCCAAATCAAATTATTTTCCTCAAATTTAAGGAAAATGACTTCTTTTCAAAAATTAAGGAAAACATTTTCCAAAACTCTCTTCCAACTTCAAATTACAATTTTTGTTGTTGAAAAATTCAATTTATTTTGTCCCTACCCTCAAACCAATCTGATGTACCGTGAGTTTACGGTATTTTTAATACATTTCACTTATGAGTTGTGTGTCTCTAGGGCCATTTTGTATTGGTTTTTATGTATTTTTAACATGTTTGTAGGAAATATGTTCAGACGTGGAAACTGAGAGACACAACTGAAGGATGTGTAGAAAAGGCCATCTACAGAGGTGATCCACGAACCGTAGGTCCATTCACGCTCCGTAGATGGGTGTCGTAGATAGGCAAGCAAGGCATTAAAGGAGATCAGGGAAATCTTGACTAAGTGTAGAACCACGGTTGTAATCAACGGACTGTAGATTGATCTACGGACCGTACAGTTGCTCCGCCAAATGATTCAGAGAAGAGGTTCCAATACTTGATTTTGAAGATTCTAAGTGTGGAGCTACGGAGGAGGATCTACGGACCGTGGATCAAACCACGGTCCGTATTGTTGATCCGTCGTTTGCACTAGAGATGATTGTGTTTTGGAAGCTGAAAATTTGCTAAGTCCTGAGTCACGGAAGGGACCTACGGACCGTAGGTCAATCCACGGTCCGTAGGTCAGTGCCGTAGATCGAAGACGCGTCCTGAAACATTTTTTCCTTATTTCCTTTTCTTTTTAGTTAGGATTTATTTTTCTATATATAGGGCATGTAAACCTCGTTTTATGGGGTTAGCCTTTATTACTTTTATTCTAGTTCTTGACTTTGGAGATTAACTTGCAACTTTAGCAATTCTTAAAGTTCGTTTTCAAGATTTTGACTTTGCAATTCAAGTTGAGATTCTGGGTTTCTTCTACTTATTACGTAAGTTCATGATTTCTTCATCTAAAAATATGAATTGTGTTCTTGCTATTATGGTTAACTAAATCCACAACTAAGGTTGTGGGAACCAGGAGTGATTCACAACGTATGAATAATAACTAAGTAATTCTTGAATAGTGTTATTGCATGCATTGATAATTCTTTCGCTTAGAAATCTTTTTAACGGTGGCCAACGTTAGAACTTGCCTTGTTACTACTTGCCGGACCAAGGAGTTAATTAACTAGAAAAGAATTATCAACATAGATTTAGTGTGATACTATCTAATAGTCTAATGTCGATTGGTACGAGGGTGAAAACTAAGTCATACATCGATGTGATGTCTAATATGAGGTAAAGGTAAGGGTTTGTAAATTATAAACACGTAGCCAGACCAAGGTGCGGGGTGAAATTCTCTAGATGCCGGACCAAGGATTTAGAGATACCTAACTTATCACTTTTCATGTAATACACTAGGAAATGATTGCTATTACTAGGATTACCACGTTATGAGCTTATGGGAAACACGTACACCCTAGTTACTTTCTCATCTTGATAACAACTAAAGTTTGAATCTTGCTCATTGATTACGTAATTTCCTGAATCTGTTTCACAAATCCCCCCCTTTAATTACTTGTTTTTGGAAATACATTGACTAAACGAATATAATCGTTGGTTAAAGTTAAGTTTAAACCATATTCCTCATGGGATCGACCCCAACCTACAAGTTGGGTTCATTAGTTGATAATGATCCCTTTTGCTTCTTTAAGGAGGTGTAATTTGAGTGTATCAAATTTTGGCGTTGTTGCCTCGGACTTTGGCTTTTAGATTAAATTTAACTACATTATTGAACTTTAGTCAAATATTTCCTAATTTTACTTTTCCTTTTGTTTTTGTCTCTCTCAAGTTCCCACTCTACTGTATGCCAAGTACACGGAGTCAAGACGAACCACTTACTCCCTACGATCCAGAATTGAACAGAACTTTGCAGAGAATGAATAATCAAGGAGTTCTAGTTAATCCTATCGGAGGAGAAGTAGGTGATGGTGTTGGGTTGCAGCCTCCGAGGGTTGGTGATGAGAATAATCAGATTCAAGGTTAGAATCTATTGAGAGATGCTGTGAGGGTACATGATCAACCGGGGCCAAGACTGCATGATAATTATAGGGTCAACTTTAATACTATTGATTCTGACGGACCTCTTGTCCTATCTCCTCTACCGCCGAGGCATACATTTGTGGTGACTAGCAGTTTGATGCAGATGTTTACAACGATGGGCTTGTTTGTGGGTGTGGCAACGGACGATCCACATGCTCACATAGCCAAGCTAAGGAGTGTTTACAAAAGTTGTGTGGGTCGACAGGACCTGGACATGGATGTCATTGGATTGTGAGTATTCCCTCTATCATTGACCGGCGATGCTGCTGTGTGGTTTAATGAGCTTCCTTATAATTCAATCTACACATGGAATCAATTGAATGATGTGTTCCTAGCAAGATTCTTTCCAGTGTCCAAGAAGCTGAACCACAAAGATAAACTCAACAATTTTGTAGCACTACCTGGAGAGTCTGTGAGTAGTTCTTGGGATAGGTTCATTGCTTTCATACGAGGTGTTCCGAATCATCGAATTGATGATGAGTTGCTGAAGGAATATTTCTACCGAGGTCAGGATGACAATAGTAAGGCAGTGCTTGATACTATTGCTAGAGGTTCATATAGTGAGTGCACTTTTGAGAAGATTGCGTAGAAGCTAGAGAAGATCTCTCGAAACAACAAATCTTGGAGCACTATAAAGTCGGATATTGGGAGGAACACGTTTGTCGTTCAAGCTACAAACAACCAATCTGTAGATGAGATTCGTGAGGAGATGGCTCAAATGAGGACCGAACTAGGGTTGGTGTTGAAGCATGTGAGCGGAGGTGCGGATAAAGTAAATGTTGTGAATTATTTGACTAGAAATCCACCACCGATTGAGGAGTGTTACTATGAAGAGGATACTTATGCGGTGAATGATCAGATGGGGGGTTTCTGACCAAACACCCAAGGTTCCAATACGGATAATTGGCGCCAAGGTCAAGGAAATCAAGGTCGGAACTATGACAACTACAACCAGAAGGTCAATATGTCTGGGATGGCAACTTCTATCGCGACAACAACTATAACCGAAACAACTATGGCAAAAGAAATGATCGAGTTGGACCTTATGTTCCTCCTCAAAATGGGGAATCTGGTACTAGGAAAGCTGGAGGTAATATGTCACGCATTGAGGATATGATGCAGAAGATCATGAAGAGGGTTGATGCAACTGATGATAATGTGAAGGAGATGAGAAATGACTTGTCTGGTATTGGTCAAAAAGTTGATGCCCATGTAGTGTCAATCAAGCATCTTGAGCAGCAGATGGCTCAGTTGTCAACTACGATAAATCCACGACAACCTGGCACTCTTCCTAGCAACACCATCCAGAATCCAAAGAATGATGGGCATTATATGGCAATCACCACTCGAGGGGGTAAGCAAACCATTGATCCACCTATGTCGTCTGGGGTGGAAATTGAGACTAGTAAAAATGATGATGTGGTAGAGGTAAGTGGAGAGTCCGAGAATGCGATAGAGAAAGAAGTGGAGGTAACTCAAAAAGTTGTCTCCATACCTAGACCTCCACCTCTCTTCCCACAGAGGTTAGTGAAGAAGACTAAAGAAGGAAAATACCGCAAGTTTATTAGTATGTTGAAACAGCTCTCCATTAATGTTCCATTGATAGAAGCTTTGGAGCAAATGCATGGGTATGCAAAATTTATGAAAGATATAGTAACAAAGGAGAGGGCAGTGAGCTTCGAAGATGATGATTGATAGCAACATTGTAGTGCTATTGCTACAAGATCCCTTGTGCTAAAAAAAAGGATCCTGGTGCCTTTACTATTCCATGTACCATCGAGTTGTTGCATTTTGCTAAGGCATTATGTGATCTTGGTGCTAGCATTAATCTGATGCCACTGTCTGTTTACAAGAAGTTGGGTTTAGGAGATCCAAAACCGACTGCGATACGGTTGCTCATGGCCAATAGAACTGTGAAGAGGCCCATTGGTGTGCTCCATGATGTACTAGTGAAAGTGGAGTTGTTTATCTTTCCGGCGGATTTTTTGATTCTTGACTGTGAGGTTGATTTTGAGGTTCCCATCATCCTTGGGAGACCATTTCTTGCCACTGGGCGCGCTTTAGTTGATATGGAAAAGGGGCAGATGAAGTTCAGACTGAATAATGAAGAGGAAACTTTCAATATCTGTAGGTCTATGAAGCAGAGTAGTGAGCTCCAATCGGTATCTGCGATAACATATAGAGTTGAGAGTGGGTCTGAGGTGTAGATTGAAGAGAGACTAGGTGTTGAGGCACTAGCAGCGGCTGTGATAAACTTTGAGAGTGATGGTATTGAAGAGTATGATGAGTTGGTGGCCGCACTTGATAGGTGCGAATATCGTTCGAAACCAAAGAAACTGGAGTTAGACATGAAAAATCGTGAGTCCCCACCCGCAAGACCGTCTGTTGAGTAGGTGACGAAGTTGGAGCTTAAGGCTTTACCATAACATTTGAGGTACGTATTCTTGGGAAAAGATGATACTTTACCAGTCATCATTGCGACAGATTTGAATGGGCGACAAGTGGAGTGTTTGGTTTCTTTGTTTAAGAGGTTCAAGCGAGCTATTGGGTGGACTATTGAGGACATTATTGGGATTCCTCCTGGTATCTATTCTCATAAAATCCAACTCATGCCAGATCACAAGCCTAAAACTGAGCACCAGAGAAGATTAAATCGCATATGCAAGAGGTAGTTAAAAAGGAGATCATCAATTGGTTGGCTGCCGTAGTTATTTATCCCATTGCATATAGTAGATGGGTGTGTCCTGTTCAATGTGTGCCCAAGAAAGGTGAAATTACTATGGTTCCTAATGAGAGAAACGGGCCTGCTCCGATGTGGCCCGTGACTGGATGGAGAGTCAGCATGGACTACCGGAAGCTAAATGCTTGGACAGAAAAGAACCATTTCCCTATGCCATTCATGGATCAGATGTTGGATAGACTTGCAGGTAACAATTGGTATTGTTTTCTTGATGGGACCAAGAGAAGACCACCTTCACTTTCCTTTATGGGACTTTCGTCTTCAAACAAATGTCATTTGAGTTGTGCAATGCTCTAGCGACCTTCCAGCGATGTATGATGTCGATATTCTCTGATATGGTGGAGGACACTATTAAATTATTTATGGATGATTCTCTATAGTAGGTGACTCTTTTGATCGATGTCTAGATCATTTGGTAGAGGTGCTTAAAAGGTGTGAAGATACAATCTGGTGCTAAATTGGGAGAAGTGCCACTTTATGGTGAAAGAAGGGATAGTTCTGGGTCATCCGATTTTTGAGAAGGGCATTGAGATCGATAGCGAAAAAGTAGAGGTAATAGAAAAGCTTCCACCACCTATCTCTGTAAAAGGTGTTAGAAGTTTTCTTGGGCATGCATGTTTCTATAGGAGGTTCATCAATGGCTTCTCTAAAATTGCACATCCATTGTGCAAACTGCTCGAAAAAGAGTATAAGTTTGATTTTGATGATGCTTGTCTGAGAGCATTTGGAGAGTTGAAGGAGAAGTTGGTTACTACACTTATCATTATTTCACCGGACTGGGGACAACCGTATGAGGTAATGTGTTATGTGAGTGGAGTGGCGCTTGGTGTAGTATTAGGACAGAGGATAGAGAAAATTATGCATCCTATTTACTATGCTAGCAAAACTCTAAATGTGGCCCAAAAGAATTATAATCTGACTGAACAAGAGCTTCTTACAGCGGTTTTCGCATTTGAGGAATTCCTATCCTACTTGCTTGGTACTAAGGTCATAGTGCATACTGACCATTATGCATTGAGGTATTTGATGGTGAAGAAGGATGCAGAACCGAGGTTAATTAGATGGGTATTGTTGCTATAAGAGTTTGATTTGTGGTAAAAGATAGAAAGGGGACCAAAAATCAAGTTGCCAATCACTTGTCCAGATTAGAGGAAGAGGCTATGCTAAAGCTTGGGGATAGGGCTGAAATTAATGATGCTTTCCAGATGAACAGGTATTGGCTGCTTCTCATGATTTGATTCCTTGGTTTGCAGACTTTGCTAATTATTTTGCAAGCGATTTGGTGCCCCCTTATTTTTCTTTTCACCAAAGGAAAAGGTTTATGCATGATGTGAAGAAATTCTTTTGGGATGAGCCTTACTTGTATCGTAGTTGTGATGATGGGATTATTCGTCGTTGTGTGCCTGAAGTTGAGATGTTGAGTGTACTTGAGGTGTGTCATTCATTACCTGTTGGTGGGCATCATAGTGGTATTCAGACTACACATAAGATTTTATAGTGTGGGTACTACTGGCCTACCATCCACCAAGATGCTCATTATTTCGCCAAGTCTTGTGACCGTTGCCAAAGAGAATGGGGGATTTCAAAGAGGCAAGAGCTTCCTATGAACCTTATATTGGTGATAGAGTTGCTTGTTGTATGAGGCATTGATTTTATTGGTCCATTTGTGAGTTCACATGGGATGAAGTATATTCTTGTTGCGGTTGATTATGTGTCGAAGTGGGTGGAAGTAATTGTGCTCCCCAACAATGAAGGTAAAAGAGTGACCTCATTCTTGAAAAAGAATATCTTCTCCAGATTTGGTACACCTAGGGCGATTATCAGTGATAGAGGTTCCCACTTTTTTAATAAGTTGTTCAAGGCGCTAGTTGAGAAATATAGTGTATGCCACAATGTAGCCACTCCTTACCATCCGCAGACTAGTGGGCAAGTTAGAGTGTTCAACAGAGAGATCAAACAGATTTTGGCGAAGACTATGAATGCTAATAGAATGGATTGGTCAAGGAAGCTTGATGATGCTCAATCGGCCTATGGCACTGCATGCAAGACTTCCATAGGTATGTCTCCTTACCAACTTGTATATGGGAAGTCTTGCCATTTACCGGTATAGCTAAAGCATAAGACTATGTGGGCGATGAAGAAGCTAAATTTGGATTGGGGCACCGCATCTAATCAAATAATGAATGACTTGAATATGGTTGATGAGTTTTGCCAAAAAGCTTATGAAGTTCAGCTTTGTACAAAAAGAAGATGAAGAGGTATCATGATCAAAGAATTGAAAAGCGAGAATTTATTGTGGGTGATCTTGTGCTTCTATTCAACTCTAGGTTGCACTTGTTTCCGGGCAAACTCAACACCAAATGTACCGGGCCATTTTTGCTAACAAAAGTGCTCCCCCATGGAGCAGTTGAGCTTGAGAACAGTGAAGGAATAAGGTTCATGATAAACGGGCAAAGGATCAAGATCTATCTGGGAAACGGGGAAAGTGTGTAAGAAGTTGTTGAGGCCCACTATCTTGATGAAATCTGAGTAATCAAGAGGCCTGCGTCGTGCCACGACGTTAAATCAAACACTGCTTGGGAGGCAACCCAAGATGTAAAATCTAGCCAACAATAGGTTCTTGTTTTCCATTTAGTAGTTTTCTTCATTTAGTTCCTTCTCTGTACTTGTTTAGATAGTTGCTTTAGTTTTGTTTTAGTGTTGGCTAGATATAGCATATGGTCCGTGTCTAAAAAGTGTCCAGAAAATGTAAAAAGAAAAGGCTAATGGTTGCTACATATGCAGGGGTGAAAAACAGAATCTGCAGAAAAAGGTCTGGTGCAGAGGTCTACGGACCCCATCGACGGTCCGTGGTTCATTCCACGGACCGTGAATGGTGTCCGTAGATCCCAGGTAAGGTTTCTAAATTGTCCAAGTATGGATGTGATCTACGGTCCCCATCTACGGACCGTATATCGACTCATAGACAGTAGACGGGTTCTCGTGGGTCCAAACCCTAGTTTTGCTGACTCGACCGGACCCCTCCTAAATAAAATTCTCCCATTTTCAAATCATTCCCACTTCCCTCCATTCACTCCCAAACCATTTATAAACCTTCCCACTACTCCAATCACTCCATATTACCATAAATTCCCCTTCAATCACCCTACATCTTTCCCGCGTAATTCCAATCATTTTTTTTATTATTCCACTCACCCCCAAATTCCCCAAGAGGTCCGGTGTTCGGGTTCAATACAAGAAGGCGAGTTTGTGGTATTGAAAGCATACAGTCATCACACAATCACCCCATTCCCATTGCTTATTAGGTAATAGACTTTCCTTTCACTTTGAATTTGGATTCATTGATTGATTATAGATAGTCCGGAATTGGGTCTTGACCTTGGGTAGTTGAATGTATGTAAATGCATGCAAAAACTAAAATTACAAACACCCTTGGGACAATAGATAGTGATTGTGTGTCTTTATAATGTATAGAATCAGTGTAATAAGAGTTTAAAATGCAACTTTCGACTTAGGGTTCCTAGTTTTGTGTGCAATTCATTTGAATTTACTAATCGGAACCCTTAGAATGACGAACTAGCATAATTTATGTTGAAATGCATGACTAGACTAGGTCATATTGTTGAAATTGGTAAAATTGGGGTCAACATGAAGGATGCCTGAAACCTAGCACATATTTGATTCACGAAACCACGTCTACGGACTGTAGATTAATCTACGGGCAGTAGATCAGGTCTGTGAGTCTGCACACCATAAAATATGCTAAGTGTGGAACCACGAATATGGACTACGGTCCGTAGATCAGTCTACAGACTGTTCTACACATCTGTGGTTCCCATCAGAGTCCAAATTTTTAGGACTCCTAATCTATGGAGGGGATCTATGGACCGTAGATCCCCATCGTCGGTGGCCATTCAAGCCACTGTCTGAATTTTTTTTTGTTTTTCATTTTTTTTCGTTCTTAGTTCTAAAATCTTTTCGAGTGTGTTATGGACCTATTTTGGTACTAATTCGACAGCCACAGGTACTATGGCGCCTAAGAAGCAAGTGACCTACTCCAAAAGAGGCAAATCAAAATCTGTGGCGCCTACTTTTAGGCTGATTGATGAAGACACGAACGCGAAAAAGGATCCAGCATATGTTCCACCGGCCACAAGGACATATCCCACTGCACCTCGGGCTACCCGAAATACATCCCAGCAGGTGGTCACCGATGCAGTCACTGTCTCCCAGTCTGATGAGGAGAACACACTGATCGCGTCACCGGCTAGCTATGCTTTCGGTTCTGAGACCGGTTCTACATCTGGCTCAGAGTCTTCCCCTGCTTCCGGCTTTGAGCCTGCCCATGCTTTCGGCTCCGGTTCTGGATCTGCCACATGCTCAGGTTCACATGGCCAAGCTGCCTTGTCTGAAGAGGCCACTAGTTTAGGAGAAGTCCCGGTACCACGAAACTACGACCCTGATCCGGTGGATAAAGAGCCAAACAGATGGTGTGTTGAGGGACAATGGCAAATCTACCGGGATGCCAGAATGCAGAATGAGAAAGAGAAGATGGCCCGACTTATTACTGAAGAGCGCAGAGTCCTCATGGGGAGCTGACGCACTATTTCCGACATCCACCAGCTATTTCATCTTGACAAGTGTTATTGGATGGCTCGAGACCCCAGGACTTATAGCGAGGAGATTTTGTGGGAGTTTTATGCCTTCTATGCTTCCACTCTCCAAGGTTCGATCGACAAGAGGTCCAAGCCCACAACCCAGGACCCTCTCACTTCTACTATGGTCCGAGGTTTTCTAGTGGACATATCACATACCACCATCAACCGATTTCTCTACCGCCCTGGCCCTGATCACACTTGGGCACTCAACACGGCCAAATTTGACTACAAATGAGATATTGTGAGAAGTGGAGCATTCACGTGTAATGTCAAAAAAAGGGAGGCCATCTTACTGTAGTTCGCCAGGCACATAGCTGCAAATGGAGAGCATGTGGGGTGGGTTAACTCACCGCGTTTAGGTATTCGGAAGGCCACCTTGAATTTGGTGGCCAAGTTTTTTTGGGTTGCTGGTCCGAAACAGAGTGTCATCCACAAATGCTGACAATGCACTTATGTGGGACAGAGCAGTAATGGTTGCAACATTGGTAGCTAGGCTCGAGATCGACTTCGCTCGCATGCTGCTGGCAGAGATTCATGAGAGGGTGTTCAAGACCTCCACTACTTACCCTTTTTCGTGCCTCATTTTCAGCTATGCAGGGACTCTGGAGTGCCAATCTGGCATTGTGACAAATTGATACAGGCAGCAGGGATCCTAGATATTGGCCTGATTCGGGACGAGGCAAATATGGCAGCACCTCGCAGAGTACCGCGGATCGATTTGTCATTGGGTACTGATTTAGTAGATGATGTGGAGCAGATGCATGGAGATGAGCTTGCCCCTCCAGCCCACACGAATGATGCCCCGGCCTCTTCTTCTTAGGCTTCTAGTGAGGCCCCCAGCTCATCTAGAGCCACCCCGCCTTCTTGAGCCTCTGTTGTGCCGTTAGCTCGAGTTCAGAAATTGGAGGCGTAGATGGCCACACTGCTTCACCATGTGAAACCATGGATGCATAAGTCCATTGCAGAGTGTGAGGCTAGGATGGAGAAGAGGATGGAAACCATGGTGGATTAAAAGGTGCAGGCCGTTCATAAGCTCCAGGATGCTTACGATTTGAGAGTACTCGCACGGCTAACCCCCGTCACAGATTTTTCCTCCATTCAGTCTGAGTGGGACAGTCTCCGGGCAGACATTGATTCCATCCTTGCTACGCCCACAGATGAGTCAGAGTCTGCACCTACTGCATTGGCTGATGATATCGTACTCGATGTTCTATTTAGAGAGGAAACAAATGCCCGACTCGAGCCCACTCATGCTCGTGGGAAGAGGCACCACTCCATACACAATCCTGACACTACTGAGGAGGCCCGATCAAAGAAACAGGAGCTCCAGTAGACTGAACTGGCTCGCAAAGCCTCTATTATAGATAAAGAGATGTGCCAGCCAAGGGTTCGTGAGAATGCGCTTGGGGCTTCAAGTTTTGTGCCCGTTTGAAGGCAGTTGCTACGGTGGGAGATGATGTAAACACCACTGATGGTGCGATGAGAGTGATTAATAGCACTATTGAGAGTGCTAGGCTAGATGATGTGGGCACTACTAAGGGTGACCCAAGTGTTGTTAGAGCGTGCTCCGGGAATTCGGACCCACCCGCTTGTTAATAGTTAGTCGGCACTATGCACCACAGGTTTGCTTCACCCAATCCATTACTTTTTACTGCTTTTTTGTGCATTGGGGACAATTGCACCTATTCTTTTTGTTGGGGGTGGGGTAAATGGATTGTGAGTGTTAGGGTGAAGTCTGAGTAACGTAACTCATAATCCTCTATTGGGGTTTTCTTGCCTGTGTTCTTTTCCCCCAAGAGACTGCTTAATTTCTGTTGAACCGACATATGTTAGGGTTTTATGTGTGGAAGCATGAGAAAGAATGAAGCATGATGGCAAAAACTTTCTGAAAAATATGATACCTGTCCAAAATTTGTGATATGTGCTAAAATCTGTAGACTAGAATGAGTTGAATGTGTTGGCTCTGAGTATGACATGATAATGAACCAACTTGATGGCATTACTTAAGCTAAAACTTGAACTGGGTACTCTAATAATCTGATAATGAAACTATGTGCCAAGAGTTTGTGAAAATAGTGATTGTTCAAACAGTCTTTGTGCCAATCTAGAACTTGCCCGGTTAATCCTGCTAAGATAATCTGCTCTAAAGGCTAGGAAATGATCATAGGCCCTTGTTCTGATAAGTTCACAAATTGCCTAAAAAGAATCCAATCGAATGAAAATTAATGCTCCCTTTGATCCAAATGCTTTGAACCTAAATTAAACCATTTGTTTCTAAACCCCTAACTCACCTTCCCATAATCTACTGTGTTGGCCCCAGTCCCTCCTTGGACATGTGCACCTCGACTTAGGCCAAAATCCAAAGTTGAGGGTATTGTGCACCTCAACCAATGGAAAATCCATAAGCTGAGGGTGGCTATAAAAGAGGAAACCGAAAGATAACTGGGTATGAAAAGAGTTTGGTGTTGAAAAAGAGGGAAAAAAAGAAAAGAGAGGACAGGATGTGGCTTTGTGCAAAACAAAGCAAAAAAAAGTGTTGAAAGCTAAAGAAGAGAATAAAATGTAAGAAAAAGATAAAGGGATAAAGAAAGATCTACAAAAAAAAAATAAAAATTGAAAGCCACATCCATAGTTGAAAAGAATCAAGGGAAAGAAGAAAAAATGGTAGGATGTCAAAAATAGGGTAAAAAGAGGTAGAAAGCTTAATGTAATGTCAAGGAGGGAAGAAAGTCACTAAAAAGTACCCAAATGTACCAAACCTGACCCTAAGCCTACGTTACAAGCCAAGAAAGTCCTATAGTAATCCTAGAACCTAGTTTGGAGAGTTTCAAACGTGAAAATACGGGAAAGCCTATGGTATTGAGCACTGACTGTACTGGAAATTACTTCTGAGTGTGAGTTTTAAAAGAATCCTTGTACTCAAATCATATTCATTGTGTGAAAAAAAGGGATTTCATTTGAAGTAAGGGCACTAGTTACATTGTCGGGAAGTTGGTACCTTGGTGATAGTAAAATAGTGTATGTTGTGTGTTGAGTGGTCGATCTTTGTCGTGTTTTGATCCGGACAAGTTAGCTTGTTGAGTCTAAGAGAAAAGATTTGCACTCGAGACGAGTGTCAGGGTAGAGAGCCATGTGATTGCTTGTGCTTGAAATGCTTGCTTCTATACCAGTGTCATTTAGAGTCTTAGTGTGTCGCTTAAGGACAAACAATGAATTTAAGTTGAGGGTGTTGATGTACCGTGAGTTTACGGTATTTTTAATAGATTTCACTTAAGAGTTGTGTGTGTCTAAGGCCATTTTGTATTGGTTTATATCTATTTTTATCATGTTTGCAGGAAATATGTTCACTCGTGTAAACTGAGAGACACAACTGAAGGATGTGCAGAAAAGGGCATCTACGGAGGTGATCCACGGACCGTAGGTCCATTCACGCCCCGTAGATGAGTGTCGTAGATGGGCAGGCAAGGCATTAAAGGAGATCAGGTAATTCTTGATGAAGTGTGGAACCACGGTTGTAATCGACGGACCGTAGATTGATCTACGGACCGTACGGTTGCTCTATCAAATGATTCAGAAAAGGGGTAAGGGGTTCCAGTACCTGATTTTGAAGATTCTAAGTGTGGAGCTATGGAGGAGGACCTATGGACCGTGGATCAAACCACGGTCCGTACTGTTGATCCATCGTTAGCACTAGAGATGGTGATGTTTTGGAAGCTAAAAATTTACCTAAGTCCTGAGTCAAGGAAGGGACCTACGGACCGTAGGTCAATCCACGGTCCGTAGGTTAGTGTCGTAGATCGAAGGCGTGTCCTGAAACAATTTTTCTATATTTCGTTTCCTTTTTAGTTAGGATTTGTTTTTCTATATATAGGGCATGTAAACCTCATTTTTGGGGTTAGCCTTTATTACTTTTATTCTAGTTCTTGACTTTGGAGATTAACTTGCAACTTTAGCAATTCTTAAAGTTCGTTTTCAAGATTTTGACTTTGCAATTCAAGTTGAGATTCTGGGTTTCTTGTACTTATTACGTAAGTTCATGATTTCTTCATCTAAAAATATGAATTGTGTTCTTGCTATTATGGTTAACTAAATCCACAACTAAGGTTGTGGGAACCACGAGTGATTAACAACGTATGAATAGTAACTAAGTAATTCTTGAATAGTGTTATTGCATGCATTGATAATTCTTTCGCTTAGAAATCTTTTTAACGGTGGCCAACGTTAGAACTTGCCTCGTTACTACTTGCCGGACCAAGGAGTTAATTAACTAGAAAAGAATTACCAACATAGATTTAGTGTGATACTATCTAATAGTCTAATGTCGATTGGTACGAGGGTGAAAACTAAGTCATACATCGATGTGATGTCTAATATGAGGTAAAGGTAAGGGTTTGTAAATTATAAACACGTAACCAGACCAAGGTGCGGGGTGAAATTCTCTAGATGCCGGACCAAGGATTTAGAGATACCTAACTTATCACTTTTCATGTAATACACTAGGAAATGATTGCTATTACTAGGATTACCACGTTATGAGCTTATGGGAAACACGTACACCCTAGTTATTTTCTCATCTTGATAACAACTAAAGTTTGAATCTTGCTCATTGATTACGTAATTTCCTGAATCTGTTTCACAAATCCCCCCTTTTAATTACTTGTTTTTGGAAATACATTGACTAAACGAATATAATCGTTGGTTAAAGTTAAGTCTAAACCGTATTCCTCGTGGGATCAACCCCAACCTTCAAGTTGGATTCTTTACTTGATAACGATCGTTTATGCTTTTTTAAGGAGGTGTAATTAGCGTATCACAACCCCCACCCCTCCCCCCCAAATAAAATAATTTAATGCTTATTTTTAAAAACCATTTTAACGTCAATTTTTTTTACCCCACCCTCACGCCTACTCCCCAGCCGCCTACCACCATCCCCCTAAAAAGTTGTTTTTAAAAGATATTTCCAATTTCAATTTTTTATTTTTCCACCCCACCCCCTACCCTCGACCCCCCTCCCCATCAGCCCCTTACCAACCCCCCACCCCTCTTCCAAAAAGAAAATTTGAGTTTGTTTTTAAAAAATAATTTCAACTTCAAAATTCATTCATAAATCAGACACTAAAAAATCTTTTCCGAAAAATATTTTTTACTCACCGACCAAACATGAATAAATATGTCCAAAATCTAGTGGTTTTTTTATGAAAATTTTTTCCATGAAAAGCATTTTCCTTCATACCAAACACACCCTAAATTCATTCCAGATGAGGGTGACTGGAACGTGACACCTGATCCAGTCAGCACAACCACAACCATTATCATACCCATAATGAATACTCACATTGACAATTAATGGTTCCTGGCATGTAATTATATATACTTAGTCGTCTCATTAGGTTCGATTCATGTTTTTCTATTCCCGTTCATATACACCTACAATAGGGACATTGACAAGAATACACAACACCAAACTAGAAGTTGAACCATCATCTAACCCTAGTTCACAGGACAAGGCCTTTCCCACGGTGCACATCATATTTATCAACTAGGGTACATGTACAATCATCCCTTTTTCCATGCCCGAAGGCCTAAACATGAATTCTACCATCAATTAACATTATAGTACGCAGTGAGCACGAATTTATGACTATTTAGTTGAGTAAACCTAGCCTACCTGGGTGCCAAGCAGCTGAAGAGGGATTCTAGCTTCAATCATGGCTTCCGGACAACGAGACGGTGGATTTTTGGCCGGGAAACTGCCAGTTGTCGTCAAACATACGCTAGAAATCTCTTTCTCCTTCCTTCCCAAGCCTAGACTAGTCTTTTGAGGGTTTCTGGGGTGATCCTCGCATCTTTTTGACACTTAGGGAAAAAAGGAGAAAATAAGTCTTCGCATTATTAAGTTCTCCTCCCCCCCTCCCCCGACCATCTCGCTGTAGTGCTCCCAACTCGCTGGAGCACCGTCGCCGTAGCGGTATCACCCCGCTATGGCGTGACAGTGGGCCCCAACATGCTCAAGACATTTTTCCCTTCTTAATTAACAACGTTTCGGGTCTTTACACAGTGTCTGCCCTGTTTGGTTGGCCATGTTATTATATGGTCATCATGTAATTTGGTGTAATTGGCAACATGTAATTACACTCTTCAATTCATAGGGGAGGCTGTGAATTGCTGGTAGTTAATGGTGTAATTACTACCTTATTACTTTTTAATTTCTTCCTTTTATTTTTATTTTTTTTCGTTTTAATGTATTTTTTATTTATATAATTTTTTTATTATGATAATATTTTCTAAAATAATTTCTTTTATATATTTTTATATTTCATTTCCTCCTTATTTTCGACTTTTACGTCATGTGATTCCATGCAATTTTTCATATTATGTAAAAAAAAATCATTAGTACAATTCTTAGTATTCTAATTTTAAATTAACGTTGAATTCATTGTTGAATAAATTTATGGACTTACGTTTTCTTTTTTCTTTTAAATCATATTTATGTGTGTTTTGTTGAAATTCGACATAAGAGTATTATGTTAAATTTTTGTTTTGAATTTAGAACTTATGTTATATTTTTCAATTTCATGTTTTAGGAGTATTGACTCGATATTTTACGTTGCAAGCTATTTTTTAAATTAGACTCGATAATTATCTTGTTGTCAACCGTTTTATTATTTTATGACATTATATTTATAACAACAATATTTTTGTCAAATATGCATTTCATGATGTTCATAGAAATTCCGTAGTTTTAGTTTTTATAATAAATTTAATAAAAATATTATAAATTGAAAATTATAAATCAATTTTTTTTATAAAATTAATTTAGAACATATGTTTATTAATTAATATATTTTCAAAAGACAATATATATCTTAAATATTCAATTTATTATCATTTATAAAGGTCCTTATTTGTCTAATATAAATAATTTTAATAAAACTTTATGATTACACCTGTGCAACCAGACAATACACTTGTAATTACACTGTGATTACATTGTAGCAAACAAACATATCAACATAATTACTAAGGATGTGTAATTACTAGGCCGACACTTACTATCCTAGTAATTACATCAATTTTCATTACCTGGTGACTTTCCAAACAGACCCAATTTTTTTTTTTGGAATATCAACAGTTAGATTAGGTAAGCATTTTTTTGTCTATTTTTTTTAAAGAGTAAAAATAAAAACAAACCCATTGAACATGACTTCATCAACTAATATCAAAGACTTTTTGTTGCATTTTTTATCCTCAATTTTAGTAATTTTTGAACTTCTCCTCTATATTAATTCATCTCTTCTTCTTTTTCTTTTTTAAGAAGGTGGAAATGGCTTGAAGCTGAAAAATATTACTTGAAACCCTAAATAGAAGGTGCTTTAATTTATTGCTAACATGATAATACTTTAGTGAAGAACTAATAAGAAAAATAAGCATATTATGAGTCGTATAATTCAAATCGTAAGTAGTATGAACCAAAACTCTCTCAGTATTGTGTTAAACATGATCTATATTGAATGATATTAGTCACATATAATTTGTATTTCAGAATATTAACATAATTTTGTATTTCAGAATAAATTATATGTCATGTAAATGTGAAACCCAGAAATAAACATAATTAAAAAAAATCATTATAATTCTTTTTCTTTTTATGTTAAGATTAAATAAATTTGGCATAACAAATAAATATTTTATATGCTATATATAGAAACTCAGCTAAACATCTATATATTTTTATAATTTATTAATGTGTTAATATTAGCTCTAATCATTGTCTCTTCGTGTTCTTCTTAGTTTGATGAGCAAAAGGATTACCATAGAGAAAATTTTGCGGGTTACCTTTCTTGATGTGGAACGTGTTAGTCCTGTAAGAATACATCACGCTGAACATGAAACATTACACCACCTAGTCTCTTGAGAAACTTCAGAAAAAAAAAAGATAAAGAAAGTGAACCATCTCTTGAGAGAGGGGATTGATGCCAGTGAGTTTACATTGTTGTACAACGATGTTTTGGAGCTGATAAGTCTGGCTACAGAGGATTTCCTTCTGCGAGTCAAACAAGCTCGAGAACGACGTTGTAGGACTGGTCAAGGCCAGTTGTAATTGATTTTCCATTGTAGACTCTGCCAATCGAAATTCTGACCGATCTCGAAGCAATAGATCAAACTTATTCATGCATCAGATTCGACAAGCAATTGAAGAAGATGAGCAAAGCTAAAATCCATCAAGATCAGTTCTAGGGTTTCCACAGCTATGTAAATGGGGGAAGAAGAGGAGGCGGGGAACAAAACAATCTTGAGGATTCACACATCAGATTCAACAATAGATCGAACCGATTCACGCATCAGATTCAACAATAGATCGAAGCAATTAAGGATTGTTTTGTTCCCCACCTCCTCTTCTTCACCCATATACATAGATGTGGAAACCCTAGAACTAATCCCGATGTATTTTAGCTTTGCTCCTCTTTTTCAATTGCTTGTTGAATCTGATGCAGGAATCGGTTCGACCTATTGCTTCAAGTGTGGGAATAAAATCTTGGCAGCAACTAGTATGGCAGCGACATTTGTTGAACTTACTGCCACAAATGTGAAAGTTGGCAAGCCACATTTGTGGAAGTTGGTAGTCAATGTTTGGTAGAGTTTTGGTAGAGTTTGACAACCAAACTTTGTGGAAGTTGGCTACCACATTTATTTCACTAATGATGTAATCAAGAGGTTCAAAAACACTATATATAGAGTAGTAATTGAACACTTGAGGACACACCAAAAATAGAGAAGCAATAGAGAGTAGAGAGAGTAATCCACGTACTACTTCTTAGTTTGGGAGAAAAATAGTGTGGAAGTAATATAATTGTGAGTTGTAAGAAATAAAAGAGTGTTGAGTAGTCTTTTGAAACTACCAAGTTTTTCATCAATATTATTGTATTACTTATTCGGGTATCATATTTACCTCATTTTAATATTTGGTGGAGTTGTTACTCTCTTTCTAATGCTATTTAGTTTGGACATTATCTTGGGTGTGATTATCATTTTGTCCAACAACGTGGTATCAGAGCCATGGAAAATAATAGTCCGTTGTCCTTTCAGTACCCCCGTCTCACAAGAGAAAATTATGAAAAATGGTGTCTACGAAGTGAGTGGAGGTAGCTTCCATGAAGTGACTTACTACTCCAACTGCAAAGAGTATATCTGGTTTCGTAGATGTCAAGTACCATAGACTTCCTACGAGACATTTGAACAAAGTGGAGTCCACCTTTTCTCCATCATCAAACTTTGACAATTTTGTTCCACTTTCCATTGGGGTGTTCACAAGGTTGCAATCAAACATGTTGAACTTTCTTGAGATATGAAAATGCCTTCCTCCATTTGTTTCACTTCTAGGCCCAAGTAATATGACATGAGCCCTATGTTCGTCATCTCAAACTCAAGGGACATAAATTTCTTGAAAGGTTCAAATAAAGATGGGTTATTGCCCGTTAGAATGAGATCATCAACATAAAGACAAACAAGTAGAATATCTCCATTATCATTAACTTTAATGTAAAGAGCATATTCATGGAGACAACGAGTAAACCCATTGTCTTGAAAGTATTTGTCAATGCAGCTATTCCAAGCTCGTGGAGCTTGCTTCAACCCATATAATATTTTCTTCAACCTCAACAACTTATCTTTATGATTTTTAACCACAAATCCCAATGGTTGCTCAACACCGACTTCTTCTTCAAGATATCCATTCAAGAATATTAATTTGACATCTAGTTGATGGATCTTCCACTTCATTTGCACCTCAAAAGAAATCAATAGACGAATTGTCTCTATGCGGGCATAGGCGCATAGATTTCCTCATAGTTGATGCCATGCCTTTGTTTGTAGCCTTTAGCCACAAGTCTTGCCTTGTATCTATCTACCTCTCCATGAGCATTTTTTTTCGTCTTGTATAATCATTTGACTCCAATTGCTCGATGGTCCTTAGGAAGAGTTGTTAACTCCCAAGTGTTGTTCTTCTATATTGACTGGATCTCCTCCTCTATTGGTTGTCTCCACCTTTTGTCAGTAATAGCTTCATCAAAATTCATTGGTTCACTATCAGCAAAGAGACAACACAAAAATTCAAAATTACTAATTTCTTGTGTGTCATCATAGAGTTCTTGGATGCTCCTCATCATATGCGGTCTTTCACTTGAACTCTCTTGAGTAGACGGAGATGCAACATTTGCTGGTGAAGGAGGTGGGGTTGCATCTTGTTCAGGTGCCATGGTTTCCTATTCTTCTTCATCTCCAAAGTATGGAAGAAAATCATATGTTCTTTCTTCCGGATTCTCCCAATTCCATGATGCTTTTTCATCAAATTCAACATCACGACTCACCACCACTTTGTTAGTATTTTGATTGTACAATTTGTAGCCTTTTGAAATCGCGTCATATCCAATAAACACATACTTGACACTCTGATCATCAAGTTTAGCTCTCCCTTGATGTGGAACATGAGCATAGGCTATGCTCCCAAAGATTTTCAAGTGCTTGACACTTGGCTTTCTTCCGATCCATGCTTCTTGAGGTGTTTGATCTCGTACTTTTTTGTTAGAGACATGTTGCTCAAATAAACTGCACAAGAAACAACCTCGGCCCAAAATTCTTTTGGTTGATGTTTAGCTTTCAACATTCATCTAGCCATATTAAAAATTGTTCTATTCTTTTTTTCTACAACTCCATTTTGTTGGGGCGAGTAAGGTACCGTTAGAGGTTGACGAATTCCATGAGATTGACAAAAGTCTTTAAATTCATTTGAAGTAAATTTGTCTCCTCTAGCGGACCTTAATGCTTTTATTTCATAGCCACTTTCTTTTTCTACTTGTGCTTTGAAATTTTTAAAGGCAACAAAAACTTCAGATTTTTGCTTCAAGAAGTATACCCAAGTCTTTCTACTGAAATCATCAATAAAGAGCAAGAAGTATTTTCTTTTACCAAAAGAAGGTGGACCGATAGGACCACACACATCGATGTGTACAAGTTGGAGTGGCTTACTTGTTTTTGATATGGAGTCCTTTGGAAAACTCCTCCTTGCATGTTTTCCAAGAAGACAAGCTTCACACAACTGATTTGGATGGTTGATTGACGGTACCGTGGTTTTAGGTACAGATACACCAATGAATAAGATCGTTTTATCCTGGGAGGATATATTTCATTAACCTCGGGTACTTGAGGGGAATAATTTCCTTAAGGGGACATTGTGCATTCAGTGGGCTCGATTTTCTTTCTTTGAGAAAAATATTTTATATTGTTAGTAATCTGTTTCTGATTCTATTTTCTCTACTAGTTTTAATTTTCTAGTTTGAAAATACTCTTTAACCTTTGTTGTTTCTTACCAAGTTCTTCAAAGTTTTGTTCTAAGTATCTTAGGAATATTAGATGACCAACAATCTTAAGGAAATTATTATACTGTTGGTATTTCTTGTATTCTACTGATTGAGAGAAACAAATCACGAAAGTAGAAGATTAATGCATTACTTCTCTAGAATTTGTTGCTTTGTTTAGCAAGGTCGAAGTGCGAATGTACTAGAATAATTGGTGGTATTTCAGTTAAAGATTACACCAGGTAACCTTCTTATTATTTATCTAAGGAGGAAAATAGTTTCTAATAGTTAACAATTTTGATATTTATCATGTATGTCTTTGGAAAAATATCTGCAAACCATATGGTTTTTTGAATGAATTTTCTTTGGCAAAAAGTGTTGCCTTTAAAATTCTTTAGTTTGCAGAATGAGAGATGCACATTTTTGTTTGATAAAATAGTATGTCAAAATGTTATAGTTGAAAGACTATTTGAAAAGAAAAGCATATCTATGTGATAATCTATGAATATGTTCAATTCTGTTTGGAGATTGAAAAAAACTTTTGAAGTTTTGTACTCCGTGTCAAATTTGACTGTGTCTGATTTTTGTAGACTAAATTTTTTTGTAGTTTTCTACTCTGGATAAATTAGACTATGCAATTGGTTTGAAGAATATGAAAACTTCACATAATAAGTCAATGTTGTACTTTTGATTTTCTTCTAAACTTCACTGTTATATAGAAACAAATTGTACAATAATGTTTGCCTTTATTGTTAGCATTTTAAATACTAAGTGGTATGTCTATTTGTGATAGAGGAAAAGTACTAGTGACGTAGAGTTTGTGATTTTGTGCCTTTATGGAATAAACTTCGACATTGTGTAAAAATTGTCAAATGGAATTGAAGCACTATAATTCTTTTGTAGAATAATATTTTCAAAAGTGGTTTCGTGTTGCCAATAACACTTTGATAGCATGAGAAAAAAAATATGTGGAAAAACTATTTTCAAATACTGGAAAAATAATTTTGAGATCATATTTAAAATGTTGGGGGTTCTTTGCTTATGACAAAGATAAAATTAGACTTAGTGTCTAATTTAAATTTCGAGCACAAGATATGAAATTCAATGATACTTTTGTATTATGTTATACCAATAAAATTCTTGGAGTGTATTTGATATTGTGGTCGTTGAGTTTCTCTTTTACTAGTATATGGCATGACTAGTATGAAACTACCAAATTACATGTATACTTGTTCAAAATGATTGAGTTCTTTTATGAAAAAATGTCACTTAAAATGTTGTGATTTTTCATGAAAAGATATGTCTATTAAATATAACTATTTGTATAGACATGAATATTGGTGAATAGTCATTTGTCATGTTTTGTAAAAGAAATATTTGGACTATATTGCCTTTTTTGGACTCGATGAAACTTTGTTCATGGGTAGTTCTATACCAATCAAATTGAAAGTTATGGAAAGGTCCTTCCGAAAAAGACATTTGACAAGGTGATGACTCTAAACAATGGTTGTATCACACAAAATTGTAAAAAATAGGAACAAAGTATTTGTGAGAAAAAGCTACCTCGCGGAGAGCTTTTTAAACTCAATATTTTTATTTGTTCATACTTGTTTGAGTCAAACTCTTTGTGACATGAACACTTGGGGAATGCCAATTACAAAACCTTGCAAGGAAAACAACTTAGAAGTTTTGTCTAACTCTGAGTGCAATAAATAAAACTGTCATGTTTGTGTGGAAACTAAGTATGCTGAGAATTCTTATAAATCTGTTGAAAGGAATTAATCCCTTAGAGTTGATTTACACTGACATTTGTGATATGAATTCAACACCATCTAGTGGTGGGAAAAAGTATATCATAACTTTCATTGACAATTACATTAGAAACAACTTTGTCTATTTGTTGAATGGTAAGGATGAAGCAATAGAAATGTTTAGACAATATAATATTGAAGTTGAAAATCAGTTGGGAAAAAGATAAGAAGTGATAGGGATGGAGAATATAAATTTCCTTTTGCAGAAATATGTTTGGAAATGGACTGTTTTTTTGGTTAACCAGTCGGTGTTTGGGGTCCACATTGGAGCTCCGACTAAATTCGGATAGTGCACTGCAGCGCCCATTCGAGCGTGGCGCTCCAAACAGGATTTTCTCCATACCCAGGGCTCGAACCCGAGACCTCTGGTTAAGGGTGAAACACTCCCACCAGTGCACCACAACCCATGCTGGTGTTTGGAAAATGGATTTATCCCTCAAACTACTGTCCTATTCACCTAAATCTAATGGAATAGCAGAATGAAAAAAATAAAATAAACGAACTTCGAAGAAAATGATGGTTGCATTACTTATAATTTCAGATTTACCACAAAACTTGTGTGGAGGAACTATCCTTACTGCAAAAGGGAATAACAAAAAGTTGTCTTTTCAGAAAGAAATCAATTTTATTTGTTCAGGACACAATCTATTCCATATGAGAAATGGAAAGGAAGGAAATCCAACTTGAAATATTTCAAAGTTTGGGGGTGTCTAGCCAAAGTCTAAGTTCCTATTCCTAAAAGGATTAAAATGGGACCTATGATTGTGGACTGTAAAATTAGACTTGAGTAGTCTAGTGAAGGGTTCAAAAGACCTTGAAAATAAAAAATAGAATGTACTTAATAAAGAGATTCAGAGGAGTAGTAAATGTCAAAGGACATCTACTTCCTTCGAATATAATTTTATAACAATTCTTGTGTCTTTTATAGACTCATCATTTTGGAAAGATGGTGTCAATAGTGAGATTGATGCAATATTGAGCAACCACATTGGAAGTTAATTGATCTTCTTCTTGAAAATAAACCTTTGGGTTCAAAATGAATCTTCAAAAGGAAAATGAAAGTCAATGAAACTGTTGACAAATATGCAAGGCTTTTTGTCAAAGGCTTTAGACACAAACAAGGTTTTGATCATGTCAATATATACTCATCACTAACTAGAATTACATCCATTCAGATGTTAATAATATTAGTTGCGGTATATGACCTCCAAATTTATCAAATGAATGTGAAACAACTTTGTTAAATGGAGAATCGGAGGAAGAAATTTACATGGAACAGCCCGAGGGTTTTGTGGTTCTTGGTAAAGAAAAGAAAGTGTGCGGAATTGTTAAGTCACTTTATGGACTAAAACAAGCACCCAAACAATGACATAAGAAATTTGACCAAACTATGTTGGCAAATGGATTTAAGAAAGATGGAAGTGATAAATGTGTTCACATTAAAATCACAAGCTCATTGTTTGTTTGTATATTGGTGATATGTTGATCATCAATAGAGACACTAATGACATAAATGTTATTAATGTATGCTAGAAAGCAAGTTTGATATGAAAACTCTTGGAGTTGTTGATGCGATCTTAGGTATAAGAATCCTTAGAACTCCATAATGTTTAGCATTGTCACGGTCGCATTGCATTGAAATGGTACTTGACTAGTTCAAAATTTTGGATTTCAATATTGTCAAGTCTCCAATAAATGTGAGCTTTGCATTTCAAAAGAGTGAAGGCGAAAGTGACTCACAATTGGATTGTGCTAGAGTATTGGGAAGTATGATGTATATCACGAAGTGTGCACGATCAGATATAGCATGTGCTATTAATGAATTGAGTTGGTTCATGAGTGATCCCAATCGAAGTCATTGGATGACAAATGAAAAGAGTTTTGGGGTATTTATGAAATACTCAAAACTATGTCTTACATTATAACAATATCCAGCAATATTGAAAGGATATAGTGATGCAAATTGGATCACCGGACAAATGAAGTAAAATCCACGAGTGGATATGTATTTACTCTTGGTAGAGAAGCAGTCTCTTGGAAATATTCCAAAATAGAAATGTATCGCTAGCTCTACAATTATCTCTGAGGTAGGTGCTCTAGATAAGGTCAGTGAATAAGTTGAAAGACTCCGGAATTTCTTAATAGATATTCTTTTTTGGGCCAAACCATTAGCATCAATATGCATACACTTTGATAGTCAAGATGCAATAGGTAGGGAATGGAGCATGATGTATAACAGAAAGTCTCATCATATAAGACATAGACATAATAGCGTCAGAAAATTACTCCCTAGTGGGATTATCAGAATTGACTATGTAAAGTCAAAGGATAATTTGTCGGATCCACTTACAAAAAGGCCTAACTAGAGAGAAAGTTGAAAGATCATCTAAGAGAATGGGTTTAAGGCTTAGGATAAGTAATCATGGTGGTAACTCTATCTAGCAGATTGGAAATCCCAAGAGCTAGATTCAAGGACAAAAACAAAGTTGTGACTAGCGGTTTGACATTGTCAATCAACTCAATCCATTCTCATGATGAAGACAATGTTCATGAATGAGGTTAAAACATTAAGTCTTGTTAACGAGTTAATAAAGCTTAAAGTTTTTAATGATTTTCTAAGTTTGGCAGACTTGACCAAATAGTGTATCTACGCGATGGCACAGTTAGAAATCACCTATGTAAGTGTGAAGTGTAAGCCGTTTCAAAGAGAATTATTGTCAAAAGCCTATTCTCTATACACTCATGAAACCAGGAGGTGTTCATGGCTAAAACGAACACAACTGTAAGAACCAGAAACGGTAAAGGGTTAATTATGTGACATATGATTGTCTAGGTATACACCAAAGCTCGACGGTTCAAAGATATCGCATCTACTGATTGACCGAGTATATCCGACATATGTTCACTATGGAAAGTCAAAGGGGAAACCTACTTATCCAGATGCAATTAATTCTTGCTTGTAAAGTAGACATACTTGTCCGTTTCTTTGTCTTGGAGTCATTCCCCATTCATATGGGGGACTGTTGGGTTTTAAAAGGTGTGAATGGAAAATGAAGAGTTGCGACTTTTATGAAGAGTTGCGACTTTTATGAAGAGTTGCGACTTTTATGAAAAGTTGTGATTTTTATGAAGAGTTGTGACTTTTATGAAAAGTTGTGACCTTTATGAAAGGTTGTGACCTTTTCGAAAGATTGTAACTTTTCCAATAAGGCACAATAAGAACTTGTTCACACTACCCTTTGTTTTCTATAAATTGAGGGATTTCCTCTCATGTTAGTTGAACGAATTTTTCTAGACTTCTTCTAATACTACTAAATCTAGTATTCTAAGTGTACTTTACTGCCTTTGAGTGGTTCACTGGCACCGTGGCTTTAGGTACCGATACATCGGTGAGTAAGATCGTTCTATCCTGGGAGGATATATTCCATTAACCTCGGGTACTTGAGGGGAATAATTTCCTTAAGGGACACTGTGCATTCAGTGGGCTCGATTTTCTTTCTTCGAGAAAAATATATTTATGTTGTTTCTAATCTGTTTCTGATTCTATTTTCTCTACTAGTTTTAATTTTCTAGTTTAAAAAAACTCTTTAACCTTTATTGTTTCTTACCAAGTTCTTCAAAGTTTTGTTCTAAGTATATTAGGAATACAAGATGAACAACAGAAGGAAAGAAAGCTATTGGGTTCAAATGGGTGTTTAAAAGTATATGTTGATGGCAACATCTAAAAACACAAGGTAAGGCTCATTGCAAAGGGTTCTTCCCAACAACAAGGTACTAACTTTGAAGAACATTTTCTCCTATTGCCCTATTTAAAACTGTGAGAACTTTTTTAGCCTTGGCTGCTAATTTAAGTAGGCTACTGTACAAATTTGATGATAAATTTGCCTTTCTAAATGGTGATTTGAGAGAGGAGGTCTATGCCTCACAGCCTGAAGGTTTGTAGTTAATGACAAAGAAGATAAGGTCTACAAGTTTTTAAAAGGCACTCTATGTCATAAAGCAAGCGTCACAGACATTGTACTTTGAGATTGATTCATATTTATATGAGAATGGTTTTGAAAGAAGTAATAATGGGCCTATTCTTTATGTAAAACAAGAAGGTAAAAATGATTTTTGGTGGTATGTTTATACGTTGACTATATGATATATATGGGTTCGAGTGAGTCTATCGTCATTGAATTTAAGAACTGCATGATAAAAAATTTGAGATGTCTGATTTCGGTCTGTAGGATTACTTTCTTGGTCTTGAGGTGAAACGGGAAATTGAAGGCATATTTCTTTAACAAAAAAAATATGCAACAATTTTTTTGAAAGAGTTTACGATGGTAAATTGTAAAGTTGCTGCTATGCCAATGAATATTAATGATAATTTTGTCGTGATGATGGTTTTGAAATGAAAAATGCGACTTATTTTAGAAGTTTGGTTGGTGGTTTGAATTACTTGTCCCATACAAGACCATACATTGCTTTCTCTGTTAGAGTCATATCGAGATTTACGCACAATCCAAGCAAGCTTCACCTTGGAGCTAAAAATAGAGTACTGAGATATATAGCTGGGACAACAAAGCATGAAATTTGGTATTTTAAGATAATAAATTTCACAACCATGCATCATTTATGATAGAAGAGAGCACATGGTTTCTTGTTTAATCTTGGATCTGGAGCAGTTTCATAGAGTTCATAGAAGCAGGAAGTGGTGGCCTTATCAACTTCATAGGCTGAATATATTGTAGCAACCTCTATAGCTTTTCAAGCAATTTGGTTAAGGACACTTGTTGAAGATTTTAATCACAAACCAACTGGTGCAACTGAACATTTTCACTATCACTATATTTGAGGTCTTGTCTCTACTGGTGAAATTATTTTGAAGTCTTGTGTTACAAACGAGCAAATAGTAGACATCTTCATGAAGTCACTTCCCTAAGCAAAGCATGAATTCTTCTGAGGTCAACTTGGAGTTGGCGTGTTTGAATCGTGGTTGGGAAGTGATTCAATGATACTTGACGAAATCTTAGTTTCCTTTATTTTAGTAAGCTTAGATATTGTGCCAGACCAATAGCTAATTAGTTATTAGTGGGTACCTAAATTTTAGTATTTCAATTCCGTTGTAAGCCTATTTAATAGGCAGGCCTCTTAGTTTCAAGTTGCATCAGAAATAAAGAAGACCACAATAGCTTTTTCTTCTCTTTTGCTCTATTTTTCAGTTCACTTTATCCTTTAGTTTCTTTTCTTTACAACAATTGTCATTCACTTGGAGGGTATGGAACATAAACATCAAAATATACTTTCATTTATATATTACTAACAAAATTATAGTACTAAATAATATTGTCAACGAACAAAACGAATCCTTAGTGTCTTTCGTTTAACTTCAACACATATATTTATTTAAAGTTGTAAATTATAATGGAAACGTATCATATATTTTCTACACGAACTTTTCAAACTATAGTGCTGTATTAATTAAGTGAAACAATTTGATTTTCTTGTTTTGTAATTGGTTGTGTTCTCACGCATCATCTCTTTTAACTAAACAAATAATAAAGGGTAAGTATGCTATGTCTTTGTCCCCCAATAATAAATTTAGAGATGGAAAAGTAAACGATTTGGACAAAATCAAAGAGATTAAATCTGCAAGACTATCTTTTAGTTATTCCAACAAATAAATAGAAATATGCTGCTCTTTCTTCACTGATGTATACACTAGTAAAATAACCCGCATTTCACGCGGGGATTAAATATCAGGGAATTTATAAAATAATACTTAAAACTTATAAATAGAAATATGCTGCTCTTTCTTCACTTATGTATACATTGGAACAACTCTTCAAACCTAGCCGATCTTTGGTTTGTTGAAGTTGTACACAACATCATGTTCAATCTCTCTATCAAAGTCTTTCTACTATGCAAGTTTTTCTTGACAATACGACAAAGGAAGCCAAAGACATTGAAACTCTTAAGGTTATAGAAAATAGGATCAGAGATGTAATATACAAAGCAGAAGCTGTAGTTGATTTAAGCCTAAGAGGCATTGTTTTAGCTGATATAGAGAAGGATGTCACGGACTTAGACTTCAACTAAACTCTTTGTACGATCTTGTAATATTTCTTGATTTTTCATGATTTGTTACAAATGGATGCTCTCCTATGTATACTTCACACCTAAGGGCTAAAGTGCAAAAACAAATTGCTAGACAAGTCCCTACATATTTACAAATAGGCCACCCTTCTAGAGTTCTGTACAAGTCTAGGCCTTCCAAGTAATATTCTACAGTCTTTTTCAAACCTTTCTGAGACTCTATACTCTTCCCACTAAGGCTAGCTCACTTATTCTTTAATTTCATGCCCAAGTGGTATGACAAAGTTGTGGGTCATGACAAGGGGCTTGTAAATACTTCGAGGAAAAATTGCTAAAAGTGGAAAAAGATGTTGATTCTCTTAGGAAAGGCGTGCCACAGATTGAATTTAACAAGCATTGAAGAAAATCTGAAGAACAAGTCCTCACCAGACAAAAAAAATGCAATTTAGGAAAATACTATTGTTGGGATGGAGGATGACTTCAATGCCATACTTGAACACCTCACTTCCCAAACAGACGATTTAGCTATCGTACCAATTTTTGGTATGTGCAATATAGGTAAGACAACTCTTGCCAAAAAAGTTTATGATGATTATATTTGTTCTCAATTTGATAAACATGCATGGGACACTATATTCGAAGAATACAATGAGAGACAAATGCTTCTTGAAGTTGTCTCTACAATTACAAGAAGCAATCAAGAACTGAACAATGATCAACTAATGAAGATTGTGTAAAGAGGTCTAAAGGGTGAGAGATTTCTAATTTTCACAGATGATATATGGAGTATTGAGGCGTGGGACCAAATACAAAGAATATTTCCAAATGATGACAATAGAAGTCGAATTCTATTAACCACTCTGCTCTTGTATGTTGCTGATTATGTCAGCTATCCTGATTTTCCACCTCATAGAAAGTCTTTTATAAGTCTTGATGACAGTTTGAACTTCACCAAAAAATCATTCAAAAAAATATTTGTTTCCTCCTCTACTTGTAGAACTAGGGAAGCATATTGTACTACAATGTCAAGGATTACCTCTTCGATTGTTGTCGTTGCAAGACTTCTTGGTCAAATGGACCCAACACATGATAATTGGAAGAATGTTGAGGAAAATCTTAATTGATTCTTTGGTACTGTATCCGAACAGTTTCAATCAATCCTTTCTTTGGAGGTTTTCCTGAAGATAAAGAGATTAATGTTTCCAAGTTGATTAGAAACAATAAAAGGTTAGAAATGGTGGCACTGAGGGGATAAAATCTTGGCTATAACTTATTTGGCAGCCATATTTGTTGAAATTTAATTGCCACAAATGTGAAAGTTGGCAAGCCACAAATGTGAAAGTTGGTAGCCACATTTGTGTAATAGTCAAAGTTTGGTAGAGTTTTGGTAGAGTTTGACGGCCAAATTTTGTGGAATTTGGCTACCACATTTATGTCACTAATGATGTAATCAAGAGGTAAAACTCTATAAATAGAGTAGTAAAATAACACTTTAAGACGCATAAAAAAAATAGAGAAGCAATACAGAGTAGAGAGGGTAATCCACAAACTGCTTCTTAGTTTGTGAGAAAATAGTGCGAAAGTAATATAATTGTGAGTTGTAAGAATTAAAAGAGTGCTGAGTAATAGTCTTTTGACACTACCAAGTTTTTCATCAATATTATTGTATTACTTCTTAGGATATCAATTTACACCATTTTAATATTTGGTGTTGTTGTTACTCTCTTCCTGTTGCTATTAAGTGTGGACATTATCCTGGGTGTGATTATCATTTTGTCCAACAACGTGGTATCAGATCCATGGCAAATAATAGTCGGTTGTCCTTTCAATACCCTCGTCTCACAAGAGAAAATTATGAAAATGGTATCTACGAATGAAAGCCATTCTTGGCTCTCAAGGTGTTTGGGACATTGTAGACAAAGGGTATACAAAGCTCGCTAATGAGGAAACTTTGCCCTCAAATGAAAAGGAGGTCTTGTTGAAGACAAGAAAGAAAGATCAACATGCCCTCAATCTTATCCATCAATGTTTGGATGATGACATGTTTGAGAAGGTGGTTGATGCAACCACCTCAAAAGAAGATTGGGAGATTTTACAAAATTCTCTTCAAAGAGTTGATAAAGTAAAGAAGATAAAACTTCAAACTCTAAGGGGTAGCTTTGAAGTTTTAAAAATGAACAAATCTAAATCGATTTTGGATTTCTGTTCAAGATTTATGGTTGTGGTAAATCAACTAAAAAGATATAGGGAGAAAGTAGATGATGTGCGTGCGGTAGAAGAGATCCTTCATTCTTTAACACCTAAATTTGATTATGTGGTATGTTCTATTGAGGAGTCTAAAGATTTAGACTCTATGATGGTAGAACAATTGGAAGGTTCTTTACTCGCCCACGAAGAGAAAATGAAAAGGAGAAAAGAAGAGCCACTAGAGCAACTTCTTAAAACCCATGCATCCTTCAAAGGATTTAAAGGTGAGAAAAGCTACAAAGGAAATGGACAATGACAAGGCCGTGGAGGCCGCGGAAGAGGAATAAGTTATACTAATAAATTGAACAATGAAGATAAGAGTCACCAGTCATTGAGAGGTCGTGATCATGGTCAATGAGGAGGTAGAGGACGTGGAGCATATCAAGGTACAAATGAAATGAGTTATGAAAAATCTAAAACTGAGTGTTATAACTGTCATAAAATTGGACATTACTCTTGGGAATGTCATAGGAATGTTGAAGAGACAGTTAATCTTGTTGACAATAACAAAGACGAAGATGAGTTAACGTTGTTATTACCACTCAAAGAAGAAGATACAAATGATTGTAATTTATGGTATCTTGACAATGGAGCAAACAATCATATGTGTGGACACAAAGATAAGTTTGTGGAGATAACGAAGACGGTGAAAGGTAATGTTTCTTTTGGAGATACCTCAAAGATCCAAATTGAAGGGATTGGTACGATTTTGATAACTTGTAAAGATGTGGCCATAAATTGATTAACAATGTTTATTATGTCCCAAAATTGAAAAGCAATATTTTGAGTTTGGGTCAACTTCTTGAAAAAGAATACGATATTCATATGAATAATATGCATCCTTGGATTAGAGATTCAAGTAACAACTTTATTGCTAAAGTTCATATGACAAAGAATAGGTTGTTCCCTTTGAATCTTAAAACCATCTATGCAAAGTGTTTGAAGGATAATGTGCAAGATGACTCATGGTGTTGGCATATGCGATTTGGGCACTTGAACTTTGAGCACTCCAATCAATGGGAGACAAGAACATGGTTGATGGGATTCCATCAATCACCCATCCAAATCAGTTGTGTGAAGCTTGTCTTCTTGGAAAACATGCAATGAGGAGTTTTCCAAAGTAGACTAAATCAAGAACAAGTAAGCCACTTCAACTTGTACACACCAATGTGTGTGGTCCAATTGATCCACCTTCTTTTGGTAAAAGAAAATACTTCTTGCTCTTTTTTGAAGATTTTAGTAGAAAGACTTGGTATACTTCTTGAATCAAAAATCTGAAGTTTTTGTTGCCTTTAAAAATTTCAAGCACTTGTATAAAAAGAAAGTGGCTATGAAATAAAAGCATTAAGGTCCGATAGAGGAGGCGAATTCACTTCAAAAGAATTTAATGACTTTTGTCAATCTCATGGAATTCATCGCCCTATACCGATACCTTACTCTCCCCAACAAAGTGGAGTTGCAGAAAGAAAGAATAGAACAATTCTTAATATGGCTATATGTATGTTGCAAGCTAAACATCTACCAAAAGAATTTTGGGTCGAGGCTGTTTCTTGTGCAGTTTATTTGAGCAACAAGTCTCCAACAAAAAATGTATGAGATCAAACACCTAAAAAAGAATGGAGAGGAAGAAATCCAAATGTCAAGAACTTGAGAATCATTGGGAGCATAGCATTTGATCATGTTCCACATCAAGAGAGAGATAAACTTGACGATCGGAGTGTCAAGTATGTGTTTGTTGGCTATGACACGAGTTCAAAAGGCTTCAAATTGTACAATCCAAGCAAAGACAAGGTAGTGGTGAGTCGTGATGTTGAATTTGATGAAGAAGCATCATGGAATTGGGAGACTCCGGAAGAAAGAACATCTATTTTTCTTCCATACTTTGGAGATGAAGAAGAACAGGAGGCCGTGGCACCTGCACATGATGCAACCCCACCTCCTTCACCATCAAATGTTGCATCTCCATCTTCTTAAGAGAGTTCAAGTGAAAGACCACATAGGATGAGGAGCATCCAAGAACTCTATGATGACACAAAATAAATTACTAATTTTTATTTTTTGTGTTGTCTCTTCGTTAATAGTGAACCAATGAATTTTGACAAAATAAATTACTAATTTTTATTTTTTGTGTTGTCTCTTCGTTAATAGTGAACCAATGAATTTTGATGAAGTTGTTACTAACAAAAGGTTGAGACAAGCCGTGAAGGAGGAGATCCAGTCAATAGAGAAGAATAACACTTGGGAGTTAACGACTCTTCCCAAGGATCATCGAGTAATTGGAGTTAAATGGATATACAAGGTGAAGAAAAACTCCCACGGAGAGGTAGAGAGATACAAAGCAAGACTTGTGGCTAAAGGCTACAAACAAAGGCATGGCATCGACTATGAGGAAGTGTATGCGTATGCTGCCCGCATGGAGACAATATGTTTATTGATCTCTTTAGCGGCCCAAATGAAGTGGAAAACCTATCAACTAGATGTCAAATCGGCATTCTTAAATGGATATCTTGAAGAAGAAGTCTATGTTGAGCAACCATTGGGTTTTGTGGTTAAAAATCATGAAGCTAAGGTGTTGAGGTTGAATGAAGCCTTATATGGGTTGAAGCAAGCTCTACGAGCTTGGAATAGTCGCATTGACAAATACTTTCAAGACAATGGGTTTACTCGTTGTCTCCATGAATATGCTCTTTACATTAAAATTCATACTAATGGAGATATTTTGCTTGTTTGTCATTATATTGATGATTTCATTCTAACGGGTAACAACCCAGTTTTATTTGAAACTTTCAATAATGCTATGTCCTTTGAGTTTGAGATGACAGACATAGGGCCCATGTCATATTAATTACTTGGGCCTAGAAGTGAAGAAAATGGAGGAAGGCATCTTCATATCTCAAGAAAGCTATACAAAGAAGATTTTGAAGAAGTTTAACATGTTTGATTGCAACCCTGTGAATACCCCAATGGAATGTGGAACAAAATTGTCAAAGTTTGATGATGGATAAAAGGTGGACCCTACTCTGTTCAAAAGTCTCGTAGGAAGTCTAAGGTACTTGATATGTACGAGACCACATATATTGTTTGCGGTTGGAGTAGTAAGTTACTTCATGGAAGCTCCTACCTCCACTCACTTGAAGGTCGCTAAAAGAATTCTTCGCTACCAACAAGTTACAATCAACCTTGGACTATTTTATTCTTCTTCTAATGATTTTAATTTTGTAGGATACTGTAATAGTGATTATGCAGGAGATGTTGATGATAGAAAAAACACATCGGGTTTTGTGTTTTTCTTGAGTGATTGTGTTATTTCTTAGAGTTCAAAGAAACAATCAATTGTTACTCTCTCGACTTGTGAAGATGAATACGTGCTAGAGACATCATGTACTTGTCATGCTATTTGGTTGAGGAGATTGTTGAAGGAACTCAACTTGCTGCAAATTGAAGCCACAATGATTTGTGTTGATAACAAATCTGTGCAAGCAGTTGCAAAGAATCAAGTGTATCATGATCGGAGCAAGAAACATAGACACAAGGTATCACTTCATCCGAGAATGCATTGCCAAGAAAGAGGTAGGGCTCAAGTATGTGAAATCTCATGATCAAGTTACGTATATCTTTACAATGCCTCTCAAGTTTGAAGATTTCCATAGATAGAGATCAAGCCTTGGAGTAAAGAAGAAAAATCAAAATTAAGGGAGAGATTTGTGGGAATAAAATATTGGTAGCAACTAATTTGGCAGCCACATTTGTTGAAATTTAATTGCCACAAATGTGAAAGTTGGCAAGCCACAAATGTGAAAGTTGGTAGCCACATTTGTGGAAGTTGGTAGTCAAAGTTTGGTAGAGTTTTGGTAGAGTTTGGCAGCCAAATTTTGTGGAGTTTGGCTGCCACATTTATGTCACTAATGATGTAATCAAGAGGTTCAAAAACTCTACAAATAGAGTAGTAATAGAACCCTAGAAGACACACCAAAAAAAATAATAGAGAAGCAATAGAGAGTAATCCACAAACTACTTCTTAGTTTGTGAGAAAATAGTGTGAAAGTAATATAATTGTGAGTTGTAAGAAATAAAAAAGTGTTGAGTAGTAGTCTTTTTGACACTACCAAGTTTTTCATCAATATTATTGTATTACTTATTCGGGTATCATATTTACCCCATTTTAATATTTGGTGTTGTTGTTACTCTCTTCCTATTGCCATTTAGTTTGGACATTATCCTGGGTGTGATTATCATTTTGTCCAACAGGCATAGGAGTATCTAGAAGAGTTAACTGATAGAAGTCTAATTTTGGCTTGTACACAAATGACTAATGGAAGGATAAGAACTTGAAAATTCATGATCTTCTTCCCCAACTATGCCTAAGTAAATCCATATAAGATCAACAAAGAGTGATCCTTCTATCTACACTTGAAGAGAAACATAATTACCGTATGCGACATAGCAATGGTATAATTCGCACCTTTATTTCAATGCAAGTAGAGATTCCAAAACAGATGTTTTACAATTGAAGTTGCTTAAGCTATTGGACGTATTTTCAATTGAATATTATTTCACTTGTGTAATACCTCAACTTGTACATTTGAGATATGTTTCTGCAAGAATTGAATAACTTTGCTAATATATATATATATATAAAATCCTCTGGAGGCAGAAAATCATGATATTGAAGAAAAGACTTTGCTTTACAATAACTTGAACATACTTTATCTTCATTATTCTCCTTTTGCTGCGGAATTCATAAGAAGAATTCTAAATCTAAAAGAGCTAAAGATTTTATAATTCATTGATCCGATCATGATTTTCTCTAGGGATATTTTCCTTAAAAGGTACTTGTATACCATGGGAAGTCATGACTTTGCTGGCTAATTTACCCAATCTCAAACGGTTTTATGCATTCGCTGGAATAGATTGGACACTAAATGAAGAAGTTGTGTTTCACAAATTTAATAGCAACAAATTTTAGAAGCATATCTGCAAAGGAGGGAAGCAGGTAATGATAATTTTCTGATGCTTGAGTAACTAATACTGCACGGGTTGCATAATCTGGAGGAGATTCTCGAGAGTATTGGAGAAATAAATTCTAGCACGATATATGATAATACAGGCATATCATATTTTTTTCTACAAGTTTGTAATATCTTGATATATGTTGATAAAGAAGAGATTATATGTCATGCAATTCAAAAGGTAAAATCAACATGACAATGGACTAATAACATAACATATATAATTAAAATTACTAACTTCGACTGTATCATAATTGATGAACATTATCTAATGAACACAACACTTAGTACTGACTTCGACTGAATCATAACTCATGAACATTTCATGATGAACACCTGAAATGACAAATGAACCTAGACACTTAATATAATATTTAAGTTTTTAATTTTACTTTCGGCAATTATATAACACACGTAGTAGTAATTGGGAACTATGGAAGAAGTAGATCCATTAACCCCATTAGCAAAAGGTCCACCAACATTGAGTCCATATGAAGAACTTTAGCTAGCACAATTTGGAGGAGTCCAAACACTTCCCAATGTCTGAAATGGGAATGCATTATTATTCACCATTTGTGCCTCTTTTTCAACCTTTTGCTTTAGAATTTCCAATGTCTTCTTCAAGTGTTGAAGTTGGAATAAGTTAAGCTCTTCGATAGGAGATTCCCACCATAGACCCTCAACTCTATTCCTAATTTGTCGAAGGGATTCTCTGTGATTTTTCTCCATCTAGAGAACCCCCTCGAGGTTCATGAGCATGTATTAAGCTCATGAATACCAGCTTCTCTACAAGCCATGATTTGTTGTTTGTGGACATCGTTATTTGGTGGAGGGAGGTTCCTGCCAAGGAACCTCTCCACCAACGTGTCCACGCTAGGGTGACAAAAGGAGAACACATTTTTGCCATCAGAGGAAAATATCACAATGACTATTTCAGCACATCATAGCGTACAAAGTTCACTAGCCTTTTTGAAAAGACCAGCACGACGCTTAGAAAACGTAAGTCCTAAGTTACTCGCCTTCATAATTTTCACCATTTCGACCCTTTGACGACCCTTGCTGATTTTTCTTGTCATGTCTAAACTATCACTAAGAAATTGTGAAAGTAAAGTTGTGATTTTTGGTCTTAACACCAAAAGCTTTATATATGAAATTGTGTTTTAAAATAACTTGGGGAGCCTAGAAATTTATGTTCTTTCCTTTTTTGCATTGAAGAAAAGTATTGAAAATGAAAAACATTAGATTCACTTGCCTTTCATTCTTTGTCTCGGTAGATATAGATCTTATTATCATTATTAGAAGATAAATATTTTTCCTAATTAGAATTATATTATTGGATTGCACTTGATTGCCATTTTATTTGAGAACAATTTTTTTTAAAAATATATTAAATGATTAATAAAACCCTTACGGGTCGTTTGATTTGAAGACAAGTTATGTTGGGATTAAATATGATGGGATAAGTTATGATAGTATTAGTTATGTTAAGCTTATTTCTTATTGGTTGTTTGGTTTGTCAAAAATGCATGACATAATTTCTAAGAGTAAGTTGTGTGTTTACATAAATACCCTCTAAGAATAAATTGTTTGTTTATAAAAGAGGGTTTAAGGGGGTAATTTTGTTATTTTTCATTTTTATCCCATGATAAATTATTTCGGAATTAGTACACCACCCACAAGTAGGGATAACTTATCCCAGTCATAATTATTAATCCTGGGATAAGTTATCCCACACTTTGAAACCAAACAAAGAATTGAAGGGTACTAAAAAATTATCCCATGATTATTTGTCTTTATCCATCACACCAAACGACCCCTTAATGTTTTTATAGTAACACGAATTTTGCATTTACCATTGAATTTTCCTAGTCAATCATCATTTAGGGACCTACAATGTATCACATCAAGCATATGTGGGTGTTTGGATTTATAAATATTATTATTATTTATACTGCGGTTTAGTGCTCGAATTGTAAAGGTTTTCGGTTAATCACTTTATGATTTTAATGTACCGCGTTGTTCTGACAAAAATCTCATATGTATATAATGTCCTAATTAAAAAATTGCAGATTTCTAGTAGACATTTTCACATTTATTTAAGGCTTATGATAGAAGGGAATTAGTTTACGACAAATATAGGAATAGTTTTAAATATATACAATAAAGTAATTAGTTTACAATGAATATAACAAAGTTTTATTTACATAAAAAATAGCCAAAAATCATAGAAAGTATACATTGACTATACAATATAGCTCGTTGTAAGTTATAGAAAATAGACATTAACTATACAATATAGTTAATCTATACATGAGCCATACTTTAGATATACATTATATACACTCAAAAAGTTGATCCAAGAAAAAACAAGTATGACTAAAATGACAACATTCATAATTTCACAAGTTAAATATATCCCTCTTCACTCTCAGCAAGACAAAAACACTAATTATTTATTTAGAACTTAATATATATATATATATATATATATATATCAACAATACTACGTTCAATAAAGATCACAAACTCCATGTAGTGATATATTTGCCTTTTTAATTGGTAAATGTTAAACAACTCACATTTCAAATATTATATTGATTTGTATTGGATTTATTTAAAAACAAACAACTCTCTCTAAATAATAAAATTTGTAAGCTAATTTATTTAAATAAAATTTATTAGTACAAATATAAAACATGAAATACAGAAAATAAACAAAACCGTTAAAAGAATTTCAAGGGATATTTTTTTTGCTTTACATAGATTTATACCATGGTATTAAATTTTATGTATTCCTAATATTACCAAATGTAAGGTATTAGTTATACATCATATACCATGTTGGGTGTGTAACTAATCCATGAATTAGCTATACATAGGCCTTAAATTCCTACCAAACATAGTACTAAAAAATACTATACAAATACATGGACTATTTCTCCTAACATTCCCTTCCAAACGACTCAGTAGTATTTTTCTGTTTTTTGATGTTTCTACAACTTATATAAACTTTGTCCTAATTAAATTTTCTTTTGCTTGTCTCTACCCAACCTGTGTTACCATAATCTGGTATTCCATTAGTGATGAGCTACCAAAGGAATTCGTACCAAAACCCTAAATTTTCATCAAATTAACTTCGCTGGTAGGTGTCATTGTCAACGCCATCGATAGATGGCCTACGCTCCATGCTGATGAACCACCACTTAAACCACCGTTGAACTATGCAACAAATTTTAATAAAGTAGAAGACAAAATCACAATGCCTATCCCTATCAAAAGTAGTACTTCCATCCCTGGAGACCCAATTGTATTATGGGAGGAAGAAGAGGTTCAAATCATGATCATTTAAAAAGATTTATAGTATGCCATAACTGAAATTTTTTCTTATGACTAGTCAAACCTAGAAAAGATTCGTAAATTGATCCTTTACGGTGAGATTCAAGCCTGAATGTAAGAAAGGATTCTTGAGTGATAGACACATACTAATTCGGCTTACCAATATGAAAGATTACATACATGTCATGTCAAAATCAACATATTTTTTGAAGGCTAAAGACCGATATAATATCAGATGTTACCTCTAAAGTGGGAACCCTAGTTCAACCCAAAGGAGGAAACTACTATTGTCTTAGTGTGGATCTCTTTTTTATCCCTATCACCTACCTTTTTCGTTAAAGAATCCTTGATTACGATGGCCAAAGCAGTGGGAAAACCGTCACATGTTGTCATGGCTACAATAAGCAAATCTAGACCTAGTTTTGTCATGGTAGAGGTTGAGTTCGACTTATTGAAAGAATTTCTCAAACGGATCAATGTTGGAGTTGAGAAGACATATTCTGGGGAAATCATCTCAACATGGATAAAATTCTTATACGATTACATGCCAAAGTATTGCAAATATTGTGAACTTCAAGGCAGAGACATGATTTTAGTCGAGGCGGGTCAAAAAGATACGTAAGCATACTAAAAGTATTCACAAATGATTGGATCGGGGCAGGTCAAATATAAACAGGTCGGATTCGACATAAGCAACTAAATAAAATTCAACTCTAACTCAACACAAACAATAAAATTGAGGAATTATGTGTTTGACATAATATTAAAATGAGTATGAGAGAATGTATTTTTAAAAAATTTAATTATGGTCTTGTCTCCATCATTTTTCTATATATATGTTACTAGTATACGTACCCGCGTAAGGTGTATATTATATTAAAATATTATTTAAATTTTTTTTATTGTGATATCTTGTTCGAGTATATTAAATCATACAAAAGTTCAACTATCATATTGTTCCTCATTAATGAAATGTAATCCCCCCCCTCCCCGTCCCCACCCACCCTCACCCCATACCTAATTCTATGCGAATAGACACAATGAATAAATTTTATGTATCATATTTTATTATTACTATTATATTGTTCGCAATTTAAAATCATTAAATTGTTGGTATTGATTTTTATTAGCATATCATTTAGCTTAATATAATCATTAAATAATTTTCTAATTAATATAAAACATATATATTTATTGTTTTTACTCGTGATTTTTTAATTTTATTTTAGTGTTCACATCTCTCTAATTTAAAGTTTTATGGACAATAATATGTATATGATTGAACTATTTTATTGTACTCTCAGAATTATTCAAAATATTATCCCCACCCCTCTTCTCCCTTCTTTTTTTGACTGTATTTTTATTACTTTTCACTAATCTAATTTGAATGATTTTTTTATGTTACATGTCATAAGCACTTGAGTGTTTTTTTATTTCAATATATAGAATACTAAGATTAAATTTGTTACTTAAATTCTATATTTTAATGTTTCATTATTCATTGAGATTTTAGTGATATGATATATAGATTTAAGTCTTTTCTCGTTATAATTGAAAAAATATGTTCTCATCTAAAAGCCCTTCAACTTTTTTTACATTATAATTTATAATTTGTTTCCTAGTTTTGTCCTAACTTAATAGTTATTGTATTATTCATAAATTAGTATCCTTACATTAGTATGTAAGATTTTAATAGCTTGTAACTTTATCTAATATTCTTATGGTGCGTAAGATATTAATAAGAATATCAATTAGTTATATCTATTTACATTTTATAATGGATAAATTTTTACAACATGAAATTAAAATTGATAAAATTCACTAATAAAATTAGTGATCAATAACCTAAAAAAAAAAAAAGGAGTAATCTTAACATTATAAATCATTGTAGAAGTATATGTAAGAGGGGCAAAGAAAGTAAAACTCCATTACAAATCAAATTGTATTTAAGTTTGAATTCAAATATCATTTTAATTTTTTTTAAAAACTTTTTATCTCTTATCTTTATCCTTGATTTTATTAATACAATAATATTTTTTATAAGCTATATATTTGAATGGAGAGAAATATTTGGAATTAATAAGATAGTTGATGATTAAATTGACTAAAGGGTCACTTGGTGTAATTATAACAAAGAATTATTTGAAGAAGAAAAAACAGATATGACTAAAATGACAGCATTCGTAATTTCACAAGTTAAAAATATACCTTTGCACTCTCAGCAAGACAAAAACACTAATTATTCATATAGAACTTTATATATATATATATATATATATAAACTTAAAAGTGGAAACTCCTATCTTGAAAGTTGGATTATAATTGTGCTCCTACATCATATTAAAATATAATAAGAATATCTATAATCATATCACTAGTATGATACAATAAATTTGTTTCAAATTAACTGTTCATGATAATCACATTTATTTATAGCTTTACTCTATTTTAATACCTAAAAAAATTGTTATAAACATGAGTAAATGTGTATCGTTCAGATCTTGGTCATAGTTCAAGGGTACTTATGAATTATTTCTTTTAATATGTATGCAATTTTATAAATTGCGCAAAATACAATATATATATATCAACAATACGACATTCAATAAAGATCACAAACGTCATGTAGTGATATATTTGTCTTTTCAATTAGAAAATGTTAAACAACTCACATTTCAAATATTATATTTATTTGTATTGAATTTATTTAACAAATAACAACTCTCTCTAAATAATAAAATTTGTAAGCTAATTTATTTAAATAAATTTATCGGTACAAATATAAAACATAAAACACAGAAAATAAACAAAATCGTTAAAAGGATTTGAGGGGTATATCTTTACACAGATTAATACAATGGTATTAAATTATATGTATTCTTAATATCACAAAATGTAAGGTATTAGTTAGACATTCTATACCATGTTGGGTGTATAACTAATCCATGAATTATTTATACATAAAAAAAATATTAAAATGAGTTCGAGAAAATATATATTTTTAGACTGTGATCATTAAAGAAGATTTATGGTTTGCCATAATTGGAAAATTTACTTATTGCTCATTAGAACTAGAAGAGATTCGTAAAATTAGTCCTTTACGGTGTGAGATTCAAGGTTGAGTGTAAGGTAGGATTCTTGAGTGATAGACACATCCTAATTCGCCTTACCACTATGTAAGATTACGTACATGTCATGTAAAAACCAACATATTTTTGAAGGCTAAAGAAAGGTATACTATCAAATGCACTCTAAATTAAAGTGGAAACCCTAGTTCAACCTAGAGGCGGAAACTTCTACTGCCTTTGTGTGGATCTCTTTTCCATCCTTATCACCTTGCAAATATTGTAGACTTAAAGACGGAGGCATGATTTATGTCGAAGGGGTTCAAAAAGATAAGTAAGCATACTAGTAGTATTCACAAATGAGTGAAGCGGGGCGGGTCAAATATAAACGGGTCGGGTTGTCACGCCCCGAGCCTACATCCTGGGCGGGACTGGCACTCGGAGACCATTTCTGGCCCCAAGCAAATCCTTGGCTTGGCTTACTTAACTTAGTGGAAGACTTAACTCAATGAAACAGTCTCAAATAATAACTTAAAGAATAATAAGTTGGCCAAAATGGCACTTAAGTCTTAAACAACATCTGAAAGATAAAGAAAGACATATGAACTAATAACTATCTGGTCATCTATGAAGCTTCTAAAATACTAAAATGGATGTTGGGACAAACCCCACAACATCCTAATAAATGAAAGACTGAAAGCGAATAAAAGAGTCCTCCGGAATGCAAGGAGGCCCACCACTGCCTCTGAGCTGCTCAACTGGATCACCGAGGTGCCGGATGCTGATCCTGGTTACTTACGTCTGCATCATAATAAGATGCAGGCCATCTGGCATCAACACATTGAATGTACGAGTATGCGAGTTGGATTGCTAAACCACACATAGGCTAGAAGGAGTCTGAAAGAAACTGAATAACTTACCTAGCTCACTCAACTCAATTTGACTGACTCATTTCAATATAAAGCAATTTAAAGCAAGTGCAATATAAAGAAAAGTTGTTTAAAACATGCTATAAACTTTGTGTGTATGCAAAGATACAATAAATCTAGGATGTATGTAGAAGTACAAATGAATTGATGTATATAAAAATACAATAACTGCTGTGGGAGTTTCTCTAACCGACAACTATCACATAAGAGCTATAGTGATGATACAACGATCAACCTCACGCTGCCAGAGCATCCTATACCCGGCCAAAGGTATAGAACCTGAACTGCCTAATGGATCCACAAGTCTAATTTGAAAAGGATTCATCTAGAAAGTATGAACCTCTTCTACCCATGATGACTACATGGTTCTATGGGGGCTGTGGGTTCTTTAAATGCTCCCCTAATTCGGTGCTCAATACTACTTCCAAAAATGTACTGGCTCTTATGTTTTAAAAACATATTTCCTCTATGATTTGATATTAGTGCTCAAAACTTAACTCAAAGGCTATCTTGGAAATCTAATTTCCCCTGCTTTCTTCGTTTAAAAAGCTATTACTTTTTTCTGAAAACTAGCCCGAAGGCTCTTTGGAAACCTCAGTTTCCGTTCTTATTTAAATGTGAAAACAATCTAAATCACTTTGGGAATACTTAGTCCCCTTATACTTTTGAAGAAATGAACTCCCAACTTTACTCTTTACTCTTTACTCAACTTGAAATTTAAATCTTAAAACAAAGTTAAAACATTTGAAAAAGACTTTTGGAAAACTTTAAGAACTCATCTTGACTTGACTCTTACTTCTCTTGACTTTGGTCTTAACTTTCCTTGAATTTGATTATGAATTCAAGGTTCATGATCTAATGTTTATGGATGATTTCATGATGTTTAGATGTATTTTAGAATGTTAGAATCGACTAGGAAACATAGGTACATCACTTAGGAACACGTACGAGAAGGTGGGGAACGAATGGGGAGAACTGACGTCCTTGGCGCTCTGAGAGGCGTGGGGCGCCAGCCCTCAAACTTCAGAAGGCTCTAGCAGGTGCTCTGGCTGGGGTGATGCGCCAGAGGCCAAAGTTCAGAGGAACTTTTGTGGCGCTCTGGCAGGCGCGACGCCCCAAGCCCTTGCCAAGAAAATTCCCTGATTTTCTTCTTCGTTTTTCATCTCTAAACTCTCCAATATTCCCTAGTTCTTTCCCCAAACACTTAGGATAAATTGTACTCTCAATACACCATCAATCTAACTCGAAAAACAGCCCGGAAACATAAATCAAATCAACCCCCAAGCATTAACAATTTGACCAACAAGAATTCTACAATTTGTTCTTCAAAAACCTCACTTTTCAACATGTAAACAACTCCAAACCAAGGATTGAAACAAGTTGGTGTGTGGGTGAACTAACCCACACACTTAGAAACACGTACGAGAAGATGGGGAACGAATGGGGAGAACTGGCGTCCCTGGTGCTCTGAGAGGCGTGGGGCGCCGGCCCTCAAACTTCAGAGGGCTCTGGCTGGGGCAACGCGCCAGAGGCCATAGTTCAGAGGAACTTTTGTGGCGCTCTGGCAGGGGCGACGCCCCAAGCCCTTGCCCAGAAAATTCCCCGATTTTCTTCTTCGTTTCTCATCTCTAAACTCTCCAATCTTCCCTAGTTCTTTCCCCAAACACTTAGGATCAATTGTAATCTCAATACACCATCAATCTAACTCGAAAAACATCCCGAAAACATAAATCAAATCAACTCCCAAGCATTAACAATTCAACCAACAAGAATTCTACAATTTGTTCTTCAAGAACCTCACTTTTCAACATGTAAACAACTCCAAACCAAAGGATTGAAACAAGTTGGTGTGTGGGTGAACTAACCCAACATAGAAATATCTCACATACCTTAATAGGGATCACCCCCGACGAATTCTACTTGCATATCTTGAATGATCTTGGCTAATTCTTGCCTTCTTCTCCCGTTCTTTCTTTCTTTCTCTCTTCTCCAAGCCCTAAGCGTGTTCTAACTTTTCAAAACTGAATTAAGTTTTGTTTTTACCCCTATAAATCCCTAAAAATGAATTAGGAAATTAATTAGGGAAAAGACTACTTTGCCCTTCTCTAAATCCGGATTGAAACTTTCCTCGATCCAACTGCCCAGCTTCCGGAAGGTATATCTCACTCATACGATGTCGAAATCGTTCAATCTTGGTTGCGTTGGAAAGATATCTCCAAGGTCTTTCCAAAAATATCAAGAGCTTATCCTAACTATTTTTAAGCTAGGAGTTATGGCCATTTTAAAATTGCCAAAACTCACTTTCTTAACTTAGACAAAATTTCGAGATTTCCTTATTCTTTCCAAAAATTAATATTTTCATATTTTAAACTCTTTATAGTCGTTTCTAGGTGCGAGATGTTACACGGGTTCGATGTAAGCAACTAAATAAAATTCAACTCTACCTGAACACAAACAATAAAATTGAGGATGTATGTGTAACACCCCAAAAATTTCTAAGTTAAGACCCAAACTATTCTTCATTTACTTGTTGGGTCATAGCATGTGGTTCTTAAATTATCCATATGTGTAAAGGTAAATTCTTTAGTGTGAGAATGATTTTGGATATCAATTAAGGTCACTAGAAACTCCTAGCACAAAGTTGAGTTGAAAGTTTCCGTTTTGAGGTTAGATTGTCTTTGGTTCAACTTCAAATGACCATATCTCTTAGAATATAAAGAGTTACATGGCCTATCATAACCTATCAAATTAAAGGTGTCTGAATTTTTTTTCCAACGCCACCAATTTCACAACTAAATTACCTACGGATTTTTTGAAATTCGCAAGTACTAATTACCTATGAAGTTTTTTCGATCAAATTTTAATTGGCCAAGAAATTTGCAGGTAATCAAATTACTTGGGAATTTTACTGTATTATCCCTATGAAAATCCTCAGATCAGCACTTTTCTTGTAGTGTGTCTCATGGCTTTGTTGAGGATATTATAGTGACAACAGTAATATAATAAAAATAAGCTTTCAAGGGATTAATGAATTCATTCGTGTGACTAATTAGTTTGCAATTGATCCAACGCAAGCATTCAAGTATATTTGTTGAAATTATTTATGATTTAGTAAAGGGTAAAAAATATCCTTAATTATGGAAAATTGAATAAAAATGTCATTGCTTAATAGTTTCATTTAAAAGTACCTTTATAGTTAAAAAAAAATGAAGAAGAAGAGAAGTTTAAAGATGATACTCATCCATAAGACCATAACTAGGGACTAGCACATCATATTCATCCCACAAATTTCTTTTCTTACGCTAGAGAAATAGGCAATCTCTGCTTAAGTTGTTTTTATTGAGCAAAAGTGACACAAATTAGATTAATAATTAATGAGTTGAAATTCATCTTGACTTGTTCTTAACTTTTTTTCTTTTCTTTTTTTTAGATAGGTATCAAAAACTCACCTAAACTATCTCATTTTTTTTTTGAGAGTGTGAGTTTTATACCTAAACTACCACTTATTAGTTTGAGAAACACACCCCTCTCTTTTATTACATTCTCTTCATGGTGCGTGTACCACACTCTCTCTTTTATTTTAAAAAAATTGTCACATCACACTCCACATGGACAAAACATTTCAGCTTGACAAAAATTAAACAAATTATTAGCTTAGTTAAAATTAAGGATTAAAGAATTATTAACCCAAAATAATAATATTTTCTTATAAAATAAAATGTAAAATATTTTTCTTACCCCACGCCATCACTTCCTCTCACCGTACCCCCCTCCCCCCACCATTTTTTAGTTTTTTTATTTAAATTTCTTTTACAAAAGTATTTAATTTTTTTTTACTTAATTTCTCTCTCTCCCTCAAATTAGATATTATATTATTTTTTTAATATAAATATAATACTATTAATTTTTTTTTTTTGGAATGAGTGGGTGGTTTGGGTGGGGGGG